>NC_134355.1:525731657-526041157 GCF_048569485.1 Anomaloglossus baeobatrachus | reverse complement strand
ACTGAACTGGGGGTAAAATTAACCAGAGGTTCATAGCTATGTCTGGCAGTGGTCTGCAGACAGGATGGGCATAAAAAGGGTGTGGTGTCTTCCCATTGGTTGTAGCTGAATGATGGTATTTCATCTGTGAGATACCCACCAGCTACATTCAGCCAGAGATTCTGCATCTGTCAAGGTAATGCAGCCCAGTGGGTGAGCATAACCTGCGTCCACCTGCGCCGCTGGCATCGACTCCTCTCCCATCATCAGCACTATGCATGAAAGGAACACGTTGTCACCTGGCGACCGGAGTACAAATTGACGGAGCGGACTCCGTTGGTGACTTAACAGCCGTGTGCGGCAATGATGCAAACCTGGCTGCGGGCCATCGTCAGGGCAATGTGACACACGTGCCTTGTATGGCTCACGTGTTGAACCTAATTCTCCAGCAATTTTTAAAACACCATCACGGCCTACATGGCCTTGTGGAGTGGGCACGCTCGCTATGTGCTCACTTCCATCGTGCTCACACAGCAGCTCAACAACTTTTGTCGCTACAGAAGTCTTTAGGTCTGGTGGTTAAACGCCTGAAATGCGATGTGCCGACACGCAGGAATTTGAATCTGCACATGTTGCAGCGTTTGTGGCAGCACCGCCTAACCCTGCTGCAATACGTTATGACATATAGCCTGGGATAACTTGATCCAGAGGTGGTGCAGATTACGCTGCTGGAGTGGTGTCAGATCAAGGACCTATGCACCCTGCTACACAGTTTACAAATGTCGACGGAGATGTTTAGCACTAGTGATGCCATTCTCAGCATGACAATTCTGGTCATCTACATGATGGAGCACACTGTAATTATTATTCGGAGTCAGGTGTTGGGACAAGAGGAAGGGGAGGAAGTACAGGAGGAGTCATATGCGGAAGGGATAACAAGATCTACGAGGTCCAGATGGTCAGCGGCACCTAGGCGGCAGTCATGGTGAGGGAGAGGGATTAACAAGGGCGCATAGTATCAGCAAAAAGTGTTGAGGAAGGTGCAGGAGCCCATGAAGAAATGGAGGACGAACTGGCGATGGGCATGGAAGACTCAGCAGATGAGTGAGAGCTTGCTCACATTTCGGTTGTGCGAGGTTGTGGGGAGAGGGCAGAGGAAGGAGGCACGATTCTCACCTCTCTGCCACCAACACACCAAGGACTTGGTCCTCCTGGATGCACAAGACACATGAGCGCCTTCTTGCTGCACTACCTACAACATGACCCTCGGATTGTACGAATTCAAAGTAATCCTGAATACTGGGTTGCCACACTGTTAGATCCCCGGTACAAGACAAAATTTGGCGAAATAATTCCTGCCATAGAAATGGACGCACGTATACAGGAGTATCTGCAGAATGTGGTACGCAATCTTAGATCTGCTTTTCCACTAAACACCAGTGCTGCACAGAGTGAATCTCAATGCTTTGTCATGGATAGGAGGAAATGGTCTTTTACTTGTCCACATCTGAGGGACCGAGGGCTGGCTGCTGTGCTGAGATGGCGTTGAGTACGGTGTCCCTGCAGAGTTGCACTTTTGGTCATATACCAAAATGAGTTGAAAAAGGACAGATGCTGGTGGAAAGGGGAACAGGTGTGTTGGAAAGGGGAAAAAAGTTTTGGTCCGTGGATTTGGTGGTTAAGCAACAGTAACATTTGCTGAAGAAACACCATCTGTTACAGTGGGACTAGCAGATTTGGATAAGGTGGTATATACTATGTTACCGCTATATAACGAAAATTAATAAGAAAAGAAAGAGAAAGGTATATATCCCCATCAGCAGTCAGTGTCCACCGTGCTCCCAGTTGGAAAAGGAGAGGTTGGCAACTGGAAGGTTTGGTGGAGGATACAGAGCTGTGTGGCTATGAAACTAATAGTAGCCTGAACCGAGTTAGACGCCATTCGGATCTGGAGATTGGGAGCCCTGTTAGCGTCACAGGGTCCACATGCCCACCCAGCCCAGGAACTCCCTGTTAACAACACAGGGGCCATTGAGTACGCTGACCGTGTGCGTAGGGGCCACACCTGTGGACAGCAGGCACATCAGCAGCAGCAGACCTGTTAATGCCACTGGGCTGCACAAGCAGGACTGGTAGGACAGGAGTTGGTCTTAACCGTTCTGCGTTACCAACTGTGGTGGTGGCCTGCATCGACACCCTATCCCTGCCTACCTCTGGCCTAAAGCCGCAATGGGTTCAACACATGGAGGTGTGCTCTTTCGGAGGATAATAGAAGACTGCGCACTTGGCTCCAGCCCCTTTTATAACCTGGGTCCGCCCCAAACCAGGGTGAACCACAATGCACCTCCTGAAGACAAAAGTAGAGTGACACGTCATGAGTGGCATAACTAGTGTCCTATTTGGAACCGCAACTTCAATGATGACCTCATGGCTGCCATGACCCAAAAACCTCACCAGTCATCGTCTGACCATCAATAATGCGGTGACAAGTCATAGGTGTGGGCCTCTGCAAGCCATTTGGGAGGACACCTGATGCCCTGTGGTCTATATGGGACCCCCACATCAGGGGCAGGGCCAAAGAGTTCATTACCGGACCTAGTCACTGATGCAGTAAGTGCCTGAGCATGCTCAGTAGCATGAAATACAGTCTCTGAAAAAAGACTATCAGCTTTAGCATGGTGTCTAGGCACAAAACAGGACTTAGACCCGGCACGGAATGCAAGTACCTGTGCAAAGAGGCTTTTTGCACTAAGGGGCACTTTGCACACTGCGACATCGCAGGTGCGATGTCGGTGGGGTCAAATTGAAAATGACGCACTTCCGGCATCGCATGCGACATCGCAGTGTGTAAAGGCTGGATGATACGATTAACGAGCGCAAAAGCGTCGTAATCGTATCATCGGTGCAGCGTCGGCGTAATCCATGATTACGCTGACGCGACGGTCCGATGTTGTTCCTCGCTCCTGCGGCTGCACACATCGCTGTGTGTGAAGTCGCAGGAGCGAGGAACGTCTCCTACCGGCCTCACTGCGGCTTCCGTAGGATATGCGGAAGGAAGGAGGTGGGCAGGATGTTTACATCCTGCTCATCTCCGCCCCTCCGCTCTGATTGGCCGCCTGCCGTGTGACGTCGCAGTGACGCCGCACGACCCGCCCCCTTAACAAGGAGGCGGGTCGCCGGCCACAGGGACGTCGCACGGCAGGTGAGTGTGTGTGTGAAGCTGGCGTAGCGATAACTTTCGCTACGCCAGCTATCACCACATATCGCTGCTGCGACGGGGGCGGGCACTATCGCACTCGGCATCGCAGCATCGGCCTGCGATGTCGTAGTGTGCAAAGCCCGCCTAAGTGTGGGAGCATGCGCTGTATCCCGAAATGAAGACTTAGCCTTAGCAATGGCACAGTCAGGCTGAGCATACTCACTAGGCGAAACACTGTAGTTAGGCTGCGGCTGGGGTAAATCGGCACACGCATGCGCACTAGCTGCCTCTCCACACTTAGACGTGGAGGAGAAATTGCTCTTCGGGTGTGAACTTGGAGATGCTGTCTATGAACAGAAGGAAAAGCTAAAGGAAGCCTGACTTTCTATCCCTCCGAATTATCAAATGAAGCAATGAATTCCCTGAGTTTGCTATAACATTAGCGTAGCAAAATGTGCATGAGGGTGTCATGTAGAGGTGCTAGAAATAGCTTGGCACCAGTGGGGCACTAATGGAATACAACAGCGAGTTCTATGATGCCACTAAATGGCAGTATTTTTAGCTATCATTATAGCTTATTAAAAACAGAGCAGGAGGGTGTCATGCAGAGGTGCTAGAAATAGCTTGGCACCAGTGGGGCACTAATGGAATACAACAGCCAGTTCTATGATGCCACTAAATGGCAGTATTTTTTGCTATCATTATAGCTTATTAAAAACAGAGCAGGAGGGTGTCATGCAGAGGTGCTGCACATAGATTTGCACCAGTGGGGCACTAATGGAGTACAACAGCGAGTTCTATGATGCCACTAAATGGCAGTATTTTTTGCTATCATTATAGCTTATTAAAAACAGAGCAGGAGGGTGTCATGCAGAGGTGCTGCACATAGATTTGCACCAGTGGGGCACTAATGGAATACAACAGCGAGTTCTATGATGCCACTAGGTACACTGACTGTTTGCTAGTATAATGGCTTAGTTAAAAAGAGTTTGAGTGTGCAATGCAGGCAGAGGTGCTGCAAATATCTTTGCACTAGTGGGACTAGACAAAAGTACAATAGCCACGTTTACGATGCCACTAGGTACACTGAGTGTTTGCTAGTATAATGGCTTAGTTAAAAAGAGTTTGAGTGTGCAATGCAGGCAGACGTGCTGCAAATATCTTTGCACTAGTGTGACTAGACAAAAGTACAATAGCCAAATTAGGATGCCACTAGGTACACTGACTGTTTGCTAGTATAATGGCTTAGTTAAAAAGAGTTTGAGTGTGCAATGCAGGCAGACGTGCTGCAAATATCTTTGCACTAGTGTGACTAGACAAAAGTACAATAGTCACGTTTAGGATGCCACTAGGTACACTGACTGTTTGCTAGTATAATGGCTTAGTTAAAAAGAGTTTGAGTGTGCAATGCAGGCAGACGTGCTGCAAATATCTTTGCACTAGTGTGACTAGACCAAAGTACAATAGCCACGTTTAGGATGCTACTAGGTACACTGACTGTTTGCTAGTATAATGGCTTAGTTAAAAAGAGTTTCAGTGTGCAATGCAGGCAGACGTGCTGCAAATATCTTTACAATAGTGGGACTAGACAAAAGTACAATAGCCACGTTTAGGATGCCACTAGGTACACTGACTGTTTGCTAGTATAATGGCTTAGTTAAAAAGAGTTTGAGTGTGCAATGCAGGCAGAGGTGCTGCAAATATCTTTGCACTAGTGGGACTAGACAAAAGTACAATAGCCACGTTTAGGATGCCACTAGGTACACTCAGTGTTTGCTAGTATAATGGCTTAGTTAAAAAGAGTTTGAGTGTGCAATACAGGCAGACGTGCTGCAAATATCTTTGCACTAGTGTGACTAGACCAAAGTACAATAGCCACGTTTAGGATGCCACTAGGTACACTGACTGTTTGCTAGTATAATGGCTTAGTAACAATGAGTTTGAGTGTGCAATGCAGGCAGAGGTGCTGCAAATATCTTTGCACTAGTGGGACTAGACAAAAGTCCAATAGCCACGTTTAGGATGCCACTAGGTACACTGACTGTTTGCTAGTATAATGGCTTAGTTAAAAAGAGTTTGAGTGTGCAATGCAGGCAGAGGTGCTGCAAATATCTTTGCACTAGTGTGACTAGACCAAAGTACAATAGCCACGTTTAGGATGCCACTAGGTACACTGACTGTTTGCTAGTATAATGGCTTAGTTAAAAAGAGTTTGAGTGTGCAATGCAGGCAGAGGTGCTGCAAATATCTTTGCACTAGTGGGACTATAGCAAAGTCCAATAGCCACGTTTAGGATGCCACTAGGTACACTGAGTGTTTGCTAGTATAATGGCTTAGTTGTAATGAGTTGGAGTGTGCAGAGGACAGGAGGGTACAGTGCCAGGATTGTGGGGCTCTGGGTAGAGGAATGGAAGCCTGCCTTTCTATTCCCTCCTAATGGGGAAATGCAGCGACGAAATCCCTGACCTTGGCTACACAGACGCTGTTTCTGTTTTCAGGACCTGTCACCTATGGCTCTGACCCTGCCGGTACGAGCGCTTAAAAGGACTGATAGAAAGTGCTCTCCCTAAGCTGTCCAGCGCTGTGTATGGAGCGCATACAGCTGTATCGGCGATAGGACAAAGGACGGAGCTGCGCCAGTGATGTCTGACACCAAGGACGCAGAAGAGATAATGGCGTCCGGATGGGCAGATACTCGTTTTTATAATGCAGGGACATGTGACATGGACATCCTATCACACATGCCGTTGCTTCTCTGGCTAAAAGTCCACTTAGCTGTGTGTGTGCCTGGGATTGGCTGACATGCTGGCCCGCCCCACAAGACGCGCGCGCTTAGGGAAGGAAGACAAGGGAAAAAAAAAAAAATGGCGATCGCCATTATACAAACAGCAGTGATATGAAGGCGCTGTTCCCGCACACTATACACTGAAATGTCATAATAGTGTGAGTCACAGAGTGACTTACACTATTACAGCGGAAAGCCAGCTAGGAATTAGCTGTTTTTTTGCTGCTAGAACCGTTCTCGAACGTTTCTAGAACTATCGAGCTTTTGCAAAAAGCTCGAGTTCTAGTTCGATCTAGAACAGGCCCCAAAATCACTCGAGCCTAGAACTGGAGAACCTCGAACCTCGAACCGCGCTCAACTCTATTCTTAACGTGTTCCGAAGTGGTCACACGACTTTTTCAGGAGAACCACCAAGTTGACCAGTTCTTGTTGGTTATTCATAAGAAGTGTGACCACTTCGAAACACATTGAGAAATAAGTTTCCCTTCATCTGCACAAAGTGCATTGTTCTCTGTAACTTCCCAGTAGCATAATCAACCCCACTCTGTTTTTTTGGTTCTCCTGCATCAATAAGTGAGAGTAACACCACTGGGATCCATATTTCTCTTGAAAATCAATAATCAGAAATGGAAAGCTGACCAAACTTGCACATTACTCAAGATCAATGGGAGCTCCAAAAAATGAATACTGGAACCTCTATCTATCATATATTTATGATGAATTATTTTGATATGCCATAAATGTCTCATTTAGGACAATTTATTTAGTTTCTAAAATAAATTTTACTTCTACAGTTTGTTACGGGGGAACCGGCAGATTAGGACCAGGAGGTATATATCCCAATCGCCAGTTGGGGCCCACCGTGCTCCAGATGGTAATGGAGCTGCTGGTACCCTGTGGGTTAGGCGGAGACTATAGAGCTTATGACTCAGATAACCCAGGAAACCTGGGAACCGGTCACGTGTGTAAGGACACGTCAGACCGGACGACAACCCAGTTAGCGTTTCGGTGGAGCGGGCGCTACTCCGACCACGTGTGAAGGGAACACGTCAGGCCGGGTGGTGACCAGGTAGCGTTGACCAAGAAGACCGCTGCGACAGTGCCCTGTTGGCCACGTGTGTAAGACACGTCAGGCCGAGCGGTCCTCCGATTAGCGTTTCTGGTCACCACTCGACTGGCCACGTGTGTGAAGGACACATCAGACTAGGTAGTCACACCAGTAGCATTTGCCTGGGAAGCCGTGGAGGGAAATAGGGTTCAAACACCCAATCCAGGAACACCCTGTTAACTCCACAGGGGTCCTGGAATATGCTGTCCGTGCATGTAGAGGGCACAACCGGACCGGTGGCGCAGCAGGTATGCCGTCCGTGTGAGTAGGAGGCACAAACGGACAAGTAACGCAGCAACCGCACTCCAGTTAATGCCACTGGACTGCTATAGCACTACTCGAACGGCAGCAAGGAAGCACGGTGCCTGACCCTCATGTGCTGAACCATGAATCTTGGCGTGACAGGCACCGTTCGCCTAGTCCTACCTACCGCTTCCAACAAGGCTTATGCCACCATGAACTCTAAGTGAAGACTGCGCATCTCCATGTTGTCTCCAGCCCCTTTTATAACCTGAGTCCGCCCCAAACCCAGGGTGGAACCACCAATGTCCAATAACAGAGTGATATGTCATCAGTGACGTCACCAGCGGCCTATCCGGAACCGCAATGTCATTGATGACCTCATGGCAGCCACGCCCCAAACACCTCACCAGTCATCGTCTGACGACCAATGGTGAGGTGCCAGATCATAGGGGTGGGCCTCTGCGAGCCACTCCGGAGTGGCCACATCATCAGGACACCTGACACCCTCTTCCCTATCAGGACTTGCCACCTCACGGACATGCTCAGTGAGGTCCTTACCGGACCTAGCCTCTGATGCACTAAGTGCCTGAGCATGCTCAGGAGCCTGAACAACAGTCTCGGAAATCAGACTATCTGCCTGAGCATGCTCAGTAGGCACAAGACAGGACTTACACACGGCCCGATGTCCAAGTACCTGTGCAAAGAGGCTTTTCGCACTGTGTAGGAGCATGCTCAGTAGCCTGAACCAAGGGCTTAGTCTCAGAAATGGCACTATCAGGCTGAGCATGCTCACGAGGCGAAACACTGGACTTAGACTCTGTCTGGGGTAAATCGAGGCGCGCATGCACACTAGCTGCCTCTCCACACTTAGACGTGGAGGAAGAAGCAGCCAGCTGGACGACCCGAGGCACGGCCAAAAATGGCAGCCGGGGCCTGGGCGCAACAGGAACTGCAACAGGCTGCTTGCGGCTATGGCGGTGCCGATTCGTAACACAGTCCTTCGTCTCCAGTACAACCACTAAGTTCACCAGTTCTTGGTGGTTCTCCTTAACCCCTTCACGACCATGGACGGATCTTTCCGTCATGGATCGTGTCCCGGTAAGCCCCGCCCCCTGCCGCGGGCAGGCGGCGTGGATCGGCACACATATCAGCTGTTTTCAACAGCTGACATGTGTGCCTACATGTTCCGAGTGGAATCGCATTCCACCCGGAACATTAACCCTTTAGATCTCGCTGCCAAAGTCTGGCAGCGAGATCTATATGCGCGCGGCCATGTTTTTTACTTACCGCCGCCCCCTCCGGACATCACGTGAGTGATCACGTGACGTTCGGTGGTTGCCATCGTAGCACAGGGTCATGTGATGACGCCTGCTGCTATGAAGTTTCACTTTCATTCTTCCTCGGCACGGAGCAGAGGAAAAAAGAAAGTGACTATTTCTGCTGTTTACAGCGGTATAGCTGTAATCAGCAGATAGCGATCAGCAATCGGATTGCTGATCGCTATAGCCCCCTAGGGGGACTAGTAAAATAAAATAAAAAAAAGTTTTAGAAAATTAAAAAAAAAACAAAAAACCTAAAAGTTCAAATCACCCCCCTTTCCCCCCATTGAAAATTAAAGGGCTAAAAAATAAATAAATATACACATATTTGGTATCGCCGCGTTCAGAAATGCCCGATCTATCAAAATATAAAATCAATTAATCTGATTGGTAAACGACGTAGTGGCAAAAAAATTCCAAACGCCAAAATTACGTTTTTTGGTCGCCGCAAGTTTTACGCAAAATGCAATAACAGGCGATCAAAACGTAGCATCTGCGCAAAAATGCCACCATTAGAAACATCAGCTCGAGACGCAAGAAATAAGCCATCACTGAGCCATAGATCCCAAAAAATAAGAACGCTACGTGTTTCGGAAAATGGCGCAAAACGTGCGCCACTTTTATTGGACAAACTTGTGAATTTTTTTTAACCCCTTAGATACAAGTAAACCTATACATGTTTGGTGTCTACAAACTCGCACCAACCTCAGGCATCATACCCATACATCAGTTTTACCATATAGTGAACACCGTGAATAAAAAATCCCAAAAACTATTGTGCCATCACACTTTTTTTGCAATTTTTCCACACTTGGAATTTTTTTGCTGCTTTCCAGTACACCATATGGTAAAACTTATGGTTTCATTTAAAAGTACAACTTGTCCCGCAAAAAACAAGCCCTCATATGGCAAGATTGACGGAAAAATAAAAAAGTTACGGCTCTAGGAAGAAGGGGAGCAAAAAACAAAAACGCAAAAACGGAAAGTGCCCCGGGGCTGAAGGGGTTAAGAAGTGTGACCACTTTGAAACACATTGAGAAATAAACCGCCCTTCATCTGGACAAAGTGCATTGATATCTGTTACTTTCCACCAACTCAGTCACCACCACCCTGTTTTTCTGGCTCTTCTGCATAAATACATGAGGTTAAGACCACTGGGATCTATATTTCTCTTGAGAATTATGAAATGGAAAGCTGACCAAATATGCACATTACTCAATTTCAAAAGGAGCTCCAAAAATGTATACTGGAACCTTTATCTATACTATATTTATGACAAATTCTGTTGATATGCCATAAATGTCAAACTTAGGACAATTCATTTAGTTTACAAACCCCCCCCAAACTTCTACAGTCCTTCTTCTTCAGGAGAACCACCAAGGTCACCAGTTCTTGGTGGTTCTCCTTAAGAAGTGTGACCACTTCGAAACATGTTGAGAACTAAACCGCCCTTCATCTGGACAAAGTGCATTGATCTCTGTTACTTTCCAATCAGCTCAGTCACCACCACCCTGTTTTTCTGGTTCTCCTGCATGAATAAATGAAGGTAACATGACTGGCAGTGGCGTAACTAGAGTTCGATGGGCACCAGTGCAAAGTTCGGACCTGAGCTCCCCCTCTCCACGTACACTGACACTTGGGATACGGGATAATGACACTGACATTTGGGATATGGGATAATAACGATGACACTTGGCTCTTACCCTCAGCACCCAGGTTTCCCATTATCTTAAATCCCTCTATCAGCACCTAGCTTTCCTATGTTCTGATATCCATCTTGTCCTCGGCACCCAGGTTCCCCATGCTCTGCTGTACATCTTTCTCTCAGCAAACAGCTTTCCCATATCAGAGCATGGGAAAGCTGGGTGCTGAGAGAAGATGTATAGCAGAGTATGGGAAAGCTGTGTGCTGAGGGAAAGAGCCTTTTTCCCTCAGCACAAAACGTTCCCATCCCATGCTTGTTTCTTTGTCCCCCCTCATATATAGTTCTGAAAATACAATAATGGCCCTCACATAGCCTTCTATCTAGTATAAAGGGTCCCACATAACCCTTCCTATGTTAGAATGCACCCCCATGTATTTTCATTATTTTCATGTATTTTCACCCCCACCTCCATGTATTTTAATGCATTTTCCATAGTTTTCCATATATTACAATTTACCTCATAGTTCTCCATATTTTCTACTGCACCACATAGCCCTCCATATATTATAATACAGCCCCATAGTCCTTCATGTATTATAATGCACCCCATAGTCCTCCATATATTATAATGCACCACAGAGTCCTACATATATTATAATGCACCCCCATAGTCCTCCATGTTTTATAATGCACCCCTATAGTCTATATATAAGGTAGCCCCCATAGTCCTCCTTATATTATAATGTAGCCCACATAGTCCTATATGTATTATAATGTAACCCCATAAACCTTCTTATTGTATTATGCAACCCCATACTCCTCCATATATAATGCACCCCTATAGTCCATGTATAATGTGTCCTTCATTTTGTATAATGCATCCCCATAGACTTCCATGTATAATGCAGCCCCCAGGCCTCCATGTATAATGCAGCCAACCTCCCAGGCCTCCATGTATAATGCATCCAGCACCCCAGACCTCCATGTATAATGCAGCCCCCTCGACCTCTTGCCACCGTGTACTCACTGATATAAAATAAAAAAAAAAAAACAACAAGTACTCACCTCTCCTCGTTTCACCGCTGCTCTGTCCTCACCGCTCTCCTCGTTCCCCCACTGCTCCGGTCAGCGTCCTCCCATCCTGAGCTCTGCATGCCTCAGCACATCACCGCGCAGGCACAGGGGGAGAATGATGAAGCATGGAGCGACACGTGCCGCTCGATGTTCTATCATTGCTGTGTGCGATGACTGTCGAGGGGGGCCCGATGCCACCCCCGTTGACACGGGCCCCCCTGACTCATGGATCATATAGCAGTCGCGTGCTCTGCCACAGAACAGCATAGCTCCTCTCCCACAGAGAGGAGCCGGCTGCTGATCTGCAGAGTTGGCCCCTAATCTGCCGGGCCCGGTCGCAATGGTGACCTCTGCAACCGCGGGCATTACACCCCTGACCACTGGGATCCATATGTCTCTTGAGAATCATGAATCAGAAATGGAAACCTGACAAAACATGTACATTACTCAATTTCTATAGGCACTCCAAAAAAAATTTATACTGGAACCTGTATGTTGTAAACAAAAAATACATGGCTAATTAAGTTTTCACTGAGGGAAACAAACCGAAGGTTCCCACAGGGGAAGTGCCTACTTCGATGAACATTATAAACAATGAGAGCAAGAAGAGAATTGGCACGAAATAGGAATGCAAAAAGTATCAAATTTTATTAACACCGATATACAAATATATAAATATCAGGCTAGTCATGAGAATTGCATAATCAAGTAAGACAAAAAGGGGGATGGAGTCACAAAGCTGCGAATGGATACAAGACTTGGTATAGAACACAATTGATATAAAAACAGTCCACCTGCCACTGAAGAAAAACAGGGGGAGGGCCCATAGAAAGAGCCCCACAACAGCTGAGTATGAACACAGTACAATGACTATTCAAAAGCTGAGGAGAGGTACCGGAAGGGTAACAGAGGGGGAAAAAGTAAAGAAAGAGGAACAGGTGTATCAGTGGCAGTCCATAACTAAAAAATGGGTGAGGAAAAATTACAATCCAGATGCATAAACCTGTATGTAACAGGGAATGCCAAAGGTAAAAGTAGTAAGCATAATTGAGTAAATCTGGATGGTAAGGACTGGCAGTGGTACACCTGAACACCAAGAAAATGAATATTAGAATAGATGAGAACAGTAGTCGTGAACAGAGAGGTGCAGATAGTAATAGAATAGTATGGACTAGTCGTGGAGCAAGGAGAGGAGACTCTGATGATAAATAAGGATATCAAGTATAGTCATGTATAGTCAAGTATAGCCGAAAGGTGCCATAGGCTAATAGCACAATTGCGGCCAGGTCTGAGAAAATGAGAACAGAGTACAGCACAGTTCCTGGACTAGTCGTGGAGCAGAGAGAGGAGACTCTAATAGTAGATAAAGTTATCAAGTATAGTCATGGGGCCAAGAGGTGCCGTAACCTGATAGCAAACTTGCGGCCAGTTCTTGGGAAAATGAGGACAGAGCGCAGCGCAGCCCCTAGACTGGAAGAAGTGGACAGGCAAAGAGGAAAGAGGAAGAACAATAGATATGCCAGCCAAAGAAAGTAAAACGCTGTATAATGCATTGCTGGCACATCTAAGTGGGAGTGCAAGTATACCTGGTGGGGTAGTGGAACGTGGCGGCGGGTAGACGGTCCCAACAGCCGTTTCGCCTGGACGCTTTTTCGAGGGAAGTAGGATGTCAAGTAGTGCTGACCGCTATATAAAGGGTCAGCACATTTGTTTCTAATCAGGAGTAAACAGTGTCCGTAGCTGCGCATGCGCCGTAAGCCGAGGCCAGTGGGCGGAGCGGGTCGAGACCACCGTACACAGCGCGCATGCGCGGGAAAACGGACGTCTCCATAATTCCCGCGCATGCGCACAAGGCGGACATGGCCAAGCAACGCCCCCCCAGCAGTCGGCAAACCGGCAGACGCGCACAGACACCAAGTGTAAAGAGAGGAGAGTAAGGTGAATGACAAATGTAGTGGCACAGAAAACCATTATTGAGTAAGGCACATGAATATGCATAAGGCAGATAAAGAGAAAAAGAGAAGTGAGGTGTATAACAAATAGATAGCACAGAGACATTGATAAATAACGCACATAAAAGTGCATAAAAAAATGCAAATTCCTAATATATTTCAATCCAGGTATTCTGCGCTATCCGAGTTGTCCACCAATGAGAGAAGAATGTAGATGGAATGAGAAGGATGCAAATCCACGGCAACCTAATACCTATATAAAAATCATACACAAAAAAGAAAATATTAATAAAAACAAGAACAAAATGGGATTAAAAACAATGATACAAAAAAGGACAAACAATTCTGTTCATGGCAAAATTATGCCCCCAAAAACCAGTGGCGTGGGCTAAGAAACGGAAAATATGGTCCACGCCACTAAGTAGGCCAATACTAGGGGGGGGGGGGAAGAAAGGGAACCAATAAAAAAGGACCATCAGAACAAGGTCCAAATGCACATGACAAAAAGTGATAATTAAAGACAGCAAGGGACCTACAAAGATGGGGAATAGCTGACTCTCTCATTTAGACCATGGGGGACCAAAGTGTTGAGGGAGACAATCCACTTCGACTCCCGCTGGGCGAGAGTTTTACGCAGGTTGCCTCCCCGAACACCCGCGTGGATCACGTCTATGCCACGTACACTTAAAGACCTCGCATCACATCCGTGAAATTTACGGAAGTGACGAGGAAGAGTTTTTAAATGGGAAACATCCTCCACGGACACGGGGGCGGTTATATCCCTGACATGCCCCATGACTATACTTGATATCCTTATTTATCATCAGAGTCTCCTCTCCTTGCTCCACGACTAGTCCATACTATTCTATTACTATCTGCACCTCTCTGTTCACGACTACTGTTCTCATCTATTCTAGTATTCATTTTCTTGGTGTTCAGGTGTACCACTGCCAGTCCTTACCATCCAGATTTACTCAATTATGTTTACTACTTTTACCTTTGGCATTCCCTGTTATATACAGGTTTATGCATCTGGATTGTAATTTTTCCTCACCCATTTTTTAGTTATGGACTGCCACTGATACACCTGTTCCTCTTTCTTTACTTTTTCCCCCTCTGTTACCCTTCCGGTACCTCTCCTCAGCTTTTGAATAGTCATTGTACTGTGTTCATACTCAGCTGTTGTGGGGCTCTCTGCTACTGGTTACTTGCTGGGGTCTAGGGGCCTCTTCCCGGGCCCATTTACCTTTGACACACAACTCTTGAATATCATCTTTACCATTTTCTATGGGCCCTCCCCCTGTTTTTCTTCAGTGGCGGGTGGACTGTTTTTATATCAATTGTGTTCTATACCAAGTCTTGTATCCATTCGCAGCTTTGTGACTCCATCCCCCTTTTTGTCTTACTTGATTATGCAATTCTCATGACTAGCCTGATATTTATATATTTGTATATCGGTGTTAATAAAATTTGATACTTTTTGCATTCCTATTTCGTGCCAATTCTCTTCTTGCTCTCATTGTTTATAATGGAACCTGTATGTGTTGTATATTTATGGCAAATTCTGTTGATATGCCATAAATGCCAACTTAGGACAATTAATTTAGTTTTCAAAAGAAAATTAGCTTCTACAGTCCTTATTCTTCAGGAGAACCACCAAATTCACCAGTTCTTGGTGATTCTCCTAAAAAAGTGTGAACACTTCGAAACACATTGAGAAATAAATCGTCCTTCATCTTGACACAGTTCTTTGATTTCTGATACTTCCCAGCAGCGCAGTCATCACCACACCGTCTTTCTGGTTCTCCTGCATGGATAAATGAGAGTAACACCACTGGGATCCATATTTCTCTTGAGAATCATGAATCAGAAATGGAAAGCTGACCAAACATGCACATGACTCAATTGCTATGTGAGGTCCAAAAATTGCTTACAAGGGCACTCAACAGATTTCAGAAATAAATACTGGCATCTGTATTTATTGTAATTTGATGGCAAATGCTTTTGCTATGACATAAATGTCCCTCTTAGGACAAATCATTTAGTTTACAAAAGAAAATTAATAGGGATGATCGAATACCTCAAATATTCGGCTTCGCAAATATTTTCCGAATAGGTCACCGCTATGCGAATATTTGATGCGCAATGTAAGTCTATGGGAAACCCGAATAGATCCGAAAAGTTGTTATTCGGGGCTTCCCATAGACTTAGATTGCACATCGAATATTCGCGAATAGTTGTATAGCGGCGATTTATTCAGCAAATATTCGCGAAGCCGAATATTTGAGGTATTCGATCATCCCTAAAAATTAACTTCTACAGTGTATAATATGCAAGAAATACGTATCACAAACCAAACAATACACACTGCAGTCATTTCATGTCATGGCCCAACAACACGTGACCATTACCGCTATTACTGCTCCACTTCAATTCTTGTGTCTATTATATATCATATAATATGCTTTACAGCCACAATAATATGTTGCAATCAATATCAAGGTTACTTAGAGTAACCTAATAGTGTGCAGTATGGTAAAACAGACTAGACCATCACATGGAAATCACTGTCTGAAACACATTAAAGAGCGCAATGTCCTACAGTGACCTTAGTAGGTCTCCTGTATTGTTGTCTTTGATAGGAAATGTCAAACAATTTATCATCATGACCAAAACTGCTCTTATGGTTAACAGAGAAAATCTTATTATATGTAGTAAAGGGAAGTGTTTTGTCGAATAAAATTACAGCATACGGTACTGGCTGCTAAATATATAAACCTGAACCTCTAACTAGTATTTCATTACCAATGATTTTTATGGAAAGCATCATACTGAGTCTTCACAAAATGTTCTGAAAATTAGAACACAGAGAGCATAATGTATTCCGCTATCTCCCACACTTATTATGTCATTCCCACTTGTACAGCATTTTTCAAATGCAATTTTGATCAAACTTTTCAAAATAAATGTCTTTGAAACAACAGCTATTGTAAAATAGCTATTATTAAACTGTGAAGGTAATGGAGAAGTTGACACAAGCTTTTTAAATGGGGAAACTCATTTTCTTTGTTTTTGTATTGAAAGCTTCGATAAATGTTGGATTCTGTTTCAGCCCTTTGTGATCACACTATTAGAATACTCCACTCTTACAGTACATAATCAGACTATATAAACACATAAATAATATTAATTGAAATAAAAAAGGCACCTTGGTAGACATAAAAATTATCCCCAGTAGGGGTGCTGCCTGACACTATAAGGCCCGTTTCACACATCTGGTATTTTGCCAGATGCCGGATCCGGTACGCATAGAGTACAGTAGATTCATTTACAGTAGAAGTGCGACACCATGTGGACAAATGCGGTTGTGCATGAAGTACACAACTGCATGGTGTCGCGCTTCCACTGTAAATTAATCTACTGTACTGTATGCATTGCGGCTCCGTAATTCGGAGAAATGCCGGATGTGTGAAACGGGCCTAAGACTTTTTAAGCATATTTGTTGTTTAGGTGACTTTTCCGAATCAGCTGTCATGTGTTTGTACATGAAGACTAAAGGGGGTGTTACATGCAGCGATATCGCTAGCGATATCGCGGGTGAAAGCACCCGCCCCCGTCGTTTGTGCATCACAGGCAAATCGCTGCCCGTGGCACACAATATCGTTAGGAGCCGTCACACGGACTTACCTGCCTAGCCACATCGCTGTTGCCGGCAAACCGCCACCTTTCTAAGGGGGTGGTTCGTGCGTCGTCACTAAGCGGCCGCCCAATAGAAGCGGAGGGGCGGAGATGAGCGGGACGTAACATCCCACCCACCTCCTTCCTCCCGCACTGCCGGCGGCCGCAGGTAAACTGCAGTTCGTCGTTCCCGACGTGTCACACGTAGCGATGTGTGCTGCCTCGGGAACGACGAACAACCTGCGTGCTCAACAATCAACGATTTTTTAAAAAGGAATGACGTGTCAACGATGGATGATTTGGTGAGTATTTTCCATCGCTAACGGTCGTTCGTGCGTGTCACACGCAACAACGTCACTAACGATGCTGGATGTGCATCACGAATCCGTGACCCCGGCGATATAGCGTTAGATATGTCGCTGCATGTGACAGGACCTTAACACTATTTCAAAAATTATATGATCTACATTTTGGATTTTTAACCATTTTCCACCCCTGCATGCTGTATATCAAATTTTTAGTTGTCTCCAAGCTTGTCTAAGGCGGCTAGCTGCTATGATGAAGACTATTTGCACAGAAAAATGAAAGATTCCTTTCCCCTGTCTCCATATAGCACAATAGCAGTAGCATGGAGGATATCATATAGCAGTACTAAAGAGTAAATGTATCCTAGATGAGACCACAAAAGGAAATAATAAAGAGTTCCTACAAAAAGAGCAAACCAAGAAAAAAAATGGAGTGTAGGCCAATACTATAAACAAGCAAACTAGTTTTGGCGTAAAGTACTAAACAGTGTAGCTGTGATGGCAGCTTCCTAAAATGTACCAGTACAACTCTCTGCCTCCCTCACTTTACTTCTCTGTCCTCCTTTTCCACCACTGTCCTCTCGCCTAAAGGCTGCTTTACACGGTATGACCGATTGTGCAATTTCACAATCGATTGTACCCACCCCCATCCTTTTTGCGTCACGGGCAAATCGCTGCCCGTGGCGCACAAAGTCGGTAACCCCCGTCACACGTACTTACCTCCCGTCCGACCTCGCTGTGGGCGGCGAACGTCCACTTCCTGGAGTGGGAGGGACGTTCGGTGTCACAGACGTCACATGGCCGCCGGCCAATAGAAGCGGAGGGGCGGAGATGAGCGGGATGTAAACATCCCGCCCACCTCCTTCCTTCCACATAGCCGGCGAGAGGCGTGTGTCGCAGGTAAGCGATGTTCATCGTTCCCGGGGTGTCACACGGAGCGGCGTGCGCTACCCCGGGAACGATGAACAATTAAATTAAACGATATTATGAAACCTAGCGAGCAGTACACGACTCACGATTTGTGAGCGATACTGCGTCGCTAGGAGGTGTCACACAGGCCGGCATCGCAAGCAATGCCGGATGTGCGTCACAAAAACCGTGACCCCGACGATCTATTGCATGATAGATCTTCTGGTATAAAGCAGCCTTTAGACTTTAATAGACAGCTGTAACGTGCTCCCACAGGTAGCTTGCAGTCGTTCTTGAGAAATGTGTGTGAAAGACCCCCGATAACCAAAAGCAAGTGAAGATCATTCAAACACTATGCACTGGTTGTTGTTGATTGGACTGTCCTTCAAAAGTGCTAAATGCAGAACCAAGATAGATGGTATTCTCATGAAAATGAATTGGCATTCATGTGTTTATGTGGCTAGCCTCATATGTGGAAAAAATAAAGATATTAAATGTTATTAAGGAGGTTGTACAAGAATTACAGTGCCTTGAAAAAAATTGATACCCCATGAACTTTTCCAAATTTTTTCACATTACATTTGCAATCTTAACTGTATTTTTTTTACAATTTCATGTGATATATCAACAATAAGTAGCAAATATTTGTGAAGTGTAAAGAAAATGATCCATGGTTTTCTAAATATTTTAAACTATAAACTATGACTTTGAAAATAGTGACATACATTTATATTCAGCCTTCTGAGTCAATACTTTGTAGGATCACCTTTTACTGCAATTACTGCTGCAAGTCTTTTGGGGGATGTCTCTATCAGCTCTACACATTTAGAGGCTGAAATTATTGCCCATTGTTCCTTGCAACAACTTACCTGCCCCTACTGAAGAAAAGCATCCCCACAGCATGATACAGCCACCACCATGTTTGTCAGCAGTGGGAATGATGTTTTCAGCGTGATGAGCAGTTTAGTTTTCCACTGCACTTACCATTTTAGGCCGAAAACACACATCCGTTAAAACCACGTCCGTGTAAAACGGGCCGTTTTTCGGGTCCGTTTTCCGTTTTTTAGGTCCGTTTTTATGGTATGTGTGGCCTGCGTGTGTATCCCGTATGCTAGCCGTATGTGCGTGTGGAATGTCTGTGTGTGTGTGAGTCAAATAACTGACGTGTGTGTGTTGTCCGTGTGAAATGTTCCGTGTGTGTGTGATGCACAATGTCGTTGATAGATGTCGGCAGACAGCAGACAGAGTTGCGTGATGAGAATGAACTCGGGTGAACTTCACCCGACTTCATTGTCATGCCACGGCTCTGTGTATGTGCCGCGTACTGATTAGCGGTCACCCGTGAAGGACTCACCGGTGACTGCTAATCCCCTGAGTGACTGAATTGAGCAGCCCTCTCTCATCCTCACCGTTCCCCGATCTCCGGCGCGGCGCTGCACTGCTGTTATAAAAGCTCCGGTGGCTTTTACTATTTTGAAAAAGCCGGCCGCTCATTAATCAATCTCGTATTCCCTGCTTTATCCACACACAGACGCCTGTGATTGGTTGCAGTCACACACGCCCACCACGCTGAGTGACAGCTGTGTCACTGCACCAAATCACAGCAGCCGGTGGGCGTGTCTATACCGTGCAGTAAAATAAATAAATAAATAATTAAAAAAACCGGCATGCGGTCCCCCCCTATTTTAATACCAGCCAGATAAAGCCATACGGCTGAAGGCTGGTATTCTCAGGATGGGGAGCCCCACGTTATGGGGAGCCCCCCAGCCTAACAATATCAGTCAGCAGCCGCCCAGAATTGCCGCATACATTATATGCAACAGTTCTGGGACTGTACCCGGCTCTTCACGATTTGCCCTGGTGCGTTGGCAAATCGGGGTAATAAGGAGTTATTGGCAGCCCATAGCTGCCACTAAATCCTAGATTAATCATGTCAGGCGTCTCCCCGAGATACCTTCCATGATTAATCTGTAAATTACAGTTAAAAAACACACACACACGAAAAATCCTTTATTAGAAATAAAAAACACTAACAAAGTTCCTCATCACCAATTTATTAACCCCGACTAAGCCCTCCATGTCCGGCGTAATCCACGGACCTCCAGCGTCGCATCCAGTTCTGCTGCATGCAGGTGACAGGAGCAGACTGCAACCAATCACAGGCGCCTGTGTGCGGGTAAAGCAGGGAATACGAGATTGATTAATGAGCGGCCGGCTTTTTCAAAATAGTAAAAGTCGCCGGAGCTTTTATAACAGCAGTGCAGCGCCGCGCCGGAGATCGGGGAACGGTGAGTTTGAGAGAGGAGGGGAACTGACCGACAGACAGCGAGAGGGACAGATAAGACAGAGAGACCAACCGACAGACATAGAAAGAGACCGACCGACCGACGGACTGAGGGAGAGAACGAAACAGAAAAAGAAAAAAGACCGACATCACATGAAAAAAAGCACAAAACGTACAGGGAACAAACAGAGATGCGTCCGTGTCACTCGGACGTGCGCACAGACCCATTGACTTTCATTGGGTCCGTGCTGCGTGTTGCGTGTTGAAAACGGACATGCTTCCATGCAAAATGGAGACACAAACGTAGCACGCACACGGACCCACTGACCTTAATGAAAAACGCACATGTGTCCTCAAACATTAAATAACATTGGTGCACGTTTGGCCGTGTCTCCGGTATATACGGAAATGGACCAAACACGCACGTTTTCTACGGATGTGTGTTGCAGGCCTTAAATTTAGCCCATTAAAACCATATACGGTGACATTTCTTTTCACTTTGCTGATACTTGCTACTTTGTGTTAGTGATGTATATCACATGAAATCACAATAAAAGACATTTGTGGGTCTAAAATGAAAAAATATGGCACAATTTATGTAGTATGAATACTCTTTCAAGGTACTGTAGCTATACAGTAGATGACTAATCTTTACCACTGAGCATGTCCATTGATCAGCTGATATTCATGTCATCAGATGTACACATTGTACAATACACTCCATAGTGGCTACTTTTGCGTACTGCAGCTCAATTAATTGAAGCTTAGTTGATTGGTGAGGGTGCGATATGTTAGACCCATTGAACAGTACTTTTTATGCTTAAAGAGTATCTGTCAGCAGGTTTTTGTTACCTTATCTGAGAGCAGCATGATATAGGTAAAGAGACACCAAATCCAATGCTGTATCACTTAGATTCCTGGGTCCAGCCATTCTGACACTATCAGAATTTTTAGATATAGCCATTTAGCAGAGCTGAGAGAGCTGTGCCGCCCACACCAGGCTCTCAATAGAGATTATACATTGACAGGGAGATGTCAGTCAGAGGAGGGTGTGTGCTGGACTGCCGTGCTTGTGGCATTGTAGTCCAGCAATGATGTCATGCTTGTTATCCAAATATAGCAAATAAACAGATTGGACCTTGACAAGACAGGCATCCCAGAATTCTATGTTTTAACCCTTGCAGCATGCTGTCTTCAGCTTACATAGCAAAAACCTGCTATCAGATTCCCTTTAACAACTTAGTGACAGAGCCAATTTTGACCTTAAAGACCAGACACAATTTTTCAAATTTGACCAACCTCATTTTATTTGGTAAAAAGGCTGAAATGCTTCAACATATACCAGTGATTCTGAGAATATATTTTTCATATTGCATTGAACTTTATACTAGTAGTCAATATATGTCAATATGTTTGTGGGGGGTTTTTGTGTGAAAATATCTAAAATTTGATGAAAATTTGCAATTATAAAAGTTTGACTGCTTATATCTTTAAACCAGATAGCGATACCACACAAAATAATTAATACAAATTTTCAGATAATCCTTCATTACATCAGCATCATTTTCCAAACATCCTTTTATTCTGTTAGTGTATTAGAGGGGTTAAAATATAACAGCAATTTTTTTTTTATAAGGAAATTTTAAATCCTATTTTTTTACAGACCTGTAAAATTTTGAAGTGACTTTTAGGGGCACAGGTGTTGTAAAAAAAACCAGAAGTGATATTTTAAAAACTGTACCCCTCAAATTAATCAAAACTTCTGTTAGGAAAGGTGTTAACTCTATAGCTGCCACACAAGAATTAAAGGGTTTCTCAGGTCTAAAGTGACAAGTCTGCAGTCACTTTATATGACAGCAGACTTGTGAATCTTCATAATGTGCGCAGTCTGCGCTGTGATGATTCTCTGGTGTAAGGCTAGTTTCACACTTGCGTTGGACGGGATCTGTTGCTATCCGCAGCCTTGAGGAATTACGGTAACCGTTACAGGAAACCGTTATATTCCTCATAGACTTCTATTAGCTACGGATAGCAACGGATGGTCTTGCATTGCATCCGCCCCGCAGTGCATCAGTTGTTTTGACGCTGACCGTCAGTGAGCGTCGGGCGGATGGAACGCTGCATGTAACGTTTTTTTGAGCAGCGGAAACCTTTATTTTTCACTGCGCATGCTCTTTTTTTTTATCACAAACTTTATTTTATTTCTCGGTGGCCGAACGTTCAGCTGAGCGCTCGGCCGCCGGCATGTCAGGGCACTCAGCGGAGCGCTCGGCCGCCGGCATGTCAGGGTGCCCAGCTGAGCGCTCGGCCGCCGGCATGTCTGTGCGCCCAGCTGAGCGATCGGCTGCCGGTATGTCTGTGCGCCCAGCTGAGCCCTTGGCCGCCGGCATGTCTGTGCGCCCAGCTGAGCGCTCGGCCGCCGGCATGTCAGGGCGCCCAGCTGAGCGCTTGGCCGCCGGCATGTCAGGGCGCCCAGCTGAGCGCTCGGCCGCCGGCATGTCAGGGCGCCGAGCTGAGCGATCGGCCGCCGGCATGTCTGTGCACCCAGCTGAGCACTCGGCCGCCGGCATGTCAGGGCACTCAGCTGAGCACTTGGCCGCCGGCATGTCAGGGCACTCAGCTGAGCGCTCGGCCGCCGGCATGTGAGAGCGCTCGGCCGCCGGCTATTAAGAGCGATCAGCTGATCGTTCACAATAGTCGGCTGCCAGTACTGTAAAGAAGAAAAAAAAAATAAACAAATAAATAACGCTTTCCGTTATTTTGTACGATCCGTAGCATTGCGTTGTGCCACTATATACAACGCATTCGTTGCATGCGTCACACAACGCAATGCTACAGATCCCGTCCAACGCAAGTGTGAAACTAGCCTTAGTGACAGGAATGATAGTTATGTGACTGCAAGTATGCGATATGCATACTCCTGGCCAGAATCCAACTAGACTCTTTTGGGCGAACTCAATTTAAATGTATTGCACGAGCACTGTGTGAATGCTGCCGATGTATGTGTGACCCAGCGTGCGCCCGCAGTGGCTGGGTGTGGTCTCCTCCATGTCTCTTTACTTTTTATGCCGTTCACTACAGTAATACACCCAAAGTGCAGCGATTGGCGACAGGAGAAAATGTTTTTTACACTTGAAGAGGACAATCTAGACAATCTACTCTCTAGGACAGTACACTAGAGGTTACAGTGAGTGACAGTTCTCACCACTACTGATTTAGAAGTCCATGGTGTCCATTATTCCTCACTAGAGTGCCCAGTTGGAGTTGATGGAATGCCATCCACCTTGAGATGATCAGTATGATTTTGTCACACATGGTCATAAGCTGTGAAAGCAGCACCACGAACTCCAAACGTTGACTATTTATCTCATCTAATATATCAACTGGAAGAAGCTGCGGCTAAGGCCGGTTTCACACATCCGGCATTTCGCCGGATTTCCGGATCCAGCACACTCCAGTACAGTAGAGTACAATGGCATCACGGCAAGCTCCGGTCAGATGCTCTGGTCACATGACAGCATGTGACTGGAGGTTGTCGCGATGCCATTGTACTGTATTGCACTGTACTGGAGTGTGCGAAATGGGACCAAGGGTCACAAAAAACAGAGATCTCATTGACAGAATTAATTGTCCACAATTGAGAATATTAGCTGTCATGATGGAGTACAATTGTGAAATGAGCTTGGCAGCACTACTGCCTGGATGATTGGTGGCAGGGGTGACAGTGTTGCTGCTTGTCACTCCCACATTTTTGATGATAAATTTTGTGTTATCGTTTTATTTGGGTTTTTTTTTACACTATCTCGTTTATTGTCTTTTACATTTACCATACATTTTTTATTACACTACACTGTTTCACTTTTCTGAACCTCAACTCCTCACTTCCCAAAAATCTCCATCCAAAAAATACCGAAAAAAGTCACTCCCAAAAAACTACAGTAACTGACCCCAGAATTGGTTAGACATGTATATATGTACTGTATACACATCAAATCTGACTAATAAAATAGGTGTGACAAAATAAATAGTTTGTGACACACACACACACACACACACACACACACACATTATGTTTGGTTGACAGTCACAAACTAACTTTAATGTCGGTATTTTTCTTTCATCTCTTTTGCATCTTTAATACAATATCTCCAGTGATGGGTGAGTGTGCTCGGCACTGCTCAGCACTCCATTGAGCATTGGAATGCGCCGGTGCTCACACAGCTTGGCCAAGTATCGTGTTGTTTGGATGTGTTGTCTGTCAAACAACGACCACAATGCACAGGTTGCTTCACTGCATGATGTGAGCAGGCACCCCAGGGAGAGCCAGTCAGTCTCTAAATGGCTTTTACTAGGGTTAAAACAACATTTTTTGGATGTAGTGTGTCAAAATTAAAAAAAGAACAACCCCCCCCCCCAAAAAAGCAAACAGCCTCCCGCCCTGAACATGCTCTGTTTATGGCTGGCTGTGTGTGGGTCAAGAGCCGAACTGCCCAATCATTGACTTCCTTTATATTAGTCACTTGAGTTGAGCACTTTCAGAGTGTCTGTCCAGCTCGAAAGGCTATTTTAGTCCCTCCTGATTGGCTGTGCTATACCATGTGATGTGATATCTGCAAGTCATTATGGGGACGGCTGTCCGACTGCTTTCAAGGTCATGTGAGCCTTCTCTGGCTGATGCAACATTCTCCAGTGTGTATATTGGTAGCCATTTTTGACAATGTGCACAAAGCACGTTACAAATTGATCAAAAATGCCAGGTTCAGCTATTTCCTAAAAATTAGACTCAAATATGATTTGCTTCCAATCAAATCACTCGTCTCTACTGAAAAGCTCATATTATATTTCAAAATTTTAAAGTGAATCTGTTACCAGATTTTTGCCACCCCATTGGAAAGCAGCATGATTTAGGGACATAGATACTAATTCCAGTGATGTGTGTGTGTCATTTACTTTATTGGTGCCTGCAGTTTTGATTAAAAACTATTTTACTTGCTACATGCTAAATAGTGAGCATTGTATAACGCCGCCCACACCTCTGATTGACAGCTTTCTGTGTACAATGTGCATAGGGAAAAAGCTGCCAATTGGTGGTGAGGTTGTGTTTGGACTACCTGACATCAGGCCAAGTAGTCCTTGACTGATAATTTCCTGCTAATAAATCAATGATTTTACACAAACTAAGGCAAGCCTCCAATAAGTGACATATTCCTGGAATCATTGTCTCTGCCTCTACAGTATACTGATTTCATATTAGGTAACAAAAAACTGGCAACAGCTTCCCTTTAAAGCAGAAACTCCGTTCTTTAGGTATTAAGCCAATAAACTTATAGGTAACCTGTCACCAAATTTTTGAGGTATAAACCAAAACTAGCACCTTAAGCAGCATCTGTGCTACATTCCATAAAGGTGCATGTTGTCCCCTTACTTCCTCTTTAGACTTTAGACAAATATCTTTTGAAAATCTCCCGCTCTGTATGTAAATCTTTGGGTCCAATCCAATGGGTGTCTTTGTTTGCAGCTCCTGTCCCTCCTCTCCGTGCTGATCACTGTCTTCTTGTGATGATTGACATGGATGAAGCAAAGTCATGCACCTGCGCAGAGACATTGCCGGTTTGCGGAGGGGCACTTCGCTCTGCTCTACTGCGGGCAGAGCCAAAAACATAGGTGCACATGCCCGAACCAGTGAGGTCTCTCTACACAGGCGTGACATTTTGCCCGGGTATGTAAATGAGGTAGCAGACGTCATCCATATCCCCAGGCAAAATCTTGCTCCTCTGCAGAGACCTTGCTGGTTTACGCACGCACACCTACAGTATGTATTCGGCTCTGCCCGTGGTAGGTAGAGCAAAGTGCGCCTGCATGAGCCGGCAATGTATCTGCGCAGTCACGAGATTTTGCCCAACAGCATATATGGTGCAGGAGGCGTCATTTATGTCAATCATCACAAGAAGACGGTGATCAGCTCGGAGAGGAGGGATAGGAGCCACAAAGAAGGACGCCCATCGGACCGTACCAAAAATTTAAATACAGTGCTGGAGATTTTCAAAAGGTATTTGTGGGGTCTACAGGGGAAGTCAGGGGACAACATGCACCTTTATAGACTGCAGCACAGGTGCTAGCTTTGGGTTTTACCTCAAAAATCTGATGACAGGTTCCCTTTATTAGGGTACAGTTCCACTTGCGATTTTCATGGACAAGTGCACATTGGATTGCAATCGCACCAGTGTTAATCAATCAGGCAGTGTCCCTCTGCTGTTTTTTCCTGAGCTCTAATCGTGCAGCATGCTGCATATGGCTGTGTAGATCACATCAGACTTGCTAATTCAAGTCTATGGGTGCGAGAAAACTATCGCATGGCATAACATATGCATGTCATAAGGATGGCGAACGCATGTCACATGGATGATTGGTGAGACAATAAACATGCACTCGTATGATATACGCAATGCCATATGCATGACACTCATTCCACTTTTCTAGACAATTATCGTCGTGATTATTTGTACCCAAGTGGAACCGTACCCTTATGCTGCAAATGTCTCTTTCCATTTTAGAGTTGTACTGATAATATAAATGCAATACATGCTGATGCTGGTGACCCAAACGATTCCTGAAATCATCAGAGAACTCTAAATAGTTGTTAATTTGGAATCTCTGTTTCAAACCGGCTGCTCAATTATTTTTTTATAATCTTCATCCACTTCTCTCACAAAAAAATTATCTTAGTTTGAGAACAGTTAATGTTCAGAGTACAATTTCTATTAAAGTCCATAGTAATAATCATTATTTCATGCACAGATGTTAATAGAGGGTATAAAAAAGGATATATTAACTGAGAAATGAGATGCTATCATAATGCTAAAGTCCTGGACAAGGGCGGACACTGACAGCTTGGAGCCCCTGTGCAAGAAATTATGCCTGGGCCCCTCCTTTTATGGCAACAAAGCTACAAATATAGATATTTAGGTATATATATATATATATATATATATATATATATAGATATATCTATATCTATATATATATATATATATAGATATAGATATATATATATATATATAATATATACACAAATTTATCATATATAAATTACATCGGGACCATATAATGAGTTTTGGCATGGGGAGAACACTATGAGGGCCATATAATAATTTGTGGGGTAGGGTGGACACTGAACACCATGTAATGAATTGTTTGATGGGGACGACACTATCAAGGGCATATGATGAATTGTGGGGTGTGGATGATGCTATTAGGGCCATATGATGAATTGTGAAAAGGTCACTGAGGACCATATAATGAATTGGTGGAAGGGGAGAACTTACCCACATACGCAACATCACCCCCTTCCCCACATACATAACATTACCCACTTCCCCACCCAGCTGGTTGAATTCACAGGCGCTGTTTGCGGGTCTATCATTGTATAAAATAAATAAATAAATCAATAAAATTGATGTAGGGTCCCCCCATCTGTTGATATCAGCACAGATAAAGCTCATGGCTACAGACTGCAGCTCCCAGTCGTGCATTTATCTTGGCTTGTGTATCCAAATAAGAGGAACCACAGACAGCTTTTTTTTAATTATTTAAATCAACAATTTAAAATCGGTATGCACAACCCCACAAATTTGATACCAAGCTGAGATAAAGCCTGACAGCTGGGGGTTGGTATTCACATGCTGGGGAGGCCCAGGGTTATTGGCCCCCCTGGCCTAAAAATAGCAGCCTTGAGCTGCCCAGTATAGCCACATAAATTAGAATTGACAGTCCCGGCACTTTATCCAGCTCATCCCGATTGCCCTGGAATGGAGGCAGTCGAGGTAATAAAGGGTTAATGTCAGCTCACAGCTGCCACTAAGCTTTAAATTAGTAATGGGAGGTGTCTATGAGACCCCACCAACGTAACTAAATCCACGGCTGGTATTACAGGAGATTCCTCTGGTAGCGAGTCCGACGCTGGACCCCACCATTAATAGTCTGTAAAGGAAAAGAAATAAATACAAACACTAAAAAAATCTTTTATTTGAAATAAAATACAAAAAACACACTCTTTCATCAATTTATTAACCACTGAAGTACCCGGGTCTGACGTTATCCACAAGAGGTCCCACAAAGATTCCAGCTCTGCTATATCTGAACTAGCAGTTTCATAAAGAAGTCGGGGATCAGCGCCGCGCTTATCACCATTCAATCCAAAGGATAATTTTCCAAGTAATT
Organism: Anomaloglossus baeobatrachus; assembly: GCF_048569485.1. NCBI lineage: Eukaryota > Metazoa > Chordata > Amphibia > Anura > Aromobatidae > Anomaloglossus > Anomaloglossus baeobatrachus. Next base: position 526,012,457 of record NC_134355.1, on the reverse strand, counting down.
TATTAAGGAAGCATGAATAAGTCTACGCATTTCAGGGGTCTCTGCCCCCTTCCTCAGGACAATGCAACAATGACACAGAAGATTTCATTGTTGCATTGTCCTGAGGAAGGGGGCAGAGACCCCTGAAACGCGAAGACTTGTTCATGCTTCCTTAATAAATGACTTGGAAAATTATCCTTTGGATTGAATGGTGATAAGCGTGGCGCTGATCCCCGACTTCTTTATGAAACTTCTATCTTATTGTTACAGGTCCGCAGCTGTCTCCACTGACTTCTATGCTTCATGAGGTGTTGTGACTCTCACAACATCCATAGGTGAGTGCACGCTATTATCCCTTCAATGTTTTTATCGGTTAAGACCCTATGCGCCTGTCTTTCCTCCACAGTTTATAAACATCTGAACTAGCAGCATGGGGCCATAGAACATGATAACACGCTGTTACTTCAGGCAGAGATTGAGCTGCAGCTATCAGTGGAGATGATACTCAGGTTAGTTGTGGCCACAGCTGGAGGTTTCCATGGTCCTCCATCTGTGACTGCAGGTTACCACCGGACTTCAGGGAACCTCAATGAACTCTCACTGTGTTGTTTTTCCAAGAGATGCAGATTTGGTGCTGAAATTTCTACATCATATTCCTGCTTCCAATCTACACCTCCTGGCACAAAAACGCATCACTGCCGCATGCGGTATGATGCTTTTCAGCATCAAATATGCATCTCTTGGCAAAAAAAATGCACAAAAATTGTTTTGATGCTGTCTAGGTGCAGTTTTCCAGGAGGTGCAAATTTCATACTGAAATCTGGTGCAATCAGGATGAGTGGGGTAAAGCGCTGTGACTGACATCTAATGGATGTGGCAATCCTGGGTGGCTGCAGGCTGCTCTTTTTAAGCTGGGGGCCCAATAACCATGGGTCTCCCAAGCCTGAGGATACCAGCCTCCAGCTGTCGGGATTTATCATGGCTGGGTATCAAAATTGGGGGGACCACATACAGTTTTTTAAAATAACTGTATTTATTTAAATAATATAAAAAAGCCACATGCAGTTCCTCCTATTTTGATACACAGCCAAGATAAGTGCACAGCTGGGGCCTGTAACCTGTAGCCATGGGCTTTATCTGTTCTGGTATCAATATATGGGAAAACCGTACGCTAATAAAACATACCATGATATAGACGCGCAGGCAGGGTCTGTGATAACAGCCAATCACAGATGCTGTCTGGGGGTAAGGTCTGACTGCAGCCAATTAGAGACGCCAGTGGGCGGTGAAAGCAGTGAATATGGATGAGGGGTAATTATAACGGTCCTGGAAGTACAGCCGCGGGAGCAGTTACAGCTGCGGGAAGACTCGTTAAGTATATTGTGTTTTAGCCGATTTGCTTCCTTTTTTTTAGAGTGATTTCCCAGGCCAATCACAGATATGCTAATACTTGACATGGCTCTGATGGGGTTGGGAGCGGGTTTCTGCAAATGAACACTTATCGAATATTGCCGACTTTTGAGCAAAGTGGTAGGAACCCCAAGCCCAAACAAAACGGCCATAGCTCGTACCGAGTCTGAAATTTGTGAACCGAACAGGTTCGCTCATCTCTACTCTTCTCCACAACCTTATTCATGAGTTTCATGATGCTGTTTGATCCCTGATGTAATAAAAAATACTAATTATGTGACTTCTGCAGGCAATTGGTAATTCAGGCTTTTATTTAGGGGTCTCAAACCACAGGGGGATGAATACAAATGAACATCACAATTTTCAGATTTATATTTTTAAAATATTTAGAAAAACATGTCTCATTTCCTTTAGAATTCACAAACACTTGCTAATTAGTGTTGGTATATCCCATAAAATCCCAATAAAATATATTCAAGTTTGTGGCTGTAGCTTGAAAAAATGTGGAAAGTTCACGGGGTATGAATACTTTTTCAAGCCACTGTATATGTAATGACTGAGTATATGTTAGATATATTTATTTAGAGAGAACGTAAGTGATTTTGTATATACTCAGTATACATCCATCCATTAATAATTACCTGATGGATATTCAGCAGCCTCTTATTGAAGACGTTATTACCAGAGTTTATCTACCACATACAATGCAGACGTTTGTGACAAGTGAGCCGGATTTCAACAGTTATACAAACCAAACTGTAGATTGCAGATAATTGAGAAAAACAATAACAGAAACACTTCATGATCATGGAGAGCTCAATTATTTGTAAAATGTAGAAAAGCCTCTCCAATCAAGAATTCTAAGTATGCAATGAAACCACCCAGCTGGAAGAAATCAGCAATGGCCCAGCATCATAGATGTAGCATGAATTAGTTGTTTTAAAATTAAGAGGAAAATTATTTATTATAATAGTTCTGTCAAACACAAGACAAAGTGTTTTTATTATTGATTGAAATATAAGCGGATTATTGTTTTTTGCTTTTTTTGAAGGTTGCTATATTAGGCTACTTTCACACATCCGGTTTGAGCACTGCGGCTCAATCCGGCTGTGCAAGCTATGCAACGGATGCGGCGAAAACACCGCATCCTTTGCATAAGGTTTTACATGCGGCCCGTCCGTTTTTTTCCGGTTGCGGCATGCTACTGAGCATGCACAGTGGAAGAAACCGCATGGGGCGGCCGGATGCGTTTTTTTCCGTATCGTGCCGCATCCGGCGTCCAAAGGCATGCATTGAAAAATGCGCCGCAGCGGCCGGATGCGGCGCGATGCGGTTTTTTTTCCGGAGGAAAAAACGTTGCAGGCAACGTTCCATCCGGCCACCGCATTGGCTAAATCTGCTACATGCAGAAAAAAACGGACCGACCGCAAGCCCATGCGGCACAATACGGCACTAATGTAAGTCTATGCAAAAAAAACGCAACCGGCGGCAAAAAAAACGGTTGCGGTTTTTCTGCAGAGCGCCGTATTGTGCCGCAGAGCAAAAACCGGATGTGTGAAAGTAGCCTTAGTAACAGATTTATTTTTGATCATAAAAACTATGAAACATGATTTTACCTTATACAACACCAAAAATAACAATTGGTTCCGAACAGTAATTGAGGAAAATTTTTAGCCAAAACCACAAAATGAGCTAAAAAATTACAAGACACATATAAATCTTTTTTGATAATTCTCCTTCCTTTCACTTATGGTTTTAGCTAATTAAATGAGAGGGAATTTACTATTTCTATTAAGGAGAACTGATTAATATGGAGTTTTACAGCTAATGGTCCGAGGAAGAAAAGTATGCATTAACTTTCCAGTGGAATGAAAGAATCTATCTCACAAATACCACCTAGGAGAGCCGGTCATGGTGCAAAGTTTAACAGACAGACATTAATTTTATTCTGTTAGCTATAACATGCAAAATAAAAGAGCATCTCACCATTTAACATGCTGTCAATGTCCATTTGCTTTTTCTTAGTTTAAAGAGAACCTGTCATCAGGTTTTGCCCATATAAATTGCGGCCACCACAAGTAAGACCTTATATACAGGATTCTAGAATACTCTATATAAGAGCCCAGGCCGTGCTGTATAACATAAAAAAGACCTTTATTATAGTCACCTGTGGGACAGTCAGGTCCAATGAGCGTCGCTGGTCTTGGGTCCAGCGCCTCTTCTCTGCTTGCGATTGCCGTCCTCTTTGCCTGCTTCATGTGGATGATGTATCCTAATTCATCTACACAATGCTCTCTATTGCCCTCCTGTGCACGTGACACGCCAATGGGGTCTGAGGTTACCCGTCATGCGGTTCTTCTCCTGGGACACTGTGGTGGCCTTGCCCGGTTCATTGACCACGGTGGTGTCAATAAAGATGGGGATGGTAGGAGTAGTTGTTCGTGACACCAACTGTGGTGTGTGGCTAATATGGGAGCCGCCGCTGCAGAGTGTCTCTCTTTTCTGGGACGGATGGTAATGCAGCTCGAGTGTCACAGCTCTCCACAGGTAGAGTTCGGCCCCAGGGAGGATGATGGGAGTGGTAGTAGTCGCCTATAGCGAAGGGGCACGATGTTGGAAGCACCAGCAGTAACGGGATGACACAGAGGGTGTGGTTCAAGGTCTTTACTCACTGGAAGCACACTGCCATTGGAGCACCGAGCTACGCTGTGATGGGCCTCAGCCGATCCCGGATACTTCGGAGGTTGTGGCCGGTTGTTTCCTTCTGTGTGTCTCCTTTTGACGGTTTCCCTCCACCCCAGCTCCTGGGCCGTTGAACAGGTCACGGGTGCCTTCTGCACTCACTGTGAACCCTGGGATCCCCCTTCTTTCCTAAGAACCTGGGTCGAGCCTCCAGCTCCAGACCACAGGTCCCCAACTGTCTGTGTCTCTGCTGTTCTCCTCCTGAGTGCGACCTGGTGCTTGCTGTGCCCAGAACAGACTGACTAATGTGTGAGATGGCTCCTAACTTCCTCTGTTGGTGCTCCGCCTCCTGGGTTCCTGGACTAGTGGGCAAGAGGCCCATACCACATGATGGCCACCCCAGCACCTACTCTAGCCCAGTCCCAGTGGAATAACTCCCATGTTATGTGTTGGTTGGTGTGTAAATTGGGGGTTTACCGGTAATGACCTTCTCCATATCCAAGATGAATACTGCACCTCTGGTACCCTGTGGCGCCTGAAGCCGCAGGGGAGCCACATATGCACACTTCTCTCTGCCCCGCTGAGGGCAGAGCAAACTATTGCATTGTGCATTCATGGGCACTCTTTAACATTTCCCTGCACCTGCTCATTACATTACTTTGATCTGCCCTCAGCCTGGCAGAGAGAAGTTCAAGTGTGCAGGAGCGCAATGGAGGACACTTTGTGGATGACACAGGACGTGTCATCTACATGAAGCAAGAAAGAGGATGGCAATCACAAGCAGAGAGGCAAGTGCGTCTAATAAAAGGTGTTTTTTATGTTACACGGTTTGGCTTAGGGACTTATATACAGTATTTTAGAATGCTGCATAAAAAGGCTTACTGGTGGTGGGCACAGGTTATATTGAAAATACCTGGTAACAGGTTTCCTTTAAGAGTTCAGAGGAGCTCGCCAGCTGGATGGAAACTGTTTTAAGCCAAATTCCAGCATAGACATGACGTGAGATAGGGCCATATTTTCCCACATGTTTCGGGAAATAAAGTCTTTACTCCATGTTTTGGGCAATATATGAATAGTGCTTACTCCAGTGTATGAGTAAGGAGTATATTGCCCAAAACATGTAGATAAACAAGACCCTACTTAAAGTTATGTCTGTTTTTCAGGTTACGTGTTTTTATTCAATGAAATGATGGAAATGTTGTATTAAAGGGAGTCTGTCAGGTGCGATAGGCACCCAGAACTACAAAGAGTTCTGGGTACATACTGCTATTTCCTGCCCAACCATTCCTGTATCTAGTAACATAGATAAAGAGATCTTTTGAAAAAGTATTTCCAAAGATCCTTTATGAGATGCACAATATTTCCTGTGCTCATTTTGCCCTCTTAGCATGTTAGCACGCCCACAGGGGTGTGCTAACATGCTATTCAATGCCTGCTGCTTGACCTTATCAGCGGTGATGTGCCTACCTGTGTCCATTGTCAGAATGCACATTATCAGAATGTCCCGCACTTCCGGTCATACACACTACAAAGCCGGGTGTACGCGTCCTGTTTTCAGAGAGGTCTAGTGCGCATGACAGGAAGTTCCGGGGACTTCTGATCCTGAGCACTGCCCGGCATTCTGATGGAGTGACAACGGACACAGGTACAGGTATGCATGTCACCGCTGATGACGCTAGGCAGTGGGATTTGAAAAATAATGACAAAGGGGAAGTGTTGCATAACAAATAATATAACCCTTTAAAAGTCAATTTTTATTTAATTTACGCTAAAAATCCAAAAACCCAGTGCAAATAACAAAATAGGAAATGAAAGGGAGGAGGATAAAGTTCTCACTCTAAAAAGATGCACCTCCCTCCTGTCCTCTACCTACCACGGAGGTCGGCACCCTACAATGATACGAATGTGGTGCCCCCACTCGACGGCGGCTGTCCCTGTGGAAGCCCTATTGAGCCCTTACAAAAGTCATGAAAATTAAGGACATATAGGCAGGGTATGCTTTAAGTAGTGGACAGGATAAAAAGACACACATATATCCCTCTATCCAACCGGATATTAAATAATAGATACGTGTGAAGGGGTCCTCAAGAGTGCTTAAATAAACAGGACCTCATATTTTCCTGCAAACAACAAAGGGGTCAGATCTTATTGATAAAACATCTGATGCCCCAGTGGGATTTGAATAGCATGTTAAAACACCCCTGTGGGCGTGCTAACATGCTTAGAGGGCGGAATGAGCACAGGAACTAATGCCCTTGAGACTAGTCCTTACACTCATTAGCATATCATGGAGGAGCTTTAAAAATACTTTATCTAAAGATCCCTTTATCTATGCTACTAGATACAGGGACTGTTAGGCAGGGATTAGCAATATGCACCAAGACCTTCTTGTGGTTCTGGGTGAATATAGCACTTGACAGGTTCCCTTTAAATAACAGTATTACGGTCACCGAGCATCCAGAGGTGGACCCACTGGACCTTGCACCAAACTCTTCTGAAGGTGCAACCAGCAGCGAACCCCTTTACAGAGACTGTGTGGTACACCAGCTGAAGGCCTAAATGCTCGGCAGCCAGGGATCTGTAGAGATAGTCTCTTAATGTCCAATATTAGAGTACACAGTTGCAGCAGAGCGGAGATGGTGGCATAGAGGTTGATGACAAAGACGTTGCGGCACAGTAAAGGCTCAGATTGGCAGTCCCACTGTCTCTGATTGATTTCAATCAGACTGCGCATCCAACCTGTATGACAGCATCTGTGATTGGTTGGAATCATACACGCTATCTGGTTCTCCTATTTGAGAGCAAAAATAAATAAATAAAAAAAATTGGTGTAGGGTCCCCCATTTGTTGATATTCAGTGCAAATAAAGAAGACGGCTACAGGCTGCAGCCCCCAGTTGTGTGCTTATCTTGGTAGTGCATCAAAATATGGGGTGCTGCCCCCCCCATTTTGATACCCAGCCAAGATAACACTAACAGCTGGGGGTTGGTATTATCATGTTGGGAAGGTCCATGCATATTGAGCCCACAGTCACCCAGAATTGTCGCATCCATTAGATGTGACAATTCCAGCAGTTTACTCGGCTCATTCCGATTTCCCTGGTGTGGTGGCAATTGGAGAAATATTAGGGGTTAATGACTGCTCACAGCTTCCACTAAGTTCTAGATTAGTAATGGGTGGCATCTATGAGACCCCCCCATTACTAATCTGTAAGGGAAAATAAATAAACACAAACACCAAAAAAATCCTTTATTTGAAATAAAATTTTAAAATCCCCTCTTTCACACCTTTATTAACCCCAAACACCCAGTTCCGACATAATCCTCACATGGATCCCCCTATCCCTTTCTACCACCATTTTAAAGCACATGATTAGGGTCCCCATATACTTACATGATGTCGGCGTCTAGGCAGATATCCGAGATTAATTCCAGGGCCAAACCAGGTGGTTTTAAAAAAGTTCTAAAACAGTTGGAATACTTTTTTAAAATTTAAAGAAACAATAATTTAATTATTTGGAAATATCGTATAGCCATATCTTATGTACAACGGAACATGGATAAAAAGGTGAAAGTTATTATTCCAATTTATATGAATAAAATAACTGTATAGAATTTGACAACAGAAACACATCACAAAAAAAAAGTTGGGAAGGTAAAACAAAACTTTGGAACAGTAAGGGATACTGGTGGTATACAGCTGGATGGCAATTTTCAACTAGGTCACATGATTCATATGGCTACCATGGTTCCCCAAATATAAGGCCTACACCGAAAATAAGCCCTAGCACCCCAGCAGGGGTTTTTTTTATCCTTTTTGGTGTATGCTTATAATATAAGCACTACTCCAAAATAAGTCCTAGTAGTGTATCATATGATAATAGTATGCTGAAATAGGGCTTGGGCAGCCCTTTCAGGATATGTAACTTTTATTGGTGTACATTGCCTCAATATATTGCTGTAATCCCTGGAAGATTATAGTCATATGCTGGCTAGTTCATGTAAAATGAACATTCATCTCTTCCCCTGCTTACCCCTCTGCGCCCACATCAGTTATTGGAACATGTGCTAATGGTGAATGAATATCCACCCCTTTCCCTGCCAATAATGATTTTGTGGCAGAGTCAGTGATTGAAACATGTGTTAATTGCAAATGAATATTCACCCACTAACCCCGCCCATATTCCTGCCCACACGCTCGGATCAGAAGAGCTGCCGGTCAGTGCTAGTATTGCGATGCAACCCTTAGAGAAGCAGTAACTTTGACTGAATCACTGATGCCGCCACAGAGGGGTGGGTGGGAATATGGGTGGGGGACAGGGTTAATATTCATTTGTCATTAACACACGTTTCATTCACTTATGCCGATCCACAAAGGGCAGGCGGGGGAAGGGAGTGAATATTAATTTTCTATTAACAGGTGACCCAGTCACTGATGCCAATACAAAATGATATGACATTCCCTGAAAATAAGCTCTAGCTCATCTTTTGGAGTAAAAAATAATATATGACCCTGTCTTATTTTTGGGGAAACAAAGTACGCATAAAAAAGGGCATGTTAGAGAGGCAGAGTCTCTCAGAGGCAAAGATGGTTAGAGGTTCACCAATTTATGAAGAAGTGCATCTAAACATTTCCGAAAAATGTTCTACAACTTAAAAGTCGCTGAATATCCTATCAGGTATAGTACATAATATCATCAAAAGTTATAGCCTGTCCATACCAGTTTAACAACAACACTTAAATCAGTACACCTGATCTGTACTCTTGACTTATGGCATGCTTATTTATCAAATAGGCTTCATTATGTTTTTATTCTATTTTCTCATAAACTGAAAATTGCTTAAACTGCTCAAAAAAAAATAATGGTTGTTTGAGTTGTGGAATTATGCTAGCTATGTTCAAGAGACACAAAATATGGCTATACTCACAGGTCGGTAAAATCTAACCTTTTCAATTTAATTAATTATTAAACATTTACCCTCAATCTCTACTATTCAAGAAATTGAGGCTGTGTCCCATGTAAGGTCTCTGCTCACTGGATAAAATATTGGGGTAAATGAGTGCATTCAAACATAAGTTTAGATAACTTGTTTTTGCTAGAAGGGTATGAAATGATCGATATTTTAAAACTATTTACAAATATACAGTATATTTATGAATTAAGATTTCTTTCTTAAATTCCTCAGTGGCTGCAAAACAAAGACCTCACAGTGACGAATATACTAAGAAGATTCCTCCTCCCAAGCCTAAACGAAATCCAACCACTCATCTTAGCACATCATTTGATGAGACATATATTAAAAAGCATGGGACAGTCAAGAGTAGTTTGTTTAGAGAGGCATCATCATCTCACATCAGTTGTGGTTCTGGGGATCGGGAGGATGAAGAACCTGTTTATATTGAAATGGTTGGGAACATTTTAAGAGACTTTAAAAAAGATGAAGAAGACCAATGTGAGGCAGTGTATGAAGAAATGAAATACCCTATATTTGATGATATAGGACAGGACTCTAGATGTCTTTATGATTTGGATCATGTTAGTTGCTCTTCTCAGTGTGCTACTCCCACAGTGCCTGACTTAGAATTCACCAAGTCCTCAGTGCCATCAACTCCCAAGGGCCAGATTTGTGACATTCCCCCTCCATTTCCAAATTTATTATCTCAAAGACCTCCTTTATTGGTGTTTCCACCAGCACCAGCACAATGTTCACCAAATTCTGATGAATCTCCTTTAACTCCTCTTGAAGTAACAAAGCTACCAGTATTGGAAAATGTGTCTTACATCAAGCAACCAGCTTCTGCTTCACCATCACCAGTTCCAACGCACATTCCAGGACACCAGAAAGTAGATAAAGACCAAACTATTGTTTCCCATGGAATTTCTCCATCTGGTCATTCATCTTCGCCACCACATGCTTCAGCTAACTACAGAACGCAGTCTCCACATGGCTATCCTAAAAGTCATTCAGCTTCTCCATCCCCTGTGAGCATGTGTAGGTCACTGACTCCTCTAAGCCTCAAAAGACCTCCACCTTATGATTCTGTGCATTCAGGAAGTCTATCAAGAAGTTCTCCATCAGTGCCTCATTCTAATGTCAGAAACACACCAGAAGGGAAGTCAATCAGTGCATCTACTAGCACTTATTGTACATCTCAAAGCAACTCACGATCCAGGACACCAACAAGTCCCCTTGAAGAATTATCAAGCCTCTTTACCTCAGGAAGGAGTTTGCTGAGGAAGCAGTCCAGTGGAAGACGATCTAAAGAACCTTCTGAGAGTAAGTGTAAGGGAATATGTCTTGTACATCTACACAGTGGGCACAATTGTTGGGTAATTATTGATGTTAAAATCGTTTCACTATTATGTTTATAAAAATGCAAGTAATTTGAGGCACCAGAGGGTAATTTTTATAAAAAACTTGATCTTTATTCCATAGTATTAAAAAAACTCACAACAAATAGAGGAAAAGGCAACATTTTGGCTATATCTGGCTTTTCTCATGACTAAAAATACAGTTATATGTTTTTATAAGGATTTCCCTCTGGTACCCTGGACATCTTGTATTTCTACTGTCTTCGACCTAACGGAAGGCACTAATAATCAAGCAAAAAAATTATCAGTGGGGAATGGAATTTGCAAATTGGACTGATACATAGATATATATCATACGTAGAAAAGTGACATTTAGCTCTTGACTAAGGCCTTGCTCCCACTAGAGTATAAAAAAATCGCTCTGATTTACATGCCAAAAAGTGGGATGAGTCTCATACGTATGTTATTCCATACGTCATGCGTCATTTTTTGTTGCCTAGCATCCATATGACATATGTATGACATCCATATGCAATGTGTTTTTAACATCATCTTTTCCATACTATTATTATTATTTATTTATAGAGCACCATTGATTCCATGGTGCTGTACATGAGAAGGGGGTTACATACAGAATACATATATAAGTTACAATAGAGAGACTAGTACAGAGGGAAGAGGACCCTGCCCTTGCGGGCTTAGATTCTATAGAATATAGAATATATAGTATACTATAATACTCTGTAAATTAAAGCTAATTGTCAGAAATAAAAAGCAATCTTATATAATGAGACAGATATCGTCCAGATATATAATTTCATATTGCATGTATATATTATAAACGTGCACTCTTTAGTGTCTAATGTTTATGCAACAGCTGTTTAACTTGAAGAGTAAATAAATGGAAAAAATGTGATGTGATGTGGGCCCCCCCATTTTTGTTAAACAGCAAAGGTAAAGCAAATAGCTGAGAACTTATATTATCAAGCTTGGAAGATCCATGACTATTGGGCCCTTCCCTGCCTAAATATACTGGCCTGCAGCCACCTCAGACATGTTGCATCAAATGAGATGCTCCAATTCTGGCACTTTGCTTTGGCCCTGTTGCATTGGCAACCTGGGTAATGGTATTTGAGGTTTATGTCAGCTGTGAATTGTCCAAAAACACAGCTGACATCAAGCTCTTATGTTAGTAATAGAGAAGTCTCTTTTAGATATCCCCATTACTAACCCAGTAAGTAAGAAGAAAAAAATCACACACTCAAATACTTCCTTTAAAAACACTCCCCAACTCTTTCCCTGGTTCACCAATATTTTTGCTAAAAAAAAACCCCAGGCAAGTCTGATGTAGTGCACAAATGGAAACCAAAAAAACGAAAAAATAGAGAAATAAAAACAAAACAGTGTCCCTCTTTATCCAGCACTTCACAAAACATTCCCCAATTTCGTCAATCAAAGTCTATGGTGCACCATTCTGACACTCCATAGGCTTTGAGCAGCAACGTCTTCCAGCTCACACTGTGCTTTGCGACATCCGGTGACTGTGAAGAGCAGTTACATCAGTAATGTTACTGCTCTTCAATGTCATCGGATCTTGCGCAGCGCAACATGAGCCAGGAGTGGCTGCTCCTCAAAGCCTATGCAGCATCAAAATGATACTCTAAGAGTTTGATCAACGGAATCGGGAAACATTGTGGGAAGCGCTGGCCTACATCTGGCCTGTGTGGAAACTTTGCTTTCTAATGCATTGGTGAACAAGGGTCAGTCTCTTGTTTTTTTCCTCTTTTTAAGTTTTTCATTTGAGGACTACATCAGATTCCCTGGACTACGTCAGACCTGCCTGTGTTTCTTTTCTTTAAAAAATAAATTGATGAATGTGGGAAAGAGCCGGGAAGTTTTTTTTAAAATAAAGTTTTTGTTTGTGTATTTTTCTTTTTGCTTATTAGGTTAGTAGTGGGTGTGTCTGATGTCTCCATTACTAACACCAGGGTTTTATGCCAGATACGTTTTTAGACAATTCACATCTGACATCCAACCCAAATACCATTACATCGATTTACAATGCACCAGGGCAATTGGGAAAAGCCGAGGCGAAGTGCCAGAATTGGAGCATCTTTTGTGAATTCTGGGCCTGCGGGCTGCTAAATTTTAGGCTGGGAAGGGCTAAATAACCATGGGCCTTCCCAGCTTGATAATATCAGCTGTCTGATTTACCTTTGCTGGTTAACAAAAATGGGGGGAACTCTTATTGTTTTTTCCATTTTGTTTCTTAACTGCTGTAGAATAAACACCACATGAAAGGCACAAAAGTGTGCGGGTTTATATGTAGAGGGGTTGAGAAATTGTATATCTGCAGGATATCTATTAATTCTATCTATCTACTAACTAGAGATGAGCGAACCGGTCCCGGTTCGGCTCGAGGCCGGTTCGCCGAACGGGGGTCCCGTTCGAGTTCGGTTCGTCGAACGTTCGACGAACCGAACTCGAACGTATAGGCTATAATGGGAGGCAATCACAAACACATAAAAATGCATTATAAATGTACACAAACAGTTAATAAACATTGCCATAACACTTACCGGTCCTCGCGATCCCTTCTGCACTCTGTCTCCTGCCGCTATTCCATCCGATGATCGCTGAATCCTCCCGGTGACCTGCACTGCCAGCAGAGAAGCAGGACCTATCGTGACGTCAAAATAGCCATGTGACCAGTCACGTGGCTATTATCTCATTGGCTACAGACTGGTCACATGACTATGACACGTCATGTAGGACCTGCGAGTGCATCTCTCCGGTACACGGTGCACATATGTGTATCGCCGTGTACCGGCGACATGCTCTAGCACACGGTCGACTCCCCGTTCCGTTAGGGACCGGCTGACACAGCCGGTCATTAACGGAGATCACCGTTGCCATAGCAACGCAGTTAGCGGTGACGTCACCGCTAACCGCGGCTCCGGGAGCACCGTTGCTATGGTAACGCGTCTGTCAGCGTTACCGCTGTTACCGCTAGCAGCCAGCAGTGATCACTCACGGAGTGAAGGCTGCACGCTGCTTCCCGATTGTAGTGAGCATTGTAGTTAGGATGGAGGTTCCCCAGCCCCAAGTGATGCCCCTCACTACAATCGTCACTACTACTACACTAGAAAGAAAGAAGACAGAAGAGCAGGATCGTGGAGGGGTGACAGGGGGTAATAAAGATGGAGTCTCTAATGTGTCTGTGTATTTATTTCTATTAAAGTATTTTTTCTCTGTGTGGTGTCTTTTTTTAACCCTTTATTGGAGATTCTTAATGGCCGGGTCAAACGTGCCTGACATTAAGAATCTCTGGCTTAATACTGGCTGGTAAAACAAAGCCAGTATTAACTCATGATTACCCAACAAGCCACCCGGCTCCAGGGCTGTTGGAAGAGTTGGATACAGCGCCAGATGATGGCGCTTCTATGAGAGCGCCATTTTCTGGGACGGCTGCGGACTGAAATCCGCAGCAGAGGCGCCCACAAACCTCGGGCTAACCTGTGCTGCGGATTCCAATCCCCAGCTGCCTAGTTGTACCCGGCTGGACACAAAAATAGGGCGAAGCCCACGTCATTTGTTTTTTAATTATTTCATGAAATAAGTGAAATAATTAAAAAAAACGGGCTTCCCTATATTTTTGGTTCCCAGCCGGGTACAAATAGGCAACTGGGGGTTGGAGGCAGCCCGTGGCTGCCAGCTGTACCTGGCTAGCATACAAAAATATGGCGAAGCCCACGTCATTTTTTTGGTGGGCAAAAAACTTCTGCATGCAGTCCTGGATGGAGTATGCTGAGCCTTGTAGTTCTGCAGCTGCTGTCTGCTCTTCTCCATACAGACAGACAGCAGCTGCAGAACTACAAGGCTCAGCATACTCCATCCAGGACTGTATGCAGAAGTTTTTTGCCCCCTGAAAAAATTATGTGGCTTCGCCATATTTTTGTATGCTAGCCAGGTACAGCAGGCAGGTACGGCTGCCCCCAACCCCCAGTTGCCTATTTGTACCCGGCTGGGAACCAAAAATAAAGGGAAGCCCTTTTTTTATTATTTCATGAATTTCATGAAATAATTAGAAAACAAATGACGTAGGCTTTGCCCCATTTTTGTGTCCAGCCAGGTACAACTAGGCAGCTGGGATTGGAATCCGCACCACCGGTTGGCCTGAGCTTTCTGGGCCCCACTGCTGCGAATTGCAGTCTGCAGCCACCTCAGAAAATGGCATTTTCATAGAAGCGCCATCTTCTGGCGCTGTATCCAACTCTTCCAGCACCTGCCTGCTATACCTGGCTAGCATACAAAAATATGGCGAAGCTCACGTCCTTTTTTTGTAGCTTTTTGGCAAAAAAAAAAAAAAAATGCTTCCCTGGATTTTCCATTGCCAGTGAAGGTAACACCAAGCAGTGGGGGTTAGCAGCCAGTAGCTGCTTGGATTACCCTTAGCTAGCAATACAAAAAATGCAGTGGGAGCTAACATATATTTTTTTTAATTATTTATTTAAATAACTAAAAATAAAATGGGCTTCCCTGTATTTTGATTGCTGGACATCACAGTGCTGTAAAAATAAATCTTTAAAAAAATGACGTAGCGCTCCGCGGTATTTTTGATTCTCAGCGCAGATAAAGCAGACAGCTATGGGTTGCCACCCCCATCTGCCTGCCGTTACCTTGGTTGGCAATCAAAATACAGGGAAGCCGATTAATTTTTTCTATTTAAAAAATAGTTAAAAAAAAAAAATTACGTTGGGTCCCCCCATTTTTGATAGCCAGCTAGGGTAAAGCAGACGGCTGTAGCCTGAAAACCACAGCTGGCAGCTTTACCGTGGTTGGGGATCCAATGTGGAGGTCCCCTCAGGCTCTTTTTTATAATTATTTTATAAATATTAATAATTACACAATAAAAGTAGGGGACCCCCCAAATTGGATCACCAGCCAAGGTAAAGCGGACAGCTGTGGTCTGGTATTCTCAGGGTGGGAAGGTCCATAGTTATTGGGCCTTCACAGCCTAAAAATAGCAGGCCGCAGGCACCCCAGACGTGGCGCATCCACTAGATGCGCCAATCCTGGCGCTTCACCCCAGCTCATCCCGTGCCCTGGTGCAGTGGCAAACGGGGTAATAAATCGGGTTGATACTAGCTGTAAAGTCACCTGAGATCAAGCCCAGCAGTTTGTGATGTCATGGCGTCTATTAGATACCCAACATCATAAACTGTCAGTACTAACAAAAACAAAAAATCGACAAAAGAAATTTATTTGAAAAAACAGTCCCCAAAACATTTCCTCTTTCACCAATTTATTGTAAGAAAAAAAATAAAGGGGTCCCACGACGACTCTGGACCGTCTAGAATATGGGGGGGAGACACTCAGGGAACGTATCCCCCATTTTCTAGGAGTGCGGACCCTTCATGTGAGGAGTGTGGGTGCAATGAATCTGCACTCACTCTCCCCGGGTCCACAGCAGCAGAGTCCATGTCGTAATGGTTGCTACCAAAGCTGCAATGCCCTGCTCATGAGGTAAGGGCATGCCTAATCAGGAGAACTACTGTAGAGGAAGCTCTGCTCACTGGTATATAGGTGCTCAGAGGTAATAATAGATAAAATTAGTGAGTAACCTCGGCACTCTATATCTCCCAGACTAAGTCAGTAAGTCACAACGGATAGTAATGCAAAATCACTCTTTATTGGTCCGTATTAAGAAAATTTTTTTTTCATAAGCATATATGTTTTTGTCCAAAACAAGTTACAAATGACGTTTCGGCCTGAGCCTTCGTCAGATTGGACTTATCTGCATGTAATCATGAAAAATGACAATAATCAGTATCACATAAGAGTGAGAGAACAATAACATAAACTCGAACAATGTAGAGGTACAATTGGGATGCAGCAAAAAAATTGCAACACAGCAAGAAATGAAACACATGATACAAATGTCATAATACAGTACAAGGACAATATAGTAATGACAAATATGGGGTCAGAGTAGACTTAGACAGCTCTGGTACGAAAGAGATGTCAATCATAAAGTAACATGTGCAGTAGGTGTAGAGCTACACTATGCATGGCAGAGCTAATGGGTAGACCGACCATAGAAAAAGTAGAGAAAAAGTGGAGAAAAAGTGGAGAATAAGTGGAACATAAGAGGAGAAAAAGTGGAGAAAAAGTGGAGAAAAAAGTGGAGAAAAAGTGGAGAAAAAGTGGAGAAAAAGTGGAGAAAAAGTGGAGAAAAAGTGGAGATTAAGAGGAGAAAAAGTGGAGAAAAAAGTGGAGAAAAAGTGGAGAAAAAGTGGAGCATAAGTGGAGAAAAAGTGGAGAAAAAGTGGAGAAAAAGTGGAGCATAAGAGGAGAAAAAGTGGAGAAAAAAGTGGAGAAAAAGTGGAGAAAAAGTGGAGCATAAGAGGAGAAAAAGTGGAGAAAAAGTGGAGAAAAAGTGGAGCATAAGAGGAGAAAAAGTGGAGAAAAAGTGGAGAAAAAGTGGAGCATAAGAGGAGAAAAAGTGGAGATTAAGAGGAGAAAAAGTGGAGAAAAAGTGGAGCATAAGAGGAGAAAAAGTGGAGAAAAAGTGGAGAAAAAGTGGAGAAAAAGTGGAGCATAAGAGGAGAAAAAGTGGAGATTAAGAGGAGAAAAAGTGGAGAAAAAGTGGAGAAAAAGTGGAGAAAAAGTGGAGCATAAGAGGAGAAAAAGTGGAGAAAAAAGTGGAGAAAAAGTGGAGAAAAAGTGGAGAAAAAGTGGAGATTAAGAGGAGAAAAAGTGGAGCATAAGAGGAGAAAAAGTGGAGAAAAAAGTGGAGAAAAAGTGGAGAAAGTGGAGAAAAAAATGGAGAAAAAGTGGAGAAAAAGTGGAGAAAAAGTGGAGAATAAGAGGAGAAAAAGTGGAGAAAAAGTGGAGAATAAGAGGAGAAAAAGTGGAGAATAAGTGGAGAAAAAAATGGAGAAAAAGTGGAGAAAAAGTGGAGAAAAAGTGGAGCATAAGAGGAGAAAAAGTGGAGAAAAAGTGGAGAAAAAGTGGAGAAAAAGTGGAGCATAAGAGGAGAAAAAGTGGAGAAAAAAGTGGAGAAAAAGTGGAGAAAAAGTGGAGCATAAGAGGAGAAAAAGTGGAGAAAAAGTGGAGAAAAAGTGGAGCATAAGAGGAGAAAAAGTGGAGAAAAAGTGGAGAAAAAAGTGGAGAAAAAGTGGAGCATAAGAGGAGAAAAAGTGGAGAAAAAGTGGAGAAAAAAGTGGAGAAAAAGTGGAGAAAAAGTGGAGAAAAAGTGGAGAAAAAGTGGAGATTAAGAGGAGAAAAAGTGGAGAAAAAGTGGAGAAAAAGTGGAGCATAAGAGGAGAAAAAGTGGAGAAAAAAGTGGAGAAAAAGTGGAGAAAGTGGAGAAAAAAATGGAGAAAAAGTGGAGAAAAAGTGGAGAAAAAGTGGAGAATAAGAGGAGAAAAAGTGGAGAAAAAGTGGAGAAAAAGTGGAGAATAAGAGGAGAAAAGGTGGAGAATAAGTGGAGAAAAAAATGGAGAAAAAGTGGAGAAAAAGTGGAGAAAAAGTGGAGCATAAGAGGAGAAAAAGTGGAGAAAAAGTGGAGAAAAAGTGGAGAAAAAGTGGAGCATAAGAGGAGAAAAAGTGGAGAAAAAAGTGGAGAAAAAGTGGAGAAAAAGTGGAGCATAAGAGGAGAAAAAGTGGAGAAAAAGTGGAGAAAAAGTGGAGCATAAGAGGAGAAAAAGTGGAGAAAAAGTGGAGAAAAAGTGGAGAAAAAGTGGAGCATAAGAGGAGAAAAAGTGGAGAAAAAGTGGAGAAAAAAGTGGAGAAAAAGTGGAGAAAAAGTGGAGAAAAAGTGGAGATTAAGAGGAGAAAAAGTGGAGAAAAAGTGGAGAAAAAGTGGAGCATAAGAGGAGAAAAAGTGGAGAAAAAAGTGGAGAAAACGTGGAGAAAACGTGGAGAAAAAGTGGAGAAAAAGTGGAGAAAAAGTGGAGAAAAAGTGGAGCATAAGAGGAGAAAAAGTGGAGAAAAAAGTGGAGAAAACGTGGAGAAAAAGTGGAGAAAAAGTGGAGAAAAAGTGGAGCATAAGAGGAGAAAAAGTGGAGATTAAGAGGAGAAAAAGTGGAGAAAAAGTGGAGAAAAAAGTGGAGAAAAAGTGGAGAAAAAGTGGAGAAAAAGTGGAGAAAAAGTGGAGAAAAAGTGGAGATTAAGAGGAGAAAAAGTGGAGAAAAAAGTGGAGAAAAAGTGGAGAAAAAGTGGAGCATAAGTGGAGAAAAAGTGGAGAAAAAGTGGAGAAAAAGTGGAGCATAAGAGGAGAAAAAGTGGAGAAAAAAGTGGAGAAAAAGTGGAGAAAAAGTGGAGCATAAGAGGAGAAAAAGTGGAGAAAAAGTGGAGAAAAAGTGGAGCATAAGAGGAGAAAAAGTGGAGAAAAAGTGGAGAAAAAGTGGAGCATAAGAGGAGAAAAAGTGGAGATTAAGAGGAGAAAAAGTGGAGAAAAAGTGGAGCATAAGAGGAGAAAAAGTGGAGAAAAAGTGGAGAAAAAGTGGAGAAAAAGTGGAGCATAAGAGGAGAAAAAGTGGAGATTAAGAGGAGAAAAAGTGGAGAAAAAGTGGAGAAAAAGTGGAGAAAAAGTGGAGCATAAGAGGAGAAAAAGTGGAGAAAAAAGTGGAGAAAAAGTGGAGAAAAAGTGGAGAAAAAGTGGAGATTAAGAGGAGAAAAAGTGGAGCATAAGAGGAGAAAAAGTGGAGAAAAAAGTGGAGAAAAAGTGGAGAAAGTGGAGAAAAAAATGGAGAAAAAGTGGAGAAAAAGTGGAGAAAAAGTGGAGAATAAGAGGAGAAAAAGTGGAGAAAAAGTGGAGAATAAGAGGAGAAAAAGTGGAGAATAAGTGGAGAAAAAAATGGAGAAAAAGTGGAGAAAAAGTGGAGAAAAAGTGGAGCATAAGAGGAGAAAAAGTGGAGAAAAAGTGGAGAAAAAGTGGAGAAAAAGTGGAGCATAAGAGGAGAAAAAGTGGAGAAAAAAGTGGAGAAAAAGTGGAGAAAAAGTGGAGCATAAGAGGAGAAAAAGTGGAGAAAAAGTGGAGAAAAAGTGGAGCATAAGAGGAGAAAAAGTGGAGAAAAAGTGGAGAAAAAAGTGGAGAAAAAGTGGAGCATAAGAGGAGAAAAAGTGGAGAAAAAGTGGAGAAAAAAGTGGAGAAAAAGTGGAGAAAAAGTGGAGAAAAAGTGGAGAAAAAGTGGAGATTAAGAGGAGAAAAAGTGGAGAAAAAGTGGAGAAAAAGTGGAGCATAAGAGGAGAAAAAGTGGAGAAAAAAGTGGAGAAAAAGTGGAGAAAGTGGAGAAAAAAATGGAGAAAAAGTGGAGAAAAAGTGGAGAAAAAGTGGAGAATAAGAGGAGAAAAAGTGGAGAAAAAGTGGAGAAAAAGTGGAGAATAAGAGGAGAAAAGGTGGAGAATAAGTGGAGAAAAAAATGGAGAAAAAGTGGAGAAAAAGTGGAGAAAAAGTGGAGCATAAGAGGAGAAAAAGTGGAGAAAAAGTGGAGAAAAAGTGGAGAAAAAGTGGAGCATAAGAGGAGAAAAAGTGGAGAAAAAAGTGGAGAAAAAGTGGAGAAAAAGTGGAGCATAAGAGGAGAAAAAGTGGAGAAAAAGTGGAGAAAAAGTGGAGCATAAGAGGAGAAAAAGTGGAGAAAAAGTGGAGAAAAAGTGGAGAAAAAGTGGAGCATAAGAGGAGAAAAAGTGGAGAAAAAGTGGAGAAAAAAGTGGAGAAAAAGTGGAGAAAAAGTGGAGAAAAAGTGGAGATTAAGAGGAGAAAAAGTGGAGAAAAAGTGGAGAAAAAGTGGAGCATAAGAGGAGAAAAAGTGGAGAAAAAAGTGGAGAAAACGTGGAGAAAACGTGGAGAAAAAGTGGAGAAAAAGTGGAGAAAAAGTGGAGAAAAAGTGGAGCATAAGAGGAGAAAAAGTGGAGAAAAAAGTGGAGAAAACGTGGAGAAAAAGTGGAGAAAAAGTGGAGAAAAAGTGGAGCATAAGAGGAGAAAAAGTGGAGATTAAGAGGAGAAAAAGTGGAGAAAAAGTGGAGAAAAAGTGGAGAAAAAGTGGAGAAAAAGTGGAGAAAAAGTGGAGCATAAGAGGAGAAAAAGTGGAGAAAAAAGTGGAGAAAAAGTGGAGAAAAAGTGGAGAAAAAGTGGAGATTAAGAGGAGAAAAAGTGGAGCATAAGAGGAGAAAAAGTGGAGAAAAAAGTGGAGAAAAAGTGGAGAAAAAAATGGAGAAAAAGTGGAGAAAAAGTGGAGAAAAAGTGGAGAATAAGAGGAGAAAAAGTGGAGAAAAAGTGGAGAAAAAGTGGAGAAAGTGGAGAAAAAGTGGAGAAAAAGTGGAGAAAAAGTGGAGCATAAGAGGAGAAAAAGTGGAGAAAAAAGTGGAGAAAAAGTGGAGAAAAAGTGGAGATTAAGAGGAGAAAAAGTGGAGCATAAGAGGAGAAAAAGTGGAGAAAAAAGTGGAGAAAAAGTGGAGAAAAAAATGGAGAAAAAGTGGAGAAAAAGTGGAGAAAAAGTGGAGAATAAGAGCAGAAAAAGTGGAGAAAAAGTGGAGAAAAAGTGGAGAATAAGAGGAGAAAAAGTGGAGAATAAGTGGAGAAAAAAATGGAGAAAAAGTGGAGAAAAAGTGGAGAGAAAGTGGAGAAAAAAATGGAGAAAAAGTGGAACACCCTTTGGTACATTTCATGTGGCACTAAGGGGTGCTTAGCTTTGTATTTAGCCAAAAAAATGAAAAAAAAAATGACATAGGGTTCCCCCTAGTTTTGTAGCCAGCTAGGGTAAAGCAGACGGCTGCAGCCTGCACACCACAGCTGGCAACCTCACCTTGGCTGGTAATCCAAAACTGAGGGCACCCCACGCTGTTATTTTAAATTAAATAAATAATTAAAAAAAAAAAACACGTAGGGGTCCCCCAAAATTGGATCACCAGCCAAGGTAAAGCAGACAGCTGGGGCCTGATATTCTCAGACTAGGGAGGTCCATGGTTATTGGAATCTCCCCAGCCTAAAAATAGCAGGCCGCAGCCGCCCCAGAAGTGGCGCATCCATTAGATGTGCCAATCCTGGTGCTTCGCCCCAGCTCATCCCGCGCCCTGGTGCGGTGGCAAACGGGGTAATATTTGGGGTTAATACCAGATGTGTAATGTCACCTGGCATCAAGCCCTGGGGTTGGTGAGGTCAGGCGTCTATCAGATACCCGACATCACCAACCCAGTCAGTAATAAAAAAAAAATACACGACAAACACATTTTTATTTGAAAAAACACTCCCCAAAACATTCCCTCTTTAACCAATTTATTAGATTGAAAAACAAATCCAGGTCTGGTGAAATCCAAGGGGTTGCCATGACGATGCACACTGTCCCAGTCAATGAAGAGCAGGATGTTCCCCATTGGCTGGGAGAGCAGTGCAGTGACCTGAGCTAACATCAATGGGTCAGCCCAGGTCACTGCAGGGCATGACAAGTGCTGCTGTCAGCGAGGTACATTACCTGCGCTGATCTCCAGCACACTGACAGCCCCTGTCACTGAGGTCAATGACCGGCGCCTTCACATCAAGTATCGCGAGAGGTCCGTGACGTCACCGCCAGTGTCAGTCTCGGGTCGGAAGCGAGAGGTGATGTGACAAGCGGCGGCCATGGAGGACAGTGACAGCGCTGAGGTCGGGATGGCGGGACTTCATCACCGCAGGTAAGCCGAGCGAGCGAGCGAGCGGGCGGGCGGGCGGGTGGATGTGTGTGTGTGTGTGTTTGTGTATGTGTATGTATGTGTACATGCCGCGGGCAGGAGGGGGTGGAGCGAGCTGAGCGGGAAAGTGTGGGCTTCCTGCACGTAACTAAGATAAACATCGGGTTACTAACCAAAGCGCTTTGCTTGGATACCCGATGTTTATCTTGGTTACCAGCTTGTGGCAGGCTGCCAGCGATGGCTCCTGCTCACTGTAGCTGTAAAAAGCCCTGCTTTTTGCTGCTAGAACCGTTCTCGAACGTATCTAGAACTATCGAGCTTTTAGCAAAAAGCTCGAGTTCTAGTTCGATCTCGAACAGCCCAAAAATCACTCGAGCCGCGAACTGGAGAACCACGAACCACGAACCGCGCTCAACTCTACTACTAACGTTCTATCCTCTATCTAAATCTTTATATCAGGGTTTTTTTCATTTGAGATGTGTGCTTAAAACTTGGACGGCAAACGGGTTGGCAGTGTACCGTCTGTTTTTATGCATACACAACATGCTGTAATTTTTTCCTCAGCCCGATTATAGGTGAGGAAACTCACAGATAAACACTGCCTCATTGAATAACTATGGTGCGACTGCAATCCGATTTTTTTATCACATTGCACTAGTCCGTTATATACACAAGTGGGAGTGAGGCCTTAAGAAATTCAGCAATTATCATATATTAGTTTTTACACTTGGAGAGAAACAAGCATGCTAAATTAGAAAAATAAAATCAGCTATAATAGCAAATGACAAAAAACCTTTGTATTTTTAAATTTGTCAAGGTAAGTCTAGCCACACTTTTCAATGATACTATAATGACAGAAAAAAAGACATGGGCTGCAAATCCATATTTTGTACACTGAACTTTTGCTGCATAGGGAAAATGTATAATAATGAAAATAAACTCTATTTTATTTGTAGTCAGTGTAAAGTGGTTCATACAGTTTCAACTATTGAGTTCGCACTCTGTTGGGTGCAGTTGTGCATGGTGATTGCCAGTGCGCTGCAGCAGCACCCCTAGTGCCAGAATAAGCCCCCTTAGCTTTTGGCCATGCCACCTCACATGCAAAGTATTACTTAATTCTTAATTATCTCTGTTTATAGACTCCAGATTCTCAAATGTGCAGTTTTCTCACTATATATATATATATATATATATACACAGTATATATAAGTGATGATCGAATACCTCAAATATTCGGCTTTGCAAATATTTTTTGCGAATATTCGATGCACAATGTAAGGCGGGCTTTGCACACTAGGACATCGCAGGTGCGATGTCGGTGGTGTCAAATTGAAAATGACGTACTTTCGGCATCGCATGCGACATCGTAGTGTGTAAAGGCTCGATGATACGATTAACGAGCGCAAAAGCGTCGTAATCGTATCATCGGTGCAGCGTTGGCGAAATCCATAATTACGCTGACGCAACGGTCCGATGTTGTTCCTCGCTCCTGTGGCAGCACACATCGCTGTGTGTGAAGTCACAGGAGCGAGGAACATCTCCTACCGGCATCACCATGGCTTCCGTAGGATATGCGGAAGGAAGGAGGTGGGCGGGATGTTTACATCCCGCTCATCTCTGCCCCTCCGCTCCTATTGGCCGCCTGCTATGTGACGTCGCAGTATTTGCATAGCGGCGACCTATTTAGAAAATAGTCGCGAAGCTGAATATTTGAGGTATTCGATCATCCCTAATATATATATATATATATATATATATATACAATTCATATTATAATTGTATTGATTTCAAATGCATTATGGCAATCTATAATATGATTTTTCATGTTAATGTTACTTTTATCTCAGTACTTAGTTTTAGATGCAGGGAGAAAAATTGGGGTTAAACTAAAACTTTTGGCACATGATGCCACACACTTATTAAATCTCTTTCAGTGTTCTGCTGCAGATCATGATCAGAAACAAGCAGTGACCCTCCCCGTGATCGCAGCATTGTATTCCAGGATATTACTGTCTGATCCAATCACTTCTTCATTTTTGGCATTATTGCTTTTGTAATGGAAGAGCACAAACCATCAGATGAAAAGCAACAGTGAAAGTGTTGATGATAATGAAATCTAAAAGTTTTAAAGTTTTATTAATAAGTAATGACTTCTGTGGCTTTGTGCTCCTTTAACTCATCTTGCTGTATTACAATATGTTTGCTTTCTCTCCATTGGGGATTGACATGGACTAATTTCTGTG
The DNA here is from genome assembly GCF_048569485.1 of Anomaloglossus baeobatrachus. NCBI lineage: Eukaryota > Metazoa > Chordata > Amphibia > Anura > Aromobatidae > Anomaloglossus > Anomaloglossus baeobatrachus. The sequence goes on along the minus strand of NC_134355.1, from coordinate 525,988,157 downwards.
TTGTATTGCATCCTAAAATAGCCTGTGTTCTATATAGCAAATAGCATACCAATTATTATTTTTAGCTATTATAATAGCGGCAAACCACATGGCCGTGGTGAGGCCTTCGAATTAGGGGGACCCAGTGCCACACAGCAACGCCCCCTACGGCCGGTTTCCCAATTTCAATGTTATCACGATGCAGATACAATAGATTACAGTTGGGCCGATGGCTCTCTGTTCCACCAATCTGCTCGTGCATCTGAGTCTCAGCGCAGCAGGCGTGATGATGTCACTGGATTGCGCCTGCTGTGCTGAGTCTCAGTCTGCACAGTGCACAGAGTGCAGCAATGTATTGAGGGAATGGGATGAGGTGAGTAGTTTTTATATTTTTTATTTTATCAGTTCTTGAAAGAGACTATGCCATTATGTGTCATGATGTAGTTTAGCTCTGACCATGTCCTGGATTTCCTATATAGACCTATATTTATAAATAAGTGACTAATTCTTATTTCATCTATGTCACCATATTAGTATGACACAATGAATCTTGTTAATAAAAATCTACAATCATTGAATCATAGTCCGAATAATGAATAATGACATGAACTAAGTGATGCAGCAGGGTGAAAACACATTATGTCCTATACACAAGCTAGGTAATGACTTGTTGATGAGTAGGGGTCCAACCACTGGGACTAGAATGAGGAACCTTTATCGCTATTACAATGGGGTGGGGGCATTGCACATGTGCAACCTGCACCCCATTCATTCCCTATGGGGATGGAGAGAGCTGGGCTCGGCTATTTCTGGCAGCCCAATAGAAATGAGTCTGGGTGTCCGACCTGCTGTGCCATTTTATAGTGGGGATAACAGTTTCAGGATCAACAGGATCCAAATTCCCCATTCAGTTGATCAGTGCAGGCCTCATCGATGGACCACCCACCAATTAAATTATCACTGCAGAATAGGGCATAACTTGTTTTCTCTGGGACAACCCCCTTTAAAGCTATGTTTATGGAGATTTGGTACCTATTGATACCAGTAGAGCATCTGCACTGGTTCAGGTTGTTTCTTCTATAACATTGTATGGTTTTTTTAAAGCTGGATTTTCACTAGTGCAGTGACTTATGCAGTGCCGGTGATCTTTCTGTCCGCTTACTTATTCCTTATTATTTGTATGGCTTCTTAAGAATAACATTTTCTAGACAGAAACCAAAAAGATTAAAATGATTCATTTTTTCATAATAAGGCTAGTTCAGGAGCTGTCTGCCATACTGCTGGGAAGGAAGGCATTCATTTTTATCCATGACAGACTGTTTCATCTGATGCTGGTTCATTTGTAGTTATATAATCTTAGATTGAACTATGGATCAAGACCCCATTCTTTTTACAGTAATGACTAAAATATAATTACTTAAGCGAATGAGCCTTCTAAAGACCGATGATTTTACCAAATGAGCAGAACAATTAATTTTCCAGAATGGTACTCTGTTGTACTTCAATGCTACATTGAACATGTGTAATAAGGCTTTCTCATTGCTCAGAGCAACCATTCTGGGGATAATTATGTTCTGCAAAACAGATAATTGAATATAACACCTATGTGTGAATCACAGCCTAACTATTTGTTAGTGAGTTATCTGTTTTTACTATTAAGAGTATAGTCAGCTCCTCAGCTCCCTCAAGTGGTCATTGCAGGGAGGAAAAATTCTGCAACCTATGTATAGCAAAAAAACAAAGCTCTGACCGCTTTATAAAAATAATAAGAAATTCATTAACCTATTCATACCATGGCCAATTTCTGTCTTTTTACTTTAGTTTTTTCCTCTCCTTTTTCAAAAGCCATAACATTTTTATTTTTCCATCCCCATAGCTGTATGAGGACTGTTTTTTGCAGGATAAGTTGTATTTTAGAATTTCACCATTCATTTTATCATGTGATGCACTGAACAGTGAGAACAAAAATCCCAATTTCATCAAAAATGTAAAAAAAAGGGCAATTCCACAATTGTTTTTTGTCTTTTTAATTTCCCATATTCACTATATGGTAAAACTTAACTGCCAATGGGATTCTCCAGATCAGTACGCGTACAGAGATACCAAACATGGATAGTGTTGAAAAAAAATTCTGAAATGAGTAAAAAAAAAAAAAAGTTGCTAGTTTTGCCATTTCTGTAAAATTTTTCTTTTTTGGCTTTATTTTTTGTGCCGACATTTTTTACTATATTCATTTTTGGGTTAATACTATGTTTAGATCTCCTGTTATTGCAGTTTATTGCAGTGGGCAAAAAATGTAATTCTAAGGTTTTGATTATATTTCTCGTAACGTAGTTTACTGATTGAATTGATTTATTTTATATTTTCATACAATGGACTTTAATGAATACAGTGATACTAGTTATGCATCTTTTTTTTTAAATTGCTTTATTTTTAATGGCGTAAAAAAGTGTGATTTGAACTTTTTTTTTACTTTTTTCATATTTTTAAACCATTTATTTTTTCATTGTATTTGTTTAGTCTCCATAGTGACTGAATTACAGTCTTCTATGAATGCCAGCTACAGCAGGCTTTGAAAGGATTATCGTAATGACAGGATTAGCGCCCCACGATCACATCTTAGGCATGCTGATGGGGACATAGAATGATGCGCTCACCTGAGGGCGTGCATTAAATTCCACTGTGAGAGATTGACAGTGGCATTTAAAAGTTTAACAGCCATGGGCAGAGCTCCACTCCAACCACAGCTGTTAGAGGCAGATGATGGCTGAATTATTAAGCCATCATCTGCTGGAAAAGATCCAGGCTCAGCTTGTGAGCCCATATCAAAGTCAGAGACCTGACACATGACGTAACTGTCATACGCTGGTAAAAGATCAAAGGGGTTAAAATTAGTGTACTTTTTTTATTATTTAAATCTATGTAATTGGCACTAAAAATCATTTTTCAATTGGTTTACATAAAAAAACTTGCATTGTTGGCCTTCTATGGCCTTTGTGTTGCACTCACTAATGGTCATTGCAGAATGCATTTAAGGAAAATCCATTAGCCAGTCCAGGTTGTACACTGCATTGATGTTCTAAACTAACACTGCATAGTAGAACAGCTAACTGCTATCATGCACCAGTCGAAGTGGGGAGCCATCTGTCAGACACAGCCAGACTCCCCATTGAGAAGGCAGAGATGGTTTATTACCATCTCTGCCTTCTCAATCACTGTATAAACAGCACTGAACAAGCATTGTACACACAGTAATAGGAAGTGCAAATTATATTTTCGTCTCTGGACCCAGCAGTCACGTAAATGCTGGCTGTAAGGATCTTTTGAACACAGTGAGACCCAGTCAGCTCTGAAATGCAAACTGGAAGCTGTATTTCTTCTGTAACTCGGGCTTACATATCATTCCCATTTACAGGGGAAATCATCTAAAAAGAAAAACTGAAATGTCTCACCAAGGTCTTTTGTTGCCAAAAGGAGGGTAATAACGTTAAATAAATGAAAAATGAGAAAATAAGATTAATAAAAAACAGGTAAAAATTAAAAAACATTTCAAAAAGTAATTGCCCAGTGAGTAAAAAAACAAACAATACAAAAAAAAAAACAACACAAAAGCCCCAAACCTCTAACACAATTTTGAACCTGAACACATTATTGAAAACTGTCCATTCACTTTAGTACTCAGTAAATAGATGGTTCATTTTCCAGTTACTAATTCTCTTGGTAATATATATGTAAGTGTGATCAGACTTGGATGTGCAGTCATTCTGGAGACAGTTGTAAGTAATTGCATGTAAAACCTTTCTGTGTGAACTAGTGCACAGCTGTAAATATACTTCTTAAGTAAGGTGTCTGCTCTCTACATTAATTGGGTGCCACACGAGGTCATCTTTTCCATGAATTCATATTTCATGTTTGCCTAATGCAGAATTCATAAATGACATCATCAATCGAGTTTAATATCCTACATGCTACCTAGAGATAATGTGTGTCTCTCCGGCAGTGCGGAAACTTAACAGGAAATCATGTGACTAGACTGCCCTCCAACACCTCGTCCTCCATCTAAATTATTCATATATGCATTAGGTAGAAATAAATTCATCTGCAATTAACGACACACCAAGGCTTTGACATAGATGGGATGTTACAGTTTATCTGCGTGATCGCGCTGTGATACTGTGGAGGAGTGACTATAATTTGCGCTCTTGCTATAACATATAATCCTTCATATTCCTGACTGAGCTGATGGAAGCTATACATTGATTTTAGGCATATACAGCTCTGAAGGTCACTGAGATCCTCCTGTCACTATGGTTTACTTCATTTCATAACTATGACCTAGGTTAGTCTATGTTACAATATAAAAATTATATAACATTTTAGCATGAACCTGCATGTCTCTGTCATTAATAGCACTTTTGTAAACCTGCATCTATGACTAAGCTATGCTTATATTAAATAGTAATAATTATTTGTCATTTCAGCAATTGGTAGCATTTTTTGTCTATCAAACCCATATCTGATGCAGGATTCCTGTCACAAGGAGATTTTTTTAAGTCATTGCCAACTGTCATGGCGCCGTCAGGATCTGTGGCAAATACAGATTCTGGCTCTCGGCCTGCTAACTTCTCAGATGTCTGTGATCAGTGCAGGGAAATGCAGGCATAGACCCATACACTTAGGCAGGCTAGCAAGAGATCATCTCTGCTGGGTTTCTTGTTAATCTTTTACTGTGCAGTCACGTTTGCACCCCTCCTATATATAGTATGCTGGCTGGACTATTCTATTAATGCCAGCTATAGTTTACCTATACTGGTCTAGTGAGGTGGTGTAATCCAGACTTAATAGTGTTTTTTGTACATTATTACTGTAGGCGGTTGTGGTGTTAACTCTTGTCTTTTTTTGATGCCTTTCTGCTCTTTCTTTTCTCCTTCATCTCTTACTGTTTGTTCCTGTGAATGTGCAGTGTTTCTGAGTCTTGGTTTTCCCACCTGCCTCCTCTTTCCCTGGAGCAAGGGGAGGAGTAACATATTACCTAAAACTATAGAAAGTCAACAATTTTCATGGACAAATTGGAAACCATAATAAATACCGAAGATTGTAATTATATCAGTCTGTAACTCAATATAATGATATTACCAGCATCTGCTTTGGGCTGTGCACTAGTGACAACTAAAATAAAAATTACCTGCTAAGTACTACCGTGTAAAACCATTTATCAATATTCCTTATTTTTACTGACGGTAGACCTGTATCACCATCTCTACACCATTTTGAATCACAAATAGTGCATGTGATCCCCTCTTTACACCCCTCAATGAATACTGAACTCCTGAATAAAAGCAAATGACACCCCATATACAAACATAGGAGCTATATTAGATCTTTAAATTAATACGGACCCAAAACAAGACTACATGAAACTAATATAGACCCCAGGCCAGAACAGGAAAGTAAAATAAAGCCTATGAAGGACATTGAACACATTGCACACAATGCTTGTCCACTTTACTAAATAATATAATCCACTTGAATTCAGGATCTACAGTGGCTTCTAGGTATGAAGAACAGTTCATGAATTATGTTGGGGGGACCCAAACTATAAAAGTCCAGATCCAGCGGTTTCAAAGGTACCTGGCTGCCGGACCCAGGCCCAGGATTCTGGGTATTACTCCAGATCCGACACTGGGGAAATTAAGAAAAATAAAGAAAATAAGAATGAAGCAAGTGTTTCACACTTAATGAGGCTCCAGCCCGGCTGTACACTGCTCCCACGGCCTCTCCTTCACTTTCTCATCCCTAAGGTTAGTTGAGGACACAGCAGAAAGGTTCCCACAGTCGTCACCTGTGACTGCATCTAACCTGACCTCAGGTAGGGTCACTGAGTTTAATGAAGTACCCTGAGGTCGGGTTTGCTGCGGTCAGAAGTGGGTGATCGTGGGAACCTATTTGCTTTGTCTGCAACTAACCTGAGTGATGTCACCGCTGATCACAGCTTATTCTCTTATTTCAGTTTCAGCATGCAGACATGTTCCTTGATTGCTGTAATTTCAGATGTAGCAGAGCTGAATCGTACTGGGACCTCGTGTGGATTACGTCAGACCTGCAGAGGTGTTTTGAGGGTTAATAATTGGGGAAAAAGGGTGTTTTTTGTATTTTATTCAAAATAAAGTATTTTTTTGGTGTTTGTGTTTATTTACCTTCACTTACTTAGTGATGGGAGGGTGGCATAGACACCTACCATTAGTAATCTAGAGCTTAATGACAGCTGTGGGCTGCCATTAACCTCTTATATTACCCCAATTGCCACTGCACCAGGGCAATCGGGAATAGTCAGTAAAGTGCTGGGATTGTCGCATCTAATGGATATGACAATCCCAGGCAGCTGCAGGCTGCTATTTTTAGGCCAGGTGGTGACCCAATAAGCATAGGCCTTCCCAGTCTGAGAATACCAGCCCCTAGCTGTCAGGCTTTATCTTGGCTCGGTATCAAAATTGGGGGGGAATTAATTAAATCATTTTAAAAAGTCGCATGCGATTCGTCTTATTTTAATACAAAGACACAATAAGCGCATGACTGGGAACTGCAGCCTGTAGCCGTGGGCATTATCTGTGCTGGGTATCATAATATAGGGGGACCCAAAGCCAATTTATTTATTTATTTGTATACCAAGATAGACACACACACAGCACCTGTGATTGGAAGAAGTCAGCTGACACTCAGTATGGGGTGCGTCTGACTGGAACTAATCACATACGCTAGTGGGCGATGAAAGCAGTGTATATGCAATGAGCCTAATGGGTGGCCCTGGAAGTGAATGTGTGGCCTGGAAGCAGCGTACAGCCATGCCAGAGACTTGGTAAGTACAGCATGCTTGCTCCCATCCCAATATCCCCTCTACCAATATTTTTAATTGCTGGATTCTGGTCCCCATAGACTTATTTAGCATCCGGCCCAGTACTGGATTTTAAAAACCAGATAACACGGACCCACTGGTGTCGATTATCTGCGAGTCTGCTGATCACTATTCATGAAGAAAAGATTAAAGAGAACCTGTCATGCCATAAAAGGCTATCAACCTGCAGATATGGGGTTAATTTGTAGGTAATAGCATTCTGAAGCTGTATTGCTTCCACACTGAAAACCCAGCTGCTCATAGAAAGTTAACTTTATTTCTCCCACCAACCTTGGGCTGTAATGATGGAGGTGCTCTGCATTGCATGAGTGCTGAGCCAGCTGTCAGTCAGTGCCTGGTGCATGGTTACAGCTGCTGCTCACTATGTATCGAATGGTGACTGAAGCACCATGGCCACACCCCTATGACTGAAAGACCGAGGCTATAAGGGGACACAGTTAATGTGTGGAACAAGTTGCTCAGGTCAAATTAGACCAAAGTAGAACTTTGTAGGCTAAATGCAAAACAACTATGTGGTGGAAAGCTAACACTGCACATCACCATGAAAACACCATCCCCACCAACAAGCATGGTGGTGGCAGCATCATGATGTATGGATGCTTTTCTTCAGCAGGGACAGGGAATCTGGACAGTTGATGGCAAAATTAATGTAGCTAAATACAGGGCAATGCTGAAGAAAACCTGAGACAGGCCATAAAAGACTTGAGACTGGGGTGCAGGTTCACCTTCCAGCAGGAAAACCACCTTAACCATACTGCCAGAGCTACACTGAATGGTTTAGAGCAAAGCACATTCAAATATCGAATTATCCAATTACTGTCCAGACCTAAATCTCACTGAGAATCTGTGTCAAGTCTTGAAAATTGCTTTTTACAGATGCCCTCCATCTAATCACACTGAGCTACAGCTATTTTGGAAGCAAGAATAAGCAAAAATTTCAGCCTCAAGATGTGAAAAGCTGGTAGAGACATCGCCCAAAAGGCATACAGCTGTAATTGCAGTGAAAGGTGATCCTTCAAAGTACTGACTGAGGAGGTCTGAACACAAATGCACATCACAATTTTCAGATTTACATTTTTAAAAACCATGCATCCTTTCCTTCTCAAACACTTGCTACTTTGGGTTGTTTTATAACATAAAATCCTAATAATATACGTTTAAGTTTGAAAAAAATATGGAAAAGTTCACAGGGTATGAATAGTTTTTCAACGCACAATATGTGTTTGTAGTATACAGTGTATATGTGTAAGGCCTCTCTCACACATCGTGAAAAACCACACACGTTTTTCACGGACGTGTCAGAGGTGCGTTTTGCCCTCCGTGACCCGTCTTTATGGGCTACGTGTGTTCTCTGTGTGTTATCCGTGATAACACACGGAGAACGGGAATTTTCAACTCACCTGTCCCTGGCGTCGCTGTCCGTGGTGCTGATCTTCGGTCTCCGGTCCTGCCGACTCCCCGCTGCTGCTGCTTCCAGCCGCAGTGAAGTGAATATTCAATGAGCATAATCAGCGGCGGTCGGCAGCAAGTGACAGCAACGGCAGAGACTGCGGGGCAGGAGAAGGTGAGTAAAGGTTTTTTTCTCACAGACACGTCTTCTCTCTGGTGCGTGTCACACGGAACACATCCATGTGGTCCGTTTGCATTATGTGTGACACGTTTGTATTCCGTGTGACACCCAGAAACGGACATGTCGGCGTGAGAAACACATGTAGGTACGGAACGGACACATGTTCCGTGCGCAAATACTTACGTGCCTCCAAAACCGTAGGAATACCTAGGTCTACGTGTATACGTGTCTCCGGTACGTGAGAAAACTGCCAAACATGTACCGGAGGCACGTACGTGTGAAAGAGGCCTAACACACAGTGGGTAATATATACTGATTTGCGTAACATACAGTGTTAATCAAGGAACAAAAATATTTTTTCTCTGCAGCACATCGCCCCATGTCGATTTCACGTGTTTAAATCTTTCATCGAGCACTCTTTTTCAATTCTGACCAGTTTCACCTTATGTGGTAATAACTTTGGAACACTTTAATGGATTCCAATGGTTCTGAGAATGTTTTTCATGACATATAGTGCTTCATGTTAGTGGTAAACTTAGGACTAGGCTTGAGCGGACCCTTGGAAGTTCAGCTTCGCAGGGTTTGGCCAGACTATAGTTAAAAGTTTGGTTTGGGACCTGGACTTGACCCCAGACCCCTAACTCCACATAAGTCAATGGGGACCTTGAACCTTGGTGCTTTAAAATTGCTGTAAAATTATTATTATAGTAAGGGCTAGGGGCTGCTAAATGAACCAAAATGGGGGTAAGAGCAGGACAATTGCCCTGTAAACATATGTGGGTACGAAATAAATAAATTTAAAAAAGACCCCTAATTTTTGATAACCAGTGCAAGTAAAGGAAACAGCTAGAAGCTGCATACCTCAGCTGTCAGATTTATGTTGGCTAATTATGAAAAATAGACTCGATGTCATGCTGTTTTTTAACAATTATTTATTTGAATAATTAAAAAACAACGGCTTGGGGTCTCCCCTACTTTTGATAAGCAGCCAAGGTAAGGCAGACAGCTGGAGGCTGGTATTATAAGGCTGGGAAAGCATGGTTATTTGGCCCTTACCAGCCTAAAAATAGCAGTCTTCAGCCACCCCAGAATTTGCGCATCACATTAGATGCGCCAATTCTGGATCTTTGCCTACCTCTTCCCGATTGCCTTGATGCGGTAGCCATCCATATAATATTTGTGGATTTTATGTCAGTTGTGAATTGACAGCTTGCACCAAGCCCAGGTGTTACTAATGGAAAGGTGTCTATCAGACAACCCATTATTAACTCACTAAGTGTACAGTTAAAAAATACACACACACTGGAAGAAAAAATAGTTTACTTGAATAAAGACACCCACATACTCCCTCTTTCATTAATTTATAAATTTAAAATATCCTAGAAGTAGTGCTCAGAAGGTATGGGGATTTGGAATTAAACATTTTGCTGGATTTATTTTTTGGGGGTCAAAGTCATAACGCTGTTCCAGAACCTTAATGCTACCAGTAACATGGAACCCCCTATATTTCCATTAACAGAGGATGGATCTGAGTGGGGATTTGATTTTTGTAGACTGAGTTAAATGCTATTTTGTGGCAATTTGGGTACAGAACATTTTGGATCAGTTCATATTTATCCTATGCTCTATGCTGAGCGCTGACATCAGGATTTCCATCTACGTCTTCAACAAACATACTTTAGATTAATCCTAGAACGTGCAACCATAGAAATCTACCATAGAAAACAAGTAACCTAGCAGGCCTGCGAGGCCCCAGGCATGCATTCTAGGGTTAAGTGCCTGATGGATCCTTTTACTAATGAGTCAGCATAGATACTCTGGGCTCCATTTGGCCTCTGTTCAGTGTTGTCCATCTTTTCAAAGGTGCACAAAATTGTTGTTGACCGCATGCCTAAAAAGACGAGTACAACGATGGACACCACCAGATCATAGGTCAGATGGGAGTTCAAAGTGATTACCTCTGTCTCATTACACTGAATTTTGCATTGGGAATTTTGTCTGAATCATGTTTTCAGAGATTTACACATCATCCCAGTGTAAGAGCTCTTTCCCTCCCCCAGCCTCCTAAAGGTTGCGATCAGCATCGATCTTGGGATATAAGGGGTTAAACAGCCTTGTGCGGGTAAGGCACCTCTTCAGGCTATGAGAGCTGGGTTTTGGTTGTCATGTAAGCCGAGCTCCCAGAGTCGATCACTCAATAGAAAAAACTGTGGAAAAAGAAGCGCAATAGGGTCTTACCCCGGTAGATTGGGGGATGTCAACAGGGGTAGTGGTACTCACCTATAGGGGTTGTGACAGTCACAACGCCTATAATCGCATGTATGTAACTCCACAGTCACGGCAGCGGTCCCCGGGTTTGGCAGATAAAAGAGAGTAGTAGTATTGGGTGTCCAAGCCGCGCCAATGACTAGTCGATCATGGAAGCAGGAGATAATTGTAACTTTAATTAAGCATAGGTCAACGCGTTTCAGAAGCCACCGCTTCCTTCCTCAGGACAAAGATAGCAAAAGTACAACAAATCTCATTTGTTGTACTTTTGCTATCTTTGTCCTGAGGAAGGAAGCGGTGGCTTCTGAAATGCGTTGACCTATGCTTAATTAAAGTTACAATTATCTCCTACTTCCATGATCGACTAGTCATTGGCGCGGCTTGGACACCCGATTCTACTACTCTCTTTTAAGAGTCGATCACTCAGGCACAGCTCTTGTGCTTACACAATTGCCATGACGTACCCATATGACTTACAGTTAGTGTTACGGGGGGCTGTCTGATAATAACCTAAAGGAGTATCAGACAGTCAGGGTCCACCGTGCAAAGACTCTGCTGCAGACTATGGCAGAGTGCAATACCTCTGTTAACTCACAGAAGGATATAATAAGTAAGTAAAGCAATTCCTCCCTTACTTGGAGGGTGTGTGGAATGATCTCTGTTAATAACCACAGAGACAAAGGCAATGTGTGCGAAATGGCACCTACCTAGGTCCGCTCTTCTAGTGGTGCAAAAGAGACAAACAGCAGCGTAAGCCGCACAAAGCTCCTACCTGCATTCGCTCCACTAGTGTGCGAGGACACGAACCACTAGATATGGCACCTGCCTAGGTCCGCTCTTCTAGTGGTGCAAAAGAGACGAACAGCAGCGTAAGCCGCACAAAGCTCCTACCTCTGTTCGCTCCCCTAGTGTGCGAGGATACGAACAACTGCCAGACGCAGTATAAGGAACGTTACCCTAGCGGCAACGTCCACCTACGAGTCAAACCACAAGGCCCAGCCAGACCATGTGCCTCAGGCACCTGCCTATGTCCGCTCCCCTAAGAGGTAAGGATACGGACAGCAGCCGAAGCTGTAAGGTATAAGAACGCTACCCTGCCGGTAGCGCTCACCTAGCATAGACAGAGGAATGCCTAGAGGAACGTGCACAGAGCGTCTACTCTTATGCATGAACCAAGAGGACTGAGCGCCAGAGGTGTCAGAGACATGTGACCTCGTGTCAGCGATGATGTCACCCGCACATGTGCAATGGCTCCAATATAGGACTTAGTCTCCGGCGCTCGCACATGTGCAGTAGCAAGAAATCTGGACTTAGTCTCCAGCGCTCACACATGTGCAGTAGCAAGAAATCTGGACATAGTCTCCAGTGCTCGCAGCAACCGTAACAGTACCTCCCCCTCAAGGGCCCCCCTCCCGGCGACGCAGGTAATCGGCAACTAAGTCGGGAGCATGGACAGCCTCCTCAGGCTCCCAAGAGCGATGTTCCGGGCCATAACCCTCCCAATCTATCAAGAAGAACCTGCGCCCTCTAACCATCTTAGAACCAACAATGGCTCGTACCTCATAGCTAGAGCGAGAGGAATCAGAGGCAGGAGAGTGCACTTCACGAGCGTGAGGTAAAATAGCCGGCTTTGGCAGTGAGACATGGAATTTGTCATGAATCCTAAGATGGACGGGTAACTTCAATTGGTAGACTACAGGATTTACCTGTCGAAGAACCTCATAAGGACCCAGGAAGCGAGGAGCAAATTTGACAGAGCTCACTCTAAGTCTCACGTGTTTTGCAGAGAGCCACACAAAGTCCCCTGGAGAAAAGACAGGAGCCGGGCGACGAAACCGATCGGACACCGTCTTCATACGGTCCTTAGCTGCTTGGATCGACTCTTGAGTCCGATCCCAAACCTCTCTGGCATTAGTTGCCCAGTCGGCCACAAGAGGAGGAGGTGCAGCAGCGGGAAACGGTACCGGTACCCTAGGGTGTTGCCCATTATTGAGTACGAACGGTGTCTGCCCAGTGGCCTCAGCCAGCGAATTGTTAAGGGCAAATTCTGCCCAGGGTAGGAGGGAGGACCAGTTATCGTGGTTCTCAGCAACAAAGTGTCGAAGGTATATAATCATAGATTGATTGGTACGCTCAACCAAACCATTGGTCTCTGGATGGTATGCCGAAGAGAGATTCAACTCAATTTGCAGAAGGCTACAAAGATCTCACCAGAAACGGGAAGTAAATTGAGGGCCTCTATCACAAATGATACGATCTGGCATCCCGTGAAGCCTAAAGACATGCTTGAGGAATAGTTTGGCTAGTACCCTGGAAGATGGGATTCTCGATAACGGTACGAGATGAACCATCCGGGAGAAATGGTCTGTAATGACCCACACAAATCTATGTCCCTGTGAACATGGAAGATCACCCACAAAGTCCATGCCTACCACCTCCCATGGTCTATCTGGCACTGGTAAAGGATGCAAGAGCCCAGCCAGTCTCTGCCGTAATGGACGGTTGCGAGCACACGAGTAGCAGGAACCGACATATCTCTTGACATGGCTGGCTAAGTGTGGCCACCAATACCACCTCTCCAGTAACTCTCGTGTCCGCCTAATACCAAAATGCCCACCCACCTTTGAGGTGTGGGCCCATGACAGTATATCATTCTGTCGATCAGGCGGAACAAAGGTCTTGCCCGGTGGGATTTGGTCTAACGTCACAGGGGAGAGAGTATGAAAAACCCTGGAGGGAAGGATAAGACGAGGTTCGTCAATCTCTTCCTGGGTAGAAAGCATAGAGCGAGACAGGGCGTCTGCCTTGTTATTCTTACTCCCAGACAGATAGTTGATGGAGAAGTGAAAGCGGGAGAAAAACAAGGACCAGCGGGCTTGCTGAGGATTCAGACGCTGAGCGGTTTGTAAGTACGTCAGATTCTTATGGTCTGTATAGACCTGGAAAGGATGTTTCGCTCCTTCCAGCAAGTGACGCCACTCCTCCAAGGCTAATCTCAAGGCGAGCAGTTCCCTATCCCCAATGGTATAGTTTCTCTCTGCCGGTGAAAAGGTTTTCGCAAAGAAGAAACACGACCTTTTTCTACCTGCACCGTTCTTTTGATACAAGACCGCACCAGCACCCACTGAAGAGGCATCAACCTCTAAGAGGAAGGGCTTACTCTCATCGGGTCTTTGAAGAACGGGAGCAGTTGAAAAGTGTCTTTTTACTGCCTCAAAAGCCTGAGATGTCTCAGTAGACCAGGCTTTGGGATTAGCACCTTTCTTAGTCAAGGCCACCAAAGGGGCCACCAAAGTAGAAAAATGGGGTATGAACTGCCTGTAATAATTTATGAATCCTAAGAAGCGTTGCACCGCCTTCAAGGAATGAGGTTCGGACCATTGCAGGACAGCAGAGAGCTTCGCAGGATCCATAGCCAGGCCCTCTTGTGAGATAATGTAACCCAAAAAAGGCAATGAGGACTGCTCGAATACACATTTCTCGAGTTTAGCAAACAATGAGTGCTCCCTTAAACGGGAAAGAACACGAACGACATCCTGACGATGAGTCTCCAGATCAGGAGAAAAAATCAGGATGTCGTCCAGATACACCACTACTGAGGATAACAGTAAATCCCTGAACACATCGTTTACGAAGTCCTGAAATACTGCGGGTGCATTACATAACCCAAAAGGCATGACGAGGTATTCATAGTGACCGTCTCGGGTGTTAAAAGCGGTCTTCCATTCGTCACCCTTTCGAATTCGTACCAAGTTATACGCACCCCGCAGATCCAACTTCGTAAAAACTTGAGCTCCTCTCAGTCTGTCAAAGAGCTCCGAAATTAAAGGTAATGGGTATTTGTTCTTTATTGTGATTGCGTTGAGACCACTGTAATCTATGCAGGGACGCAAATCACCCTCTTTCTTCCGAACAAAGAAAAACCCAGCTCCCGCGGGAGAGACAGACTTACGAATGAACCCCTTCTCTAAACTCTCTCTTATATAGGTCGACATGGCCTCCGACTCAGGTATCGACAGGGGGTAAACCCTGCCTTTAGGTGGAACCGAACCTGGGATAAGGTCTATAGCACAGTCATACGGCCTATGGGGTGGAAGAACCTCAGCACCCTGTTTGGAGAACACGTCAGCGAAATCCAGATAGGGTGTAGGTATGGGAGAGAGATCAGTAGATGCAACCGCAATGACCTTAGGTGGTAAGGGAAGACATCGGGACTGACATTTCGAACCCCAACTAATAATGCTGTCAGACTCCCAGTCAATGTGAGGAGCATGAGTCCGAAGCCATGGGAGACCCAGAAGGACGTCGTCTATACCCTCAGGCAAAACAAGAAAAGAAATCTCCTCTATGTGACCCTGAGACAGGGAAAGGCGCAAGGGAACTGTCCTCAATGTAATGGAGTCAGACAACATAGTTCCATTAACAACACGGACAGGAATAGGCGCCTCTAACATGATAGAGGGAATATTGTGTCCCTTTACAAATCCTGAGGACACAAAAGTCCCGTCAGCTCCGGAATCCACAAAAGCCATAATAGGCCATGTATTCTCAGATAACGAGAGCTGACCTGGGATACAACACTTAGAGGGTGCAGAAGACGTCTCTAGTAACCCCCCTCTAATGGTTACTAGGCCAGGGAGTTTCCCTGACGACTAGGACACTTGTTGGCATAGTGCCCAGCCTGACGACATACGTAACATATAGGAGGACCAGACTTGCGTAGTCTGGAAGACGTATGACCTAACTCCATAGGAGTGGGAGATGTTTCAGATGCTGAGGAAGATGGTAGCGGACCCTCAACAACTGGAATAGCCCGATGCTTAGGGCGTGAGGAAGAGACCTTGAGTCTACGTTCCTTATGGCGTACATCGATCCTCGTTGCTACTGTGATCAAGTCCTCCAGAGAAGCAGGGACCTCACGAGTAGCAAGAGCATCCTTGACATAGCCTGCCAACCCTCTCCAGAAGATAGGAATCAACACCTTCTCTGGCCAATCTAGTTCTGCCACCAGAGTTCTAAAAGCAATGGCATAAGAACTAGTGGATACCAAACCCTGAGATAGATCTAACAGTCTCAGGGCCGCATCATGGGTAACCTGCGGACCCATGAATACCGCCTTAAGAGCATCAAGAAAGTCTTGATGTCTCAGAGTAACCACATCAGAGCGCTCCCATAGGGGAGTCGCCCATTCTAAGGCTTTGTCCTGAAGTAAGGAGATGATAAAGCCTACTCTGGACCTCTCCGTAGAGAAGCGAGAAGAGTTGACATCTAGGTGTATCTGACACTGACTAATAAAACCACGACATGATCTGGCATCGCCAGAATATCTGTTTGGCAGAGCAAGTCGAGGATCATGTGCAGATGTCACCATGGTCTGAGGTTTATCCTCTATACTCTTGAGCCGTGACTCAAGTACTTGTATGTAACGGTGTAACTGCTGATATTCTGCCATAACTGCCAGACCCTTGGCTCAGTCCTAATGTTACGGGGGGCTGTCTGATAATAACCTAAAGGAGTATCAGACAGTCAGGGTTTACCGTGCAAAGACTCTGCTGCAGACTATGGCAGAGTGCAATACCTCTGTTAACTCACAGAAGGATATAATAAGTAAGTAAAGCAATTCCTCCCTTACTTGGAGGGTGTGTGGAATGATCTCTGTTAATAACCACAGAGACAAAGGCAATGTGTGCGAAATGGCACCTACCTAGGTCCGCTCTTCTAGTGGTGCAAAAGAGACAAACAGCAGCGTAAGCCGCACAAAGCTGCTACCTGCGTTCGCTCCACTAGTGTGCGAGGACACGAACCACTAGATATGGCACCTGCCTAGGTCCGCTCTTCTAGTGGTGCAAAAGAGACGAACAGCAGCGTAAGCCGCACAAAGCTCCTACCTCTGTTCGCTCCCCTAGTGTGCGAGGATACGAACAACTGCCAGACGCAGTATAAGGAACATTACCCTAGCGGCAACGTCCACCTACGAGTCGAACCACAAGGCCCAGCCAGACCATGTGCCTCAGGCACCTGCCTATGTCCGCTCCCCTAAGAGGTAAGGATACGGACAGCAGCCGAAGCTGTAAGGTATAAGAACGCTACCCTGCCGGTAGCGCTCACCTAGCATAGACAGAGGAATGCCTAGAGGAACGTGCACAGAGCGTCTACTCTTATGCATGAACCAAGAGGACTGAGCGCCATGCGGCATGTGTCAGGGTCTTATATAGACTCTGTGCCTCATCCAAGATGGAGGACACCAGAGCCAATCCGCTGCCAGAACGACAGGAGTGACGTCATGCTGGCCTATCACCAAGCAAGGCATCACAAGCACATGACCAGCGACCAATCGGCATAGAAGGTGTCAGAGACATGTGACCTCGTGTCAGCGATGATGTCACCCGCACATGTGCAATGGCTCCAATATAGGACTTAGTCTCCGGCGCTCGCACATGTGCAGTAGCAAGAAATCTGGACTTAGTCTCCAGCGCTCGCACATGTGCAGTAGCAAGAAATCTGGACTTAGTCTCCAGCACTCACACATGTGCAGTAGCAAGAAATCTGGACTTAGTCTCCAGCGCTCGCACATGTGCAGTAGCAAGAAATCTGGACATAGTCTCCAGTGCTCGCAGCAACCGTAACAGTTAGGTCCAGAAATATTTGGACAGTGACACAAGTTTTGTTATTTTAGCTGTTTACAAAAACATGTTCAGAAATACAATTATATATATAATATGGGCTGAAAGTGCACACTCCCAGCTGCAATATGAGAGTTTTCACATCCAAATCGGAGAAAGGGTTTAGGAATCATAGCTCTGTAATGCATAGCCTCCTCTTTTTCAAGGGACCAAAAGTAATTGGACAAGGGACTCTAAGGGCTGCAATTAACTCTGAAGGCGTCTCCCTCGTTAACCTGTAATCAATGAAGTAGTTAAAAGGTCTGAGGTTGATTACAGGTGTGGTTTTGCATTTGGAAGCTGTTGCTGTGACCAGACAACATGCGGTCTAAGGAACTCTCAATTGAGGTGAAGCAGAACATCCTGAGGCTGAAAAAAAAGTAAAAATCCATCAGAGAGATAGCAGACATGCTTGGAGTAGCAAAATCAACAGTCGGGTACATTCTGAGAAAAAAGGAATTGACTGGTGAGCTTGGGAACTCAAAAAGGCCTGGGCATCCACGGATGACAACAGTGGTGGATGATAGGCGCATACTTTCTTTGGTGAAGAAGAACCCGTTCACAACATCAACTGAAGTCCAGAACACTCTCAGTGAAGTAGGTGTATCTGTCTCTAAGTCAACAGTAAAGAGAAGACTCCATGAAAGTAAATACAAAGGGTTCACATCTAGATGCAAACCATTCATCAATTCCAAAAATAGACAGGCCAGAGTTAAATTTGCTGAAAAACACCTCATGAAGCCAGCTCAGTTCTGGAAAAGTATTCTATGGACAGATGAGACCAAGATCAACCTGTACCAGAATGATGGGAAGAAAAAGGTTTGGAGAAGAAAGGGAACGGCACATGATCCAAGGCACACCACATCCTCTGTAAAACATGGTGGAGGCAACGTAAGGGCATGGGCATGCATGGCTTTCAATGGCACTGGGTCACTTGTGTTTATTGATGACATAACAGCAGACAAGAGTAGCCGGATGAATTCTGAAGTGTACCGGGATATACTTTCAGCCCAGATTCAGCCAAATGCCGCAAGTTGATCGGACGGCGCTTCATAGTACAGATGGACAATGACCCTAAGCATACAGCCAAAGCTACCCAGGAGTTCATGAGTGCAAAAAAGTGGAACATTCTGCAATGGCCAAGTCAGTCACCAGATCTTAACCCAATTGAGCATGCATTTCACTTGCTCAAATCCAGACTTAAGACGGAAAGACCCACAAACAAGCAAGACCTGAAGGCTGCGGCTGTAAAGGCCTGGCAAAGCATTAAGAAGGAGGAAACCCAGCGTTTGGTGATGTCCATGGGTTCCAGACTTAAGGCAGTGATTGCCTCCAAAGGATTCGCAACAAAATATTGAAAATAAAAATTTTTTTTTTGGGTTTGGTTTATTTGTCCAATTACTTTTGACCTCCTAAAATGTGGAGTGTTTGTAAAGAAATGTGTACAATTCCTACAATTTCTATCAGATATTTTTGTTCAAACCTTCAAATTAAACGTTACAATCTGCACTTGAATTCTGTTGTAGAGGTTTCATTTCAAATCACTTGTGGTGGCATGCAGAGCCCAACTTGCGAAAATTGTGTCACTGTCCAAATATTTCTGGACCTAACTGTAGGTCGGGAACCCCTTCCCAACCATGATTTATAGGTATGTGATAGGTCTTGAAGGGATTAATGATCTGAAATCTGTCTATGTAAATGTAACCTAAATGTTTCTGTGTGATGGTGCACTTTGTTAACAATTGGGACCCCCCATTTAACTTTTACCTAGGGATCCATTTTGTCTAAAACCGGTCCTCTCCATCACCATGCTTGACAGTTATTATGATGTGTTTTTACTGATATGCTTTGTTTGGTTTTCACCAATCATGTTGTAAAAACCTTATGGACAAACATTTCCATTTTGGTCTTGTTTATTTAAGATTTGTTCCAGAAGTATTGTGGTATTTTTAGATACAGCTTTACAAACTTTAGCCATGCTGCTATGTTCTTATAAGAAAAAAAGGCTCCATCCAGAATAAGCCATAATAGATCAATTTTATTCTAATTGTACTGTTATGAATCTGAATATATAACTAAAGATGAGTGAACTCGAAGTTTGGTGATCGTACCGAACACAGACGTTACAAAAAAAAACAGAATTTGGGTTCAGAGTTCGGGTGCTTTACGTATGCAAACCACTTGCTTGAGCATCGCTGTGCTCGGGTATGCTCAGTGATCGGCTCAGTGTAAGCGTCCTGCAGTGTTTGAATGGCTCTCACTGGGGGTAGCAAAAGATTGGATGTAGTGTGCACCAAACAAAAAAAAATATAAAAACCCAGCCCACCCTCTCCTGAAGCTGGCTGCATGTGGGCAGCGAGCCAAACTGCCACTCAGTGACTTCAAATGAAGTTCAGGTAAAGTCTTGATCCAGAACCGAACTTTATCTAAAGTCCGTATGAACCCGCTGAATCGAAGTTCAAGGGGTCCACTCAGCTCTACAATAACATCTTAACTGAAGACTTTCGAGACTGAGCTGAATTGAATGTGCTGTGACATTCTCTACACTTCTTATTCATTCTCTTATTAATTGCCTTTTAACAAAGGTTTTCCACTTGTGAATATTCTTTCTCTCTGTAGATTGACATAATTAGGTACAAGCGAACCTGAACTGTAAGAACACTGGGTGTCTGGGGCTCGAACATGAACACAGACTTTTAAAAAACTTTCGGAGTCCGAGTTTAGGTGCTGTTCGTATGCTAACCACTCGATCAAGCATGCTTGGGTACACTTGGTGCTTGGCCCAGTAAGAGCCACTTGCAGTCTCTGAATGGCTCTCAGTGGGGGAAATAACAACAATTGGATGTTGTCTATAAAAAAACCCCCACAAACATGCACTCCATCCCCTGGAAATGCTTGGTTTATGACTGGCTGTGTGTGGGTGGAGAGCTGAACTGCCCAATCATTGACTTCTGTTATACTTGTTACTTGAGTCAAGGCCGTTATTTTGGTTCATCATTGACTAATATGGAGTTCAGGTGAAGTCTGGGTCCTGGAACAAGCTTTAAATAAAGTCCGGCCGAACCCAAACATACATTGGTCCACTCAACTCTACTTATAATCCTTTCGAGATTGATGGGCAGTATCAATTTCTTCTCAATGATGACTACTGATGTATTTCCTCCTTGTCATTGTGATAACACATTTCTGAATTCTCCTGACCAGCAAACTTCCAAAACTTCTGCTTTTACAGACATGAAGAGTTAATCAAGGGAATTTGATTAGTAGCACCTGGCTGCTAATTACTCTCTTAATTACCATGGAAGCAGTAAAGACATAATTTTTCACTCTGCTTCTACATTTTGGCCTAGTTTTTCTTTAATAAATAATCAGAGTAATTTGTTATGTGTTGTTGCGTTTCTGTGCTTGTATTTACCTCATTTTAAGACTCTAAAGGGACTAGAGATATATTTTTTTGTATATTAAAACCATGGAAATTAAAAAGGGTGTACTTAGTTTTTCTCTTCAATTTGCATGTTTTTATTGACGTGCCATACTGGGTCTGTGAAATGATGGGTACGTATCTTCATAATAATATAATGTTTTTTGTCAGCAATTGTTATTTAACATCTATTACTTGTGTATAATAGGAGACGAAGGAAACAAACAAAAGTGGTATACATATAATTGCTTCATGCAAAAAATATCATTATGAGCAGCAGATGCTAAAGCAAACAAGATTTTAGGGTGTATAAAAAGAGAGATCAGATCTCGTAATCCCAACGTATTGTTACCCCGCTATAAATCACTTGTAAGGCCACATCTGGAATATGGGATCCAGTTTTTGGCTCCGCATTTTAAAAAGGTCATTCAGAAGTTAGAGTCAGTTCAAAGGCAGGCAACTAGACTACTACAAGGGATGAAAGGCCGCCCATATGATGACAGGTTGAAAAAGTTAGATATGTTTAGCTTAGAAAAAAGACGTCTCAGAGGAGATCTCATTTATATGTATAAATACATGTGTGGTCAATATAAAGGACTGGCACATGACTTATTCCTTCCAAAGACAATACTAAGGACCAGGGTGGAAGAAAAGCGATTTCGGCAGCTAAATAGGAAAGGGTTCGTTACAGTTAGAGCAGTCAGACTGTGGAATACCCTACCACAAGAGGCAGTAATGGCAGATACTATAACAGCTTTTAAAAAAGGGCTGGATGATTTCCTCAGTACACACAACATTGTTGGTTATAAATGACTTGGTGACCAAATGTAGAACTGGTGGAGGAAGGTTGAACTAGATGGACCTAGGTCTTTTTTCAACCTAAGTAACTATGAGACATTCAATGAATACTCCATTCAAAACTTTAAAAGTCATAAAAACCTATAATACTTTTATTAATCATCTATATCTGTAAATTAATTTTAATTAATTTACAAAATTTGATGTCTTGGTTACCTAATTCCCTCTCTCTCAGTTCCATAGATTTAACAATAGTCTTTTTCTTTTCGCTTAGCTGGAATATTTATGCGTTGTTCTTTCTTCATCCACTTGAACTATTTTCTATTTTTTCTTTAGATTAGAACAAACTGTGTTCCCATTAGTGTATCCACTCTACCTAATAGTTGTTTTGTTTCTAAAAGTTTTTCTTGATACTTATGTAATAGGAACATCTTTGTTTTTTATGGTTATATAACCTTTCGAAAACATCAAAATCTTCCCAGTTTACTAATTTAACCTGTTTAGTGATAAAATACAAAAACCAATGTGGAAAAAACAGTCCACCATGTTTCTTTATCTGATTATGTCGACTTTCATCTTTATTTTTTTATGTTACAATTAGAGATGAGCGAACCGGTCCCGGTTCGGCTCGAGGCGGTTCGCCGAACGGGGGGTCTGGCTCGAGTTCGGCTCGTCGAACGTTCGACGAACCGAACTCGAGCCCATAGGAAACAATGGCAGGCAATCACAAACACAGTAAAACACCTAGAAAACACCCTGAAAGGTGTCCAAAAGGTGACAAACAACTCACAACATAACACAAACACATGGGAAAGTGACAAGGACATATACTCATGTGAAAACAAAACAGCTGGACAAGGAAAAAGAGGGAGACACACAGATATATGAGTATATGCAAAGAAACATCGATTCCATTATTGTGCAACTTGAGCCCTGCTCATTTTAGGCTTCCAATCTGGATAAATTGCCTGAGCTCGCCACGTACGCCTTGAGGATCTTGTCGTGTCCTGCAGCCAGCGTTCTCTCGGAACCTGTCTTCAGTGCTGCTGGGGGTCTGCTGGCAGATAAGCACACGTGTCTGTCCACTGACAATGTGGACCTGGCTCTCAGAGGACTTTTCTTCCCCTGGGTCAGCCAGGGGAGGCGAAAGGCACGCGTATTTTTGAGAGTGCTTCATGCAAAGCATCTTTTTCTTTGTCAAAAGGGGGGCTCAACCGATGCCAGTCAAGTGGGGTGTGTGTGGCCCAGTTAGTGGCAACGAGGGAGACTGTGGTTGGAGTCCCCTCGCTGTGTCTCTAAAAGAACCAAGATGAACAAGTCATGGCTCTCAGAGGACTTTTCTTCCCCTGGGTCAGCCAGGGGACGGGAAAGGCACGCGTATTTTTGAGAGTGCTTCATGCAAAGCATCTTTTTCTTTTTCAAAAGGGGGCTCAACCGATGCCAGTCAAGTGGGGTGTGTGTGGCCCAGTTAGTGGCAACGAGGGAGACTGTGGTTGGAGTCCCCTCGCTGTGTCTCTAAAAGAACCAAGATGAACAAGTCATGGCTCTCAGAGGACTTTTCTTCCCCTGGGTCAGCCAGGGGACGGGAAAGGCACGCGTATTTTTGAGAGTGCTTCATGCAAAGCATCTTTTTCTTTTTCAAAAGGGGGCTCAACCGATGCCAGTCAAGTGGGGTGTGTGTGGCCCAGTTAGTGGCAACGAGGGAGACTGTGGTTGGAGTCCCCTCGCTGTGTCTCTAAAAGAACCAAGATGAACAAGTCATGGCTCTCAGAGGACTTTTCTTCCCCTGGGTCAGCCAGGGGACGGGAAAGGCACGCGTATTTTTGAGAGTGCTTCATGCAAAGCATCTTTTTCTTTGTCAAAAGGGGGGGTCAACCGATGCCAGTCAAGTGGGGTGTGTGTGGCCCAGTTAGTGGCAACGAGGGAGACTGTGGTTGGAGTCCCCTCGCTGTGTCTCTAAAAGAACCAAGATGAACAAGTCATGGCTCTCAGAGGACTTTTCTTCCCCTGGGTCAGCCAGGGGACGGGAAAGGCACGCGTATTTTTGAGAGTGCTTCATGCAAAGCATCTTTTTCTTTGTCAAAAGGGGGGGTCAACCGATGCCAGTCAAGTGGGGTGTGTGTGGCCCAGTTAGTGGCAACGAGGGAGACTGTGGTTGGAGTCCCCTCGCTGTGTCTCTAAAAGAACCAAGATGAACAAGTCATGGCTCTCAGAGGACTTTTCTTCCCCTGGGTCAGCCAGGGGACGGGAAAGGCACGCGTATTTTTGAGAGTGCTTCATGCAAAGCATCTTTTTCTTTTTCAAAAGGGGGCTCAACCGATGCCAGTCAAGTGGGGTGTGTGTGGCCCAGTTAGTGGCAACGAGGGAGACTGTGGTTGGAGTCCCCTCGCTGTGTCTCTAAAAGAACCAAGATGAACAAGTCATGGCTCTCAGAGGACTTTTCTTCCCCTGGGTCAGCCAGGGGACGGGAAAGGCACGCGTATTTTTGAGAGTGCTTCATGCAAAGCATCTTTTTCTTTTTCAAAAGGGGGCTCAACCGATGCCAGTCAAGTGGGGTGTGTGTGGCCCAGTTAGTGGCAACGAGGGAGACTGTGGTTGGAGTCCCCTCGCTGTGTCTCTAAAAGAACCAAGATGAACAAGTCATGGCTCTCAGAGGACTTTTCTTCCCCTGGGTCAGCCAGGGGACGGGAAAGGCACGCGTATTTTTGAGAGTGCTTCATGCAAAGCATCTTTTTCTTTTTCAAAAGGGGGCTCAACCGATGCCAGTCAAGTGGGGTGTGTGTGGCCCAGTTAGTGGCAACGAGGGAGACTGTGGTTGGAGTCCCCTCGCTGTGTCTCTAAAAGAACCAAGATGAACAAGTCATGGCTCTCAGAGGACTTTTCTTCCCCTGGGTCAGCCAGGGGACGGGAAAGGCACGCGTATTTTTGAGAGTGCTTCATGCAAAGCATCTTTTTCTTTTTCAAAAGGGGGCTCAACCGATGCCAGTCAAGTGGGGTGTGTGTGGCCCAGTTAGTGGCAACGAGGGAGACTGTGGTTGGAGTCCCCTCGCTGTGTCTCTAAAAGAACCAAGATGAACAAGTCATGGCTCTCAGAGGACTTTTCTTCCCCTGGGTCAGCCAGGGGACGGGAAAGGCACGCGTATTTTTGAGAGTGCTTCATGCAAAGCATCTTTTTCTTTGTCAAAAGGGGGGGTCAACCGATGCCAGTCAAGTGGGGTGTGTGTGGCCCAGTTAGTGGCAACGAGGGAGACTGTGGTTGGAGTCCCCTCGCTGTGTCTCTAAAAGAACCAAGATGAACAAGTCATGGCTCTCAGAGGACTTTTCTTCCCCTGGGTCAGCCAGGGGACGGGAAAGGCACGCGTATTTTTGAGAGTGCTTCATGCAAAGCATCTTTTTCTTTTTCAAAAGGGGGCTCAACCGATGCCAGTCAAGTGGGGTGTGTGTGGCCCAGTTAGTGGCAACGAGGGAGACTGTGGTTGGAGTCCCCTCGCTGTGTCTCTAAAAGAACCAAGATGAACAAGTCATGGCTCTCAGAGGACTTTTCTTCCCCTGGGTCAGCCAGGGGACGGGAAAGGCACGCGTATTTTTGAGAGTGCTTCATGCAAAGCATCTTTTTCTTTTTCAAAAGGGGGCTCAACCGATGCCAGTCAAGTGGGGTGTGTGTGGCCCAGTTAGTGGCAACGAGGGAGACTGTGGTTGGAGTCCCCTCGCTGTGTTTTACATGCTTTTAGAAGGGCATGAAATGGCTTGGAGGTTGACTTTCATCATATGCAAACTGTTGGCTACCAAAATGCTGCCTTTCCAACAACTGTGGTTATAGGCAATGAGGAACATACTGATGAAGATGAGACGCAGATACCCGATTGGGATGACAACTTAAATATTCGGTCAGGGCAAGAAGAAACTCGGTCTGAGGGGTAGGGGAGTGCAAACACAACAATTGATGATTAAGTTCTAGATCACACCTACTGTCAACCCACAGTCAGACACTCGAGGAGGTCAACAGAGGCGGTGGAGGAGGATGCAACCGACGTCGAAGTAACCTGGCGCCTTCCTGGACACAGTCGGAGCACTGGTAGCACGTCTACAACTGCATCCTCAGCCACCACTCTGCCTCTGAGCATTATTCGGGGTGGATCAACAGGTCGCATGGCCTCTAAGCCTTGCCTAGCCAGGTCCTTTTTTGACATAGAAAAAGATCGCCCAAATTATGTGATCTGTAAAATTTGTCATGGTTCTCTTAGTAGAGGTCAAAACCTCAGCAGTTTGACAACTTCTTCCATGAATCGTCACATGAATAAATATCATATGGCCCGATGGGAAGCTCACCGTGCTGCAATGCGGCCTAGCGGAGCGAACCATCCACCGCCTGCCCCTTCCAGTGCATCCGCGCGCTCGTCATCTTCTAGGACTGTGGGGACAGCTGTCACACCTGTTTTTCCACCCACAACTTCCACCACTGTAACCGCAACAGGCAGTTTGCTTGGTAGGTCGTCAGTTGGTTTGGAAGGGGAAACAAGTGAGTGTGTACAGCTCTCTCAGACATCGATAGCACCAACTTTGGATGAAGGCAACATCATGTCTCCGCCTGCACTTTCCTCACAAAGCTGCATTTTTCCAGGGACACCCGACTCAACACCGTCTACACACAGCAGCCAGATCTCTGTCCCTCAGATGTGGTCAAATAAAAGGCCACTTCCTGCGACCCATGACAAAGCGAAGAGGTTGACTCTATCCCTCTGTAAGCTGTTGACTACAGAAATGCTGCCTTTCCGCCTAGTGGACACACAGGATTTTAGAGACCTTATGTCTGTCGCTGTGCCCCAGTACCAGATGCCTAGTCGCCACTACTTCTCTAAGAAAGGTGTGCCCGCGCTACACCAGCATGTCGCACACAACATCACCGCTTCCTTGAGAAACTCTGTGTGTGAACGGGTGCATTTCACCACCGATACTTGGACCAGTAAGCATGGACAGGGACGTTACATGTCGCTGACTGGCCACTGGGTAACTATGGTGATAGATGGTGAAGGGTCTGCTGCACAAGTCTTGCCGTCCCCACGACTTGTGTGTCAATCCTCTGTCTGTCCAAGTTCCGCCACTGCTTCTGCATCCTCCACCTCATCTGGGTCCTCCACCTCCGCCCCAAGCCTGCCTGGTCAGGCCACCAGCGTTCTCACTGCGCAGAAGGAATCACGCACCCCTCATTACTATGCTGGTAGCAGAGCGCAACGGCATCAGGCGGTCTTTAGCTTGACATGTCTTTGAAATAGGAGTCACACAGCGACTGAGTTGTGGGCAGCTCTGGAGACTGATTTTGATAAATGGTTGTCTCCACTCAACCTGCAGCCTGGTAAGGCCGTGTGCGACAATGCTGCAAACCTGGGTGCGGCCCTTCGCCTGGGCAAGGTGACACACGTGCCTTGTATGGCTCACGTGTTTAACCTTGTTGTCCAGCAATTTTTAACACACTATCCCGGCCTAGATGGCCTTCTGACCAGGGCACGGAAACTGTCTGCAGTGCTCACTTCCGCCGTTCAACCGCCGCACCTGAGCGACTTGCATCGCTCCAGAAGTCTTTCGGCCTGCCGGTTCATCGCCTGAAATGCGATGTGGCGACACGCTGGAATTCAACTCTCCACATGTTACAGCGACTGTGGCAGCACCGGCGAGCCCTGGTGCAATACGTCATGATGTATAGCCTGGGCCAACGAGATGCAGAAGTGGGGCAGATCACCCTGATGGAGTGATCTCAGATCAAGGACCTATGCACCCTTCTGCACAGTTTCGACATGGCGACGAATATGTTTAGCGCTGACAATGCCATTATCAGCATGACGATTACAGTCATTTACATGCTGGAGCACACGCTAAACACTATTCGTAGTCAGGGGGTGGGACAACAGGAAGGGGAGGAACTACAGGAGGATTCATATGCGCAAGACACAACAACATCACCAAGGTCCAGACGTTCATCATCACCAACGCGGCAGGCATGGGACCATGGGGGACAGGGATCAACAAGGGCGCATGGTAGCAGGTGAGATGTTGAGGAAGGTGCAGGAGGACATGAAGATATGGAGGACGAACTGTCCATGGACATGGAAGACTCAGCAGATGAGGGGGACCTTGGTCAAATTTCAGTTGAAAGAGGTTGGGGGGAGATGACAGAGGAAGAAAGAACGGTTAGCACCTCTATGCCACAAACACAGCGTGGACTTGGTGCGCATGGCTGCGCAAGACACATGAGTGCCTTCTTGTTGCACTACCTCCAACATGACCCTCGTATTGTCAAAATTAGAAGTGATGATGACTACTGGCTTGCCACACTATTAGATCCCCGGGACAAGTCCAAATTTTGTGACATAATTCCACCCATAGAAAGGGACGCACGTATGCAGGAGTATCAGCAGAAGCTGTTACTCGATCTTAGCTCGGCTTTTCCACCAAACAACCGTGCAGGTGAAGGGAGTGATTCTCCCAGTTGTAACTTGACAAACATGGGACGGCCTCGTCATCTTCAACAGTCTACCCGTACCAGTAGGACCGTATCTGGTGCTGGTAACAGCAATTTTATGGAATCTTTTCATAATTTTTTTAGACCCTCCTTTGCAAGGCCACCAGAGACAACAAGTCTGACACATAGTCAACGGATGGAGAGGATGATACAGGAGTATCTCCAAATGAACATCGATGCAATGACTTTGCAAATGGAGCCTTGCTCCTTTTGTGCTTCAAATCTAGAAAAATGTCAAGAGCTCTCCAGTTACGCCTCGAAGATTTTGTCGTGTCCAGCTGCCAGCGTTGTCTCTGAACGTGTCTTCAGTGCTGCTGGGTGTGTGCTGACAGATAAGCGCACGCGTCTGTCCAGTGACAATGTGGACAGACTGACGTTCATCAAAATGAACAAGTCATGGATCCAGAAGGAATTTACTACCCCTGTGTCATCCTGGGGAGAGTAAATGCTTGTGGATTTGGAATGTGCTTGATGCAAATCAAAACATCCTGTTTGCAACTAGGGCACAAGTGCTGCCACTGATAAGGTGTCTGTGTGGGGCCCAATTTTTGGAAAAAAAGGGAGACTCCGCTTGGAGTAACCCTTGCTTGCTGTGTTTTTTAAAAATGATACAAGATGAACAGATCTGAAGGCAAGATGAAGCCAACATCATGTCTCCGCCTGCACTTTTCTCACAAACCTGCATTTTTCCAGGGACACCCTACTCAACACCGTCTACAGACAGCAGCCAGATCTCTGTCCCTCAGATGTGGTCAAATAAAAGGCCACTTACTGCGAGCCATGACAAAGCTAAGTGGTTGACTCTATCCCTCTGTAAGCTGTTGGCTACCGAAATGCTGCCTTTACGCGTAGTGGACACACAGGATTTTACAGACCTTATGTCTGTCGCTGTGCCCCAGTACCAGATGCCCAATCACCACTGCTTCTCCAAGAAAAGCATGCCCGCGCTACACCGGCATGTCGCACACAACATCACCACTTCCTTGAGAAAATCTGTGTGCGACAGGGTGCATTTCAACACAGATACTTGGACCAGTAAGCATAGACAGGGTCATTACATGTCACTGACTGGGCACTGGCAAACTATGGTGAGAGATGGAGAAGGGTCTGCTGTACAAGTCTTGCCGTCCCCACGAGTTGTTTCAATCCTTGTTCTGTATGTAGAAGTTAATACACTGCTTCTGCCTCTTCAACCTCGTGTGGGTCCTCTACCTTTGCGCAAACCCTGTGTGGTCAGGCCACCCTTCCTTGCAACTGCGCACAAGGACTACCACACACCTCCTTACTATGCTGGCAGCAGAGCTCAATGCCATCAGGCGGTCAAAGTTTTACTTTGAAATGTATGGGAAATGTGAGTCACACCGCTATTACAGAGAATAGTAGTCAGGCAGGGTCAAAACATTAATTGAGGAACAGGAACAGAATGGGACGGCCAGGACTTAATCAGAAAACAAGCAGAGGTGAAATGCGTATCGGCCAACAAGGTACATAAACAGCAAGCAGGAAAAGTAGTCAGGTAACAAGCACACAAAATCATAAAACTGAACTGGGGGTAAAATTAACCAGAGGTTCATAGCTATGTCTGGCAGTGGTCTGCAGACAGGATGGGCATAAAAAAGGGTGTGGTGTCTTCCCATTGGTTGTAGCTGAATGATGGTATTTCATCTGTGAGATACCCACCAGCTACATTCAGCCAGAGATTCTGCATCTGTCAAGGTAATGCAGCCCAGTGGGTGAGCATAACCTGCGTCCACCTGCGCCGCTGGCATCGACTACTCTCCCATCATCAGCACTATTCATGAAAGGAACACGTTGTCACCTGGCGACCGGAGTACAAATTGACGGAGCGGACTCCGTTGGTGACTTAACAGCCGTGTGCGGCAATGATGCAAACCTGGCTGCGGGCCATCCTCAGGGCAATGTGACACACGTGCCTTTTATGGCTCACGTGTTGATCCGAATTCTCCAGCAATTTTTAAAACACCATCACGGCCTACATGGCCTTGTGCAGCGGGCACGCTCGCTATGTGCTCACTTCCATCGTGCGCACACAGCAGCTCAACAACTTTCATCACTCCGGAAGTCTTAGGGTCTGGCAGTTAAACGCCGGAAATGCGATGTTCCGACACGCAGGAATTGGAATCTGCACATGTTGCAGCGTGTGTGGCAGCACCGCAGAGCCCTGCTGAAATACGGTAAGACATATAGCCTGGGATAAGTTGATCCAGAGGTGGTGCAGATCACGCTGCTGGAGTGGTGTCAGATCAAGGACCTATGCACCCTGCTACACAGTTTTGAAATGTCGACGAAGATGTTTAGCACTGGCAATGTCATTCTCAGCGTGACAATTCTGGTCATCTACATGATGGAGCACACTGTAATTATTATTCGGAGTCAGGTGTTGGGACAAGAGGAAGGGGAGGAAGTACAGGAGGAGTCATATGCGGAAGGGATAACAAGATCTACGAGGTCCAGATGGTCAGCGGCACCTATGCGGCAGTCATGGTGAGGGAGAGGGATTAACAAGGGCGCATAGTATCAGCAAAAAGTGTTGATGAAAGTGCAGGAGCCCATGAAGAAATGGAGGACGAACTGGCGATGGGCATGGAAGACTCAGCAGATGAGTGAGAGCTTGCTCACATTTCGGTTGTGCGAGGTTGTGGGTAGAGGGCAGAGGAAGGATGCACGATTCTCACCTCTCTGCCACCAACACACCAAGGACTTGGTCCTCCTGGATGCACAAGACACATGAGCGCCTTCTTGCTGCACTACCTACATGACCCTCGGATTGTATGAATTTGAAGTAATCCTGAATACTGGGTTGCCACACTGTTAGATCCCCGGTACAAGACAAAATTTGGCGAACTAATTCCTGCCATAGAAATAGACGCACGTATACAGGAGTATCTGCAGAATGTGGTACGCAATCTTAGATCTACTTTTCCACTAAACACCAGTGCTGCACAGAGTGAATCTCAACACTTTGTCATGGATAGGAGGAAATGGTCTTTTACTTGTCCACATCGGAGGGACCGAGGGATGGCTGCTGTGCTGAGATGGCGTTGAGTACGGTGTCCCTGCACAGTTGCACTTTTGGTCATATCCCAAAATGAGTTGAAAAAGGACAGATGCTGTTGGAAAGGGGAACAGGTGTGTTGGAAAGGGGAAAAAAATTTTGGTCCGTGGATTTGGTGGTTAAACAACTGTAACATTTGCTGAAGAAACAACATCTGTTACAGTGGGACTGGCAGATTTGGATAAAGTGGTATATAATCTGTGACCGCTATATAACAAAAATTAATAAGAAAAGAAAGAGAAAGGTATATATCACCTTCAGCAGTCAGTGTCCACCGTGCTCCCAGTTGGAAAAGGAGAGGTTGGCAACTTGAAGGTTTGGTGGAGGATACAGAGCTGTGTGGCTATGAAACTAATAGTAGCCTGAACCGAGTTAGACGCCATTCGGATCTGGAGACTGTGAGCCCTGTTAGCGTCACAGGGTCCACATGCCCACCCAGCCCAGGAACTCCCTGTTAACAACACAGGGGCCATTGAGTACGCTGACCGTGTGCGTAGGGGCCACACCTGTGGACAGCAGGCGCATCAGCAGCAGCAGGCCTGTTAATGCCACTGGGCTGCACAAGCAGGACTGTTAGGACAGGAGCTGGTCTTAACCGTTCTGCGTTACCAACTGTGGTGGTGGCCTGCATCCACCACCCTATCCCTGCCTACCTCTGGCCTAAAGCCGCAATGGGTTCAACACATGGAGGTGTGCTCTTTCGGAGCATAATAGAAGACTGCGCACCTCCTTGTTGGCTCCAGCCCCTTTTATAACCTGGGTCCGCCCCAAACCAGGGTGAACCACAATGCACCTCCTGGAGAAAAAAGCAGAGTGACACGTCATGAGTGGCATAACTAGCGTCCTATTTGGAAACGCAACTTCAATGATGACCTCATGGCTGCCATGACCCAAACACCTCACCAGTCATCGTCTGACCATCAATAATGCGGTGACAAGTCATAGGTGTGGGCCTCTGCAAGCCATTTGGGAGGACACCTGATGCCCTGTGGTCTATATGGGACCCCCACATCAGGGCCAGGGCCAAAGAGTTCATTACCGGACCTAGTCTCTGATGCAGGAAGTGCCTGAGCATGCTCAGTAGCATGAAATACAGTCTCTGAAAAAAGACTATCAGCTTTAGCATGGTGTCTAGGCACAAAACAGGACTTAGACCCGGCACAGAATGCAAGCACCTGTGCAAAGAGGCTTTTCACACTTAGTGTGGGATCATGCGCTGTATCCCGAAATGAAGACTTAGCGTCAGGAATGGCACAGTCAGGCTGAGCATACTCACTAGGCGAAACACTGTAATTATGCTGCAGCTGGGGTACATCGGCACACGCATGCGCACTAGCTGCCTCTCCACACTTAGACGTGGAGGGGAAATTTGTCTTGGAGATGCTGTCTATGAACAGAAGGAAAAGCTAAAGGAAGCCTGACTTTCTATCCCTCCGAATTATGAAATGCAGCAATGAATTCCATGAGTTTGCTATAACATTAGCGTAGCTAAATGTGCATGAGGGTGTGATGTAGAGGTGCTAGAAATAGCTTGTCACCAGTGGGGCACTAATGGAATACAACAGCCAGTTCTATGATGCCACAAAATGGCAGTATTTTGTGCTATCATTATAGCTTATTAAAAACAGAGCACGAGGTTGTCATGCAGAGGTGCTGCACATAGATTTGCAGTAGTGTGAATAGACAAAAGTACAATAGCCACGTTTAGGATACAACTAGGTACAGTGAGTGTTTGCTAGTATAATGGCTGAGTTTAAAAAAGTATGAGTGTGCAATGCAGGCAGACGTGCTGCAAATAACGTTCCAATACTGTGAATTGACAAAAGTACAATAGCCACGTTTAGGATACAACTAGGTACAGTGAGTGTTTGCTAGTATAATGGCTGAGTTTAAAAAAGTTTGAGTGTGCAATGCAGGCAGACGTGCTGCAAATAACGTTCCAATACTGTGAATTGACAAAAGTACAATAGCCACGTTTAGGATACAACTAGGTACACTGAGTGTTTGCTACTATAAATGGCTGAGTTTAAAAAAGTTTGAGTGTGCAATGCAGGCAGAAGTGCTGCAAATAACGTTCCAATACTGTGAATTGACAAAAGTACAATAGCCACGTTTAGGATACAACTAGGTACACTGAGTGTTTGCTAGTATAATGGCTGAGTTTAAAAAAGTTAGAGTGTGCAATGCAGGCAGACGTGCTGCAAATATCGTTCCAATACTGTGAATAGACAAAAGTACAATAGCCACGTTTAGGATACAACTAGGTACACTGAGTGTTTGCTACTATAAATGGCTGAGTTTAAAAAAGTTAGAGTGTGCAATGCAGGCAGACGTGCTGCAAATATCGTTCCAATACTGTGAATAGACAAAAGTACAATAGCCACGTTTAGGATACAACTAGGTACACTGAGTGTTTGCTACTATAAATGGCTGAGTTTAAAAAAGTTTGAGTGTGCAATGCAGGCAGACGTGCTGCAAATAACGTTCCAATACTGTGAATTGACAAAAGTACAATAGCCACGTTTAGGATACAACTAGGTACACTGAGTGTTTGCTACTATAAATGGCTGAGTTTAAAAAAGTTTGAGTGTGCAATGCAGGCAGACGTGCTGCAAATAACGTTCCAATACTGTGAATTGACAAAAGTACAATAGCCACGTTTAGGATACAACTAGGTACACTGAGTGTTTGCTAGTATAATGGCTGAGTTTAAAAAAGTTAGAGTGTGCAATGCAGGCAGACGTGCTGCAAATATCGTTCCAATACTGTGAATAGACAAAAGTACAATAGCCACGTTTAGGATACAACTAGGTACACTGAGTGTTTGCTACTATAAATG
Source organism: Anomaloglossus baeobatrachus (assembly GCF_048569485.1). NCBI lineage: Eukaryota > Metazoa > Chordata > Amphibia > Anura > Aromobatidae > Anomaloglossus > Anomaloglossus baeobatrachus. The sequence continues at coordinate 525,954,114 of NC_134355.1, read as the reverse complement.
GCTGAGTTTAAAAAAGTTTGAGTGTGCAATGCAGGCAGACGTGCTGCAAATAACGTTCCAATACTGTGAATTGACAAAAGTACAATAGCCACGTTTAGGATACAACTAGGTACACTGAGTGTTTGCTAGTATAATGGCTGAGTTTAAAAAAGTTAGAGTGTGCAATGCAGGCAGACGTGCTGCAAATAACGTTCCAATACTGTGAATAGACAAAAGTACAATAGCCACGTTTAGGATACAACTAGGTACACTGAGTGTTTGCTACTATAAATGGCTGAGTTTAAAAAAGTTTGAGTGTGCAATGCAGGCAGACGTGCTGCAAATAACGTTCCAATACTGTGAATTGACAAAAGTACAATAGCCACGTTTAGGATACAACTAGGTACAGTGAGTGTTTGCTAGTATAATGGCTGAGTTTAAAAAAGTTAGAGTGTGCAATGCAGGCAGACGTGCTGCAAATATCGTTCCAATACTGTGAATAGACAAAAGTAAAATAGCCACGTTTAGGATACAACTAGGTACACTGAGTGTTTGCTAGTATAATGGCTGAGTTTAAAAAAGTTAGAGTGTGCAATGCAGGCAGACGTGCTGCAAATAACGTTCCAATACTGTGAATAGACAAAAGTACAATAGCCACGTTTAGGATACAACTAGGTACACTGAGTGTTTGCTACTATAAATGGCTGAGTTTAAAAAAGTTTGAGTGTGCAATGCAGGCAGACGTGCTGCAAATAACGTTCCAATACTGTGAATTGACAAAAGTACAATAGCCACGTTTAGGATACAACTAGGTACACTGAGTGTTTGCTACTATAAATGGCTGAGTTTAAAAAAGTTTGAGTGTGCAATGCAGGCAGACGTGCTGCAAATAACGTTCCAATACTGTGAATTGACAAAAGTACAATAGCCACGTTTAGGATACAACTAGGTACACTGAGTGTTTGCTAGTATAATGGCTGAGTTTAAAAAAGTTAGAGTGTGCAATGCAGGCAGACGTGCTGCAAATATCGTTCCAATACTGTGAATAGACAAAAGTACAATAGCCACGTTTAGGATACAACTAGGTACACTGAGTGTTTGCTACTATAAATGGCTGAGTTTAAAAAAGTTTGAGTGTGCAATGCAGGCAGACGTGCTGCAAATAACGTTCCAATACTGTGAATTGACAAAAGTACAATAGCCACGTTTAGGATACAACTAGGTACACTGAGTGTTTGCTAGTATAATGGCTGAGTTTAAAAAAGTTAGAGTGTGCAATGCAGGCAGACGTGCTGCAAATAACGTTCCAATACTGTGAATAGACAAAAGTACAATAGCCACGTTTAGGATACAACTAGGTACACTGAGTGTTTGCTACTATAAATGGCTGAGTTTAAAAAAGTTTGAGTGTGCAATGCAGGCAGACGTGCTGCAAATAACGTTCCAATACTGTGAATTGACAAAAGTACAATAGCCACGTTTAGGATACAACTAGGTACAGTGAGTGTTTGCTAGTATAATGGCTGAGTTTAAAAAAGTTTGAGTGTGCAATGCAGGCAGACGTGCTGCAAATAACGTTCCAATACTGTGAATTGACAAAAGTACAATAGCCACGTTTAGGATACAACTAGGTACAGTGAGTGTTTGCTAGTATAATGGCTGAGTTTAAAAAAGTTTGAGTGTGCAATGCAGGCAGACGTGCTGCAAATAACGTTCCAATACTGTGAATTGACAAAAGTACAATAGCCACGTTTAGGATACAACTAGGTACAGTGAGTGTTTGCTAGTATAATGGCTGAGTTTAAAAAAGTTAGAGTGTGCAATGCAGGCAGACGTGCTGCAAATATCGTTCCAATACTGTGAATAGACAAAAGTAAAATAGCCACGTTTAGGATACAACTAGGTACACTGAGTGTTTGCTAGTATAATGGCTGAGTTTAAAAAAGTTAGAGTGTGCAATGCAGGCAGACGTGCTGCAAATAACGTTCCAATACTGTGAATAGACAAAAGTACAATAGCCACGTTTAGGATACAACTAGGTACACTGAGTGTTTGCTACTATAAATGGCTGAGTTTAAAAAAGTTTGAGTGTGCAATGCAGGCAGACGTGCTGCAAATAACGTTCCAATACTGTGAATTGACAAAAGTACAATAGCCACGTTTAGGATACAACTAGGTACACTGAGTGTTTGCTACTATAAATGGCTGAGTTTAAAAAAGTTTGAGTGTGCAATGCAGGCAGACGTGCTGCAAATAACGTTCCAATACTGTGAATTGACAAAAGTACAATAGCCACGTTTAGGATACAACTAGGTACACTGAGTGTTTGCTAGTATAATGGCTGAGTTTAAAAAAGTTAGAGTGTGCAATGCAGGCAGACGTGCTGCAAATATCGTTCCAATACTGTGAATAGACAAAAGTACAATAGCCACGTTTAGGATACAACTAGGTACACTGAGTGTTTGCTACTATAAATGGCTGAGTTTAAAAAAGTTAGAGTGTGCAATGCAGGCAGACGTGCTGCAAATATCGTTCCAATACTGTGAATAGACAAAAGTACAATAGCCACGTTTAGGATACAACTAGGTACACTGAGTGTTTGCTAGTATAATGGCTTAGTAACAATGAGTTGTAGTGTGCAATGCAGGCAGACGTGCTCTGCAAATGTCTTTGCACTAGTGGGACTATAGCAAAGTCCAATAGCCACGTTTAGGATGCCACTAGGTACACTGAGTGTTTGCTAGTAAAATTGCTTAGTTTAAAAAAGTTGGAGTGTGCAATGCAGGCAGATGTGCTCTGCTAATATCTTTGCACTAGTGGGACTATAGCAAAGTCCAATAGCCACGTATAGGATGCCACTAGGTACACTGAGTGTTTGCTAGTATAATGGCTTAGTTAAAATGAGTTTGAGTGTGCAATGCAGGCAGACGCGCTATGCAAATGTCTTTGCACTAGTGGGACTATAGCAAAGTCCAATAGCCACGTATAGGATGCCACTAGGTACACTGAGTGTTTGCTAGTATAATGGCTTGGTTTTAATGAGTTGGAGTGTGCAATGCAGGCAGACGCGCTCTGCAAATGTCTTTGCACTAGTGGGACTATAGCAAAGTCCAATAGCCACGTATAGGATGCCACTAGGTACACTGAGTGTTTGCTAGTATAATGGCTTGGTTAGAATGAGTTGTAGTGTGCAATGCAGGCAGATGTGCTCTGCTAATGTCTTTGCACTAGTGGGACTATAGCAAAGTCCAATAGCCACGTATAGGATGCCACTAGGTACACTGAGTGTTTGCTAGTATAATGGCTGAGTTTAAAAAAGTTAGAGTGTGCAATGCAGGCAGACGTGCTGCAAATATCGTTCCAATACTGTGAATAGACAAAAGTACAATAGCCACGTTTAGGATACAACTAGGTACACTGAGTGTTTGCTACTATAAATGGCTGAGTTTAAAAAAGTTTGAGTGTGCAATGCAGGCAGACGTGCTGCAAATAACGTTCCAATACTGTGAATTGACAAAAGTACAATAGCCACGTTTAGGATACAACTAGGTACACTGAGTGTTTGCTACTATAAATGGCTGAGTTTAAAAAAGTTAGAGTGTGCAATGCAGGCAGACGTGCTGCAAATATCGTTCCAATACTGTGAATAGACAAAAGTACAATAGCCACGTTTAGGATACAACTAGGTACACTGAGTGTTTGCTAGTATAATGGCTTAGTAACAATGAGTTGTAGTGTGCAATGCAGGCAGACGTGCTCTGCAAATGTCTTTGCACTAGTGGGACTATAGCAAAGTCCAATAGCCACGTTTAGGATGCCACTAGGTACACTGAGTGTTTGCTAGTAAAATTGCTTAGTTTAAAAAAGTTGGAGTGTGCAATGCAGGCAGATGTGCTCTGCTAATATCTTTGCACTAGTGGGACTATAGCAAAGTCCAATAGCCACGTATAGGATGCCACTAGGTACACTGAGTGTTTGCTAGTATAATGGCTTAGTTAAAATGAGTTTGAGTGTGCAATGCAGGCAGACGCGCTATGCAAATGTCTTTGCACTAGTGGGACTATAGCAAAGTCCAATAGCCACGTATAGGATGCCACTAGGTACACTGAGTGTTTGCTAGTATAATGGCTTGGTTTTAATGAGTTGGAGTGTGCAATGCAGGCAGACGCGCTCTGCAAATGTCTTTGCACTAGTGGGACTATAGCAAAGTCCAATAGCCACGTATAGGATGCCACTAGGTACACTGAGTGTTTGCTAGTATAATGGCTTGGTTAGAATGAGTTGTAGTGTGCAATGCAGGCAGATGTGCTCTGCTAATGTCTTTGCACTAGTGGGACTATAGCAAAGTCCAATAGCCACGTATAGGATGCCACTAGGTACACTGAGTGTTTGCTAGTATAATGGCTTAGTTAAAATGAGTTTGAGTGTGCAATGCAGGCAGACGCGCTATGCAAATGTCTTTGCACTAGTGGGACTATAGCAAAGTCCAATAGCCACGTATAGGATGCCACTAGGTACACTGAGTGTTTGCTAGTATAATGGCTTGGTTAGAATGAGTTGTAGTGTGCAATGCAGGCAGATGTGCTCTGCTAATGTCTTTGCACTAGTGGGACTATAGCAAAGTCCAATAGCCACGTATAGGATGCCACTAGGTACACTGAGTGTTTGCTAGTATAATGGCTTAGTTAAAATGAGTTTGAGTGTGCAATGCCGGCAGACGCGCTATGCAAATGTCTTTGCACTAGTGGGACTATAGCAAAGTCCAATAGCCACGTATAGGATGCCACTAGGTACACTGAGTGTTTGCTAGTATAATGGCTTGGTTTTAATGAGTTGGAGTGTGCAATGCAGGCAGACGCGCTCTGCAAATGTCTTTGCACTAGTGGGACTATAGCAAAGTCCAATAGCCACGTATAGGATGCCACTAGGTACACTGAGTGTTTGCTAGTATAATGGCTTGGTTAGAATGAGTTGTAGTGTGCAATGCAGGCAGACGCGCTCTGCAAATGTCTTTGCACTAGTGGGACTATAGCAAAGTCCAATAGCCACGTATAGGATGCCACTAGGTACACTGAGTGTTTGCTAGTATAATGGCTTGGTTAGAATGAGTTGTAGTGTGCAATGCAGGCAGACGCGCTCTGCAAATGTCTTTGCACTAGTGGGACTATAGCAAAGTCCAATAGCCACGTATAGGATGCCACTAGGTACACTGAGTGTTTGCTAGTATAATGGCTTAGTTATCAGTTGGAGTGTGCAGAGGACAAGAGGGTACAGTGGCAGGATTGTGGTGCTCTGGGTAGAGGAATGGAAGCCTGCCTTTCTATTCCCTCCTAATGGTGAAATGCAGGTAGGAAATCCCTGACCTGGGCTACACAGACGCTGTTGCTGTTTGCAGGACCTGTCACCTATGGCTCTCTGACCCTGCCGGTTGGAGCCCTTAAAAGGACTGCTATAAAGTGCTCTCCCTAAGCTGTCTAACGCTGTGTATGCAGCGCATACAGCTGTATCGGCTATAGGACTCAGGAAGACGGAGCTGCGACAGTGATGTCTGACACCAAAGACGCAGAAGGCAGATAATGGCGTCCGTGAAGAAAATGTCCGGTTTTATAATGCAGGGACATGTGACATGCAGATCCTATCACACATGCCGTTGCTTCTCTGGCTCAAAGTCCACTTAGCTGTGTGTGTGTCTGTGATTGGCTGACATGCTGGCCCGCCCCACAAGACGCGCGCGCTTAGGGAAGGAAGACAAGAAAAAAAAAAAAAAAAAATGGCGATCGCCATTATAGAAACAGCAGTGATCTGAAGGCGCTGTTCACGCACACTGTACACTGAAATGTGATAATAGTTTGATTCACAGAGTGACTTACACTATTACAGCAGAAACCAAGCTATGATTTAGCTGTTTTTTGGCTGCTAGAACCGTTCTCGAACGTTTCTAGAACTACCGAGCTTTTGCAAAAAGCTCGAGTTCTAGTTCGATCTAGAACATGCCCCAAAATCACTCGAGCCGCGAACTGGAGAACCACGAACCACGAACCGCGCTCAACTCTAGTTACAATATAATCTGATTAGCACATTTCTCTATATCTAATAATGTAAATGGAGTTAAACCCTTCACCCCTTTCCGTTTTTCATTATATTTTTTTTCCTTCCCTTCTTCCGAGAGCCATTACTTTTTTATTTTACTGTCACTATTGCCATATGAGGGCTTATTGATTGTGGGGCGAATTGTACTTTTGAAAGAAATCTTTAGTTTTACCATATCGTGTACTGTAAAACAGGAAAAAAATTCCAAGTGCGGTGAAGTTGCAAAAAAAGTTCAATTGTACGATAGTTTTTGGGGTCTTTTATTTACAGTGTTTACTATATGGTAAAATTGATGTGTCAGTATGATGCCTCACATCGGTGCGAGTTCGTAAATGCAAAACATGTACACTGTGTGCAGAATTATTAGGCAAGTTGTATTTTAGAGGATTTTTTTTTATTATTGATCAACAACTATGTTCTCAATCAACCCAAAAGACTCATAAATATCAAAGCTAAATATTTTTGGAAGTTGGAGTGGGTTTCTTTTTGATTTGGTTATCTTAGGAGGATATCTGTTTGTGCTGGTAACTATTACTGTGCAGAATTATTAGGCAACTTAATAAAAACCAAATATATATATATATATATATATATATATATATATATATATATATATATATATATACACATCTCACTTGTTTATTTTCACCAGGTAAACCAATATAACTGCACAAAATTTAGAAATAAACATTTCTGACATGCAAAAACAAATCCCCAAAAAATTAGTGGCCAACATAGCCACCTTTCTTTATGGTGACACTCAACAGCCTACCATCCATAGATTCTGTCATTTGCTTGATCTGATTACGATCAATATTTTGTGCAGCAGCCACCACAGCCTCCCAGACACTGTTCCGAGAAGGGTACTTGTTTTCCCTCCCTGTAGAGCTTACACTTTATGAGGGACCACATGTTCTCTATGGGGTTCATATCAGGTGAACAAGGGGGCCATGCCATTATTTTTTCATCTTTTAGACCTTTACTGGCCAGCCACTCTGTGGAGTAGTTGGATACTGTCACGCTCCCGGTGTCCCGGCAGCCCTCCTTACCCACTGAGCCGGTTCCTGCATCGCACCACCGCTCCATACCCACTGATCCAGTCGTATCTGCATCGCACCACCGCTCCGTACCCACTGATCCAGTCGCACCTGCATCGCACCACCGCTCCGTACCCACTGATCCAGCCTCGCCAGCGCACGACCGCTCCTTGCCCACTGATCCAGTTCACATGTCCGCTGGTCACGCCTGCCGCTCCCGCTCATGCTCCCCTGAGTCCTGTTCCTGGTCTCAGGAGTCTGACTCTGAGTCTTAGCCACATGGTTCTGTATAGGACCGGGCCGCGCCCACTCTCCTGGTCTTATAGGCCCAGCACACCTGCAGCAGGAAATGACATGAGGCTGTGCTGGGTATATAAGACTGACCTATCCATGTGGGCGGCGCCTGCTCAACGTGTCCTGAAGCTTGTCTTTTGAGCTAGGTGCTCAGGTCCCCTTGTGCTGTGTCCTGTTACCTGGAGTACTGTTTGTCTTTGCTATCTGGTACCTGTGCCTGTTTCCTGTATTGTCCTAAAGAACTCCGTGACCCTGGTGACCTGGTTATACCTGTCCCTGCCACGCCAGTGCTCCGGCTGCCTTGTACCCTGCCCTCCGGTGGGGTGCATGGTCCAGTGGATCCACCTCCTGGGCCCACCAGTCCTCCCGGCCCTGACAGATTGATCAGGCCATGGATCCCGCTGGAGCACAAACGTCTGAGCTGGCTGAACTACGCCAGGAACTGGTGCAACAGCATGACACCTTACACCGCATACTGAAGTTCCTGATGTCTGTGGACCACCGGTTGTACACGTTACAGACCGCCGCCTCGTCTCCGTCGCCGCAGCAGACAGTGTCTAAGTCCGAACCTGTTGTCCCCGCGGCTTCGCAACTCCGCCTCGCTGCTCCGCCTCGCTATGCGGGGGATCCCAAGACCTGCAGAGGCTTCTTGAACCAGTGCTCCCTGCATTTCAAGTTGATTCCCCATTTGTTTGTTTCAGACCAAGCTAAGGTGCCCTTTCTAATGTCCCATCTGGAAGGCGAAGCATTGGCCTGGATGAATCCTTTGTGGGAAAATGAGGACCCAGTGACCACCGACCTCCTGGAATTCCTGCAGGCCTTCCATGATACCTTTGATGAACCGGGACGCACCACCGTGGTTACCTCCTCGCTCCTCCGGCTACGCCAAGGAACCCTGACGGTGGGCCAGTACGCCATCCAGTTCCGCACGCTTGCCTCCGAGCTAGGCTGGAACAACGAGGCATTGACGGCAGCCTTTTGGGAGGGCCTGTCGGGCCGCATTAAGGACGAATTAGCCGGTCGTGACATTCCCCGTACTTTGGACGCTCTGATATCCCTAGCCACCCGGATTGACCTCCGTTTCCAAGAGCGAACCAAGGAAGTATCCCGGGAGAAGCGACCAATCCGTCACATCTCCGTTCCGCAGAGGTCTACCGTTCCCCCGCCACTGCCGTTCTGCGATTCTACTCCTGAACCAATGCAAATTGACCGACTGAGCCAAGCTGAGCAACGCCGTGCAGAGCGACTCGCCCAGGGCCTGTGTTTCTATTGTGGAAGCGGTTCACATCTGCTCCGCTCATGCCCTGAGAGACCAGGAAGACCCCGAGTCCAAGGGATGGTGGGAACCGCCACCCTTGGTACCGGTATCCCCTCAGTCCCGGTTACACAGACTGTCCAGATGACGATGGAGAAGATCAGGTTCACAGCAGAGGCCCACATTGATTCTGGGGCAGCGGGTAATTTCATACACCAGTCTGCAGTGAACCGATACCAGGTACCGGTGATCCCGCTTGCCAAGCCCCTCTGGTTCGCCTCCGTGGATGGTAAACCACTATACGAACCTGTCCGGTATACCACTGAACCCGTGAGACTCCAGGTTGGCACTTTGCATACTGAGACCATTGCCTTCTATGTCATCCCAAGAATGGCTCCTGAGCTCCTGCTGGGTCTGCCCTGGCTACAACTCCATGACCCTGACATCAGTTGGCGCTCTGGCGCAATCACTCGCTGGAGTCCCTCGTGCCATGATAACTGTCTACAGCCCGTTCCTCAGCCCCTGGCACCTGACCCTGTCATGTCGCAAGAAGAAGACGAAACGACGCAGTCCAGTGTTGTACCACAGCTCCTGGTACTTGAGCCTTTGGTACCACCGGGTCCTGAAGAGACGACGCAGTCTAGCGTCGTTCCACCGTCCCTGGCTATTGAGACTTTGATGCCACCGGCTACTGAGGATGAGACACTGTCCTGTACCCGGTCCGAGACGCCCGATCCGGTCGTCCAAGACTCCAGACCTACTTCTGACTGTCCTCCCCTTTCCGTTGCCTCCGTTGCCGCTGACTTGGGTTCTCCGATACGGGACATAGTGGCCATGAAAACGGTCCGGGGTAAGCAGTCCTTCCTGGTCGATTGGGTGGATTGCGGTCCTGAGGCCCGGTCCTGGTTGTCCCAGAAGTACGTTGCTGCCCCTCTTCGGCGCGCCTACATGTCCCGGCCGCGGGGAGGGGGGCTTCAAGGGGGGGGTACTGTCACGCTCCCGGTGTCCTGGCAGCCCTCCTTACCCACTGAGCCGGTTCCTGCATCGCACCACCGCTCCATACCCACTGATCCAGTCGTACCTGCATCGCACCACCGCTCCGTACCCACTGATCCAGTCGCACCTGCATCACACCACTGCTCCGTACCCACTGATCCAGCCTCGCCAGCGCACCACCGCTCCTTGCCCACTGATCCAGTTCACATGTCCGCTGGTCACGCCTGCCGCTCCCGCTCATGCTCCCCTGAGTCCTGTTCCTGGTCTCAGGAGTCTGACTCTGAGTCTTAGCCACATGGTTTTGTATAGGACCGGGCCGCGCCCACTCTCCTGGTCTTATAGGCCCAGCACACATGCAGCAGGAAATGACATGAGGCTGTGCTGGGTATATAAGACTGACCTATCCATGTGGGAGGCGCCTGATCAACGTGTCCTGAAGCTTGTCTTTTGAGCTAGGTGCTCAGGTCCCCTTGTGCTGTGTCCTGTTACCTGGAGTACTGTTTGTCTTTGCTATCTGGTACCTGTTTCCTGTATTGTCCTAAAGAACTCCGTGACCATGGTGACCTGGTTATACCTGTCCCTGCCACGCCAGTGCTCCGGCTGCCGTGTACCCTGCCCTCCGGTGGGGTGCATGGTCCAGTGGATCCACCTCCTGGGCCCACCAGTCCTCCCGGCCCTGACAGATACATGTGATGGAGCATTGTCCTGCATGAAAATCATGTTTTTCTTGAACGATACCGACTTCTTCCTGTACCACTGTTTGAAGAAGTTGTCCTCCAGAAACTGGCAGTAGGTCTGGGAGTTGAGCTTCACTCCATCCTCAACCAGAAAAAGTCCCACAAGTTGATCTTTGATGATACCAGCCTATACCAGTAGACCACCTCCACCTTGCTGGCATCTGAGTCAGAGTGGAGCTCTCTGCCCTTTACTGATTCAGCCTCTGGCCTATCAACAGTCACTCTCATTTCATCAGTCCATAAAACCTTTGAAAAATCAGTCTTAAGATATTTCTTGGCCCAGTCTTGATGTTTGATCTTATGTTTCTTGTTCAAAAGTGGTCATTTTTCAGCCTTCCTTACCTTGGCCATGTCCCTGAGTATGGCACACCTTGTGCTTTTTGATACTCCAGTAACGTTGCAGCTCTGAAATATGGCCAAACTGGTGACAAATAGCATCTTGGCAGCTTCACGCTTGATTTTCCTCAATTCATGGGCAGTTATTTTGCGCCTTTTTTGCCCCACACGCTTCTTGAGACCCTGTTGGCTATTTGCCATAAAACACTTGATTGTTCAGTGATCACACTTCAAAAGTTTGGCAATTTCAAGACTGCTGCATCCCTCTGCAAGACATCTCACAATGTTGGACTTTTCAGAGCCCGTCAAATCTCTCTTCTGACTCATTTTCCCAAAGGAAAGGAAGTTGCCTAATAATTAAGCACCCCTTATATCGGGTGTTGATGTCATTACACCGCACCCCTCCTCATTACAGAGATGCACATCACCTGATTTACTTAATTGGTAGTTGGCTCTCAAGCCTATACAGCTTGGAGTAGGACAACATGTATAAAAAGTATCATGTGATCAAAATACTCATTTGTCTAATAATTCTGCACACAGTGGATACTTTTGCTTTTATCCAAGTGGGTTAAAAAAAATTCAGGAGTTTGTCCAAAAAAAGAGTAGCGCTTTTCTTTACGAGACACATAGCGTTCTCATTTTTTGGCATCTGTGGCTCAGTGATGGCTTATTTTTTGCATCCTGAGCTGAAGTTTTAATAAATGATTCCATTTTTGTGTAGATGCTATGTTTGATCGCCTGTTATTACATTTTTGAAAAATGTAATTTTGGCATTTGGAATTATTTTCTCACTACGTCATGTACGGATCAGATTAATTGATTTTATATTTTGATAGATTAGACATTTCTGAACATGGCGATATCAAATATATGTATATTTTTTATTTTTCTAACTGTGTTATTTTCAATAGGGCGAATGGGGGTGATTTGATCTTTTAGGTTTTTTTTATTGTTTCATATTTTTAAACCTTTTTTTAGATGTTTTAATTTATTTTACTAGTCCCCCTATGGGACTTTATCACTGCATTGTTCGGTCGCTTGTTCATTTTTGCAGATCAGAACAGCATTGCTCTAAACAGCAGAAATGCTGCTTTCATGTGAGTGCTGGTGCTGTGTCCGCTATCACAGGAAGTTTGTCATGGTAGCATCAGGGGTCATCAACTGCCCCCTCGCTACCATGGCAACACATTGGCACCCCATGATCAAGTCACGGTGGTGCCAATGGCGGCAGGAAATAGCGCAATCCCTGCCACTGCCTTTTAACTTGCACTGTCAGTATTTGACAGCGTGATCTAAGGGGTTAACAGGCGCAGGTGGATCTCCGGTCCACCTGCACTTGTTAGCCACACATGTCTGCTGATGAGATCAGCAGAAATTTGCAGAGATACTGTGGAGCCCGCAGTAACCGCAGTGACATGGCCAATGACGTACCAGGAAGGGATTAAAATGAACATGCAATGTGTAAAAACGCTATTAACTTGCAGATATGATGTTAATCTGCGGGTTAATAGTGTTTGAAACCTGCCCAGTGCCTGCACATTGAGGAAGGAGATAATAAACTTTATTTCTCCTGGCAACAGTCAGGTTTCACTCATTGGGGTGGCACTGGTGTGGGTTCAGTCACCGTTCTGTGTATTATTATTATTATTATTTATTATTATATCGCCATTTATTCTATGGCACTGTGAAAAGAGGTATACATAATAAAAACAAGTACATTTATCATGAACAATTCAAGGAACAAACTGGTATAGCAGTATAGTATAGAGAGGACCCTGCACGCGATGGCTCACAGTCTAGAAGGGATGGATGAAGATACATTAGGTGAGGGTAAAGTTGGTCATTCAGCGGTATAGTAGAATGACGGTTATTGCAGGTTGTAGGCTTGTTGGAAGAGGTGGGTTTTCAGGTTCCTTTTGAGGTTTCCATGGTAGGCAAGAGTTCATGTGTTGGGGTAGAGAGTTCCAGAGTTTGTGGGGGATGCACAGGAGAAATCTTGTATGCAATTGTGGGAAGAGGCGATAAGAAGGGAGTAGAGGAGAAGTTCTTGTAAGGATCGGAGGTTGCATGCCGGTAAGTACTGGGAGAATAGATCACAGATGGAGGAGACATGTTGTGGATGGCTTTTTATATCATGGTTAGAGTTTTGAACTGGAGTTTTTGGGGAATGGGAAGTCAATGAAGGGATTTGCAGAGAAGAGAGGTCGGGGAATAATGGGGGAGACAGGTGGATTAGTCAGGCAGCAGAGTTAGGGATAGATTGGAGGGATGCAGAGTGCCAAAGGGATGTCACAGAGCAGGAGGTTGCAGTAAGTGAGGTGGGAGATAATGAGGGCATGGACGAGTATTTTTGCAGATTCTTGGATAAGGAATGTATGGATTCTGGAAACATCTTTGAGTTGGAGTTGGCAGGAGGGGGAAAGGTGGAAAGGAGCTGGGTTTTGAAGGAGAGAGCAGAGTCAAGGGTTACCCGAGGAAGCGAGCTTGTGGGACTGAGGAGAGTGAGCAGCCATTGACTTTCATGGATAGGTCTATCGGGGTAGAGGAGTGCGTTGGGTGAAAGGTGATGAATTCTGTTTTGTCCACGTTAAGTTTTAGAAAGGGAGCAGAGAATAAGGATGAAATAGACAGAAATTTTGGGATTCTGTTTAGTAAGGAGGTGATAGCAGGTCTAGAGAGGTAGATCTGTTTGTCATCAGTACATAGATGTTACTGAAACGTGTGAATGTCTATGAGCTGTTCCAGGCTGAAGGTGCAGATGGAGAATAGCAGGCGTCAATAACTGAACCTTGGGGGACACCGGCAGATAGGGGGTGAGATGAGGAGGGGGTGTGAGAGGGGTAGACACTGAATGTGTGATTGGTTAGGTATGAAGAGATCCAAGAGAGGACCAAGTCTATCATGCCAAAAGATGAAAGAATTTGTAGTAGGAAGGAATGGTCCACTGTGTCGAAGGCAGAGAACAGGTCCAGGAAGAAGAGGACAGAGTAGTGTCTTTTGGCTTTGACGGTTAGTAGTTCATTAGTGACTTCAGTTAGGCAATTTCTGTTGAGTAATGTGATCGGCAGCCAGATTGTAACTGGTCAAAGAGGAAGTAGGAGGAAAGGTGGTAGGACAGTTCAAGATGAACTGTGTATGGAGAGCAGTCGCTGTAACTGCGACCCCCCACACTGATTGACAGTCGCTCTGCATTACAGGAGACTGTCAGACAGTACAAGGGGCTTGGTTAAAGCCGCCGCTATCAATACACGGAGCGGTGACTGAACCCGCGCCAGCAGCACCTCGATGACTGAAACTCAAGCTATGACGAAAGGAATAAAGTTCATTTCCTCCTGGCAGAGGGATTTGATGTGTAGGCACCAGGCAGGTTTCAAACTCTATTAACCTGCAGATTAACCTCTTATCTGCAGGTTAACAGTGTTTTCACACTTGAGGTTTGGTCTTTGAAACAAATTTCCAGTGCTTCAAATAGTTCTACTAAAATATTAGCAGATTATCAATCTATATAGTAAAATGTGATTTTCTCAATTTACTTTAATATTTGCATTATAATGTAGCAATTTACAGTTTATCTTAGGAACATTACTTCCATTGAAAGTAAGTGTTCGTCAATTCCATACATTGAAACTTGCTGCATTACTTTGAACAAGGCCAGGCACAAGTATACTAAATTATTTCTTCTTATTTGCAAGTAACAGATTTTCCATTAACGCGCTTCATACCGATTTCTGCAGAATTATCTGGTAACTTCATTGATAAGACCATTATTTAGAATGTCCCGCTGTCTTATTATTACAAGCGACTTCACAACATTTCCTATCTACATACAGTAAATTAGCCTGTAGATTACAGACAGCGAGATGAAGAACTTGTGTGTCTTCACTTTGCATTTATGTTCCCACATGCCTTAAGAGGCTGTCTGCTGTAAGGGCATTTAATTTCGGAAGAAACGCTGCTGATGAAAAACAGAGAGTAAGAGCTTCAAGGCTGGCACCGTGCCAGGCAACCTCAAATGATCCCAGTAGAAGTTAACTGACTAAAGCTTCATCATCTGGATCCCGGTGCCACGAACAACAGTCAGTCACAGTGCACAAAGACACGCTGCGCGTTCAGCGCAGAACTGATACTGTGCCAGTGTGATACACAGGGTTCATGATTACATCTATTCACATTACTTGCCAGGTGTTCCTAATACATTTTCAAAAGAAGACATTTCAGTAGCAGTTAATAGTATTTAAGGGGTCAGATGATAGTTTGATCCTGTTTTTGTAAAGCTTTTTTTCCTAACACCTTTTATCGAAAGGAAACATTGGATTGAACCCCTGGAGAACACTCCATGAGCCTTGGTTCTGGACAAACAAGAGGCCACAAGGTCCACCAGCAGACAGCAAGGCTTCTAATCATTCACTAATTTCTCAAGAGTCCGTAAACATAGGTGACTATTACCAATGTCTGGAAAAAAAAATGTAGGCTTCTATTTTTTCACCTGGAGAAATTTCTATAGATCACTATAATTCTAATGCCTAGCACACACGGCGAGAACAACGGTGCAAGTGGAATGAGATAAAATAAATCGCATTCCACTCGGACCAATATTACTCTATGGGGCAGCTCCCATGAGCGATTATTTTTTCAGCCCTAATTGGACCGAGAAAACAGTTGCAGCATGCAGCGAGTGTAATGCGAGCATGTTTTACTCGCACCCATTTAAGTCTATAGTGCGAGAGAAACATTGCATTGCTCTCGCGTTACACCGGTGTAATGTGAGTGCAGTGCGAGAATCGCAATGGACGGCAACGGAAGAGATAGGGAGATAAATCCCTCCCTCCCCTCCGCAGCACTGGCCCTCCCCTCCGCAGCACCGTCCCCTCCCCCGCAACTGTGGTCTGATCACACAATCGGACCACAGTTGCATGACACTCACATGACACTTGGCTCCCGCTGTGCTGCGAGTGTGTGCCGAGTGTCATGCGAGCACTCGCAGTAATCCCTGTGTGGCCTCAGCCTAAGCATTTTGCAGGTCACAGTAATGTGTTTACATCAGTATTCCGACCTACAGGCATTTATTACTCTAGGCCTTTTTGATTCTTTATGCTTTTCTAATTTTACTATCAAGAAATGTTTTTTTTTCATTGGTTTTATGTAAATAAATGCAAACAAAAAGCTGCTTTTAAGGTAATGTGCACTTGTTGCTGACATTCTGCAACCAAATCTGCATGTCCTGGCAGGAAACCCGAAAATGGCAAAAGGGCGCATTTTTGATGCAATTTGCTGTGGTTTGGCTACATTTTCTGATGCAGGGGTTTTTTTGCGTTTTTTTCATTGCTTTCAATGGTGAAAGCGCATCCCAGAAAGAATTCACATGCTGCAGATTTTTTCTGCAACCAAATCTTCAAGGAATATAAGGATATCTTTGCAGATTTGTGAAAATCTGCAAGAAACAATGCGGCAAAAAACACAGCAAAAATGCACCATATGCACACAGTCTTACAACAACAGTAACAGCTAGGAAATTCCAGAAATCTTATGCACACACAGTCACACACCTGCTTTTTGTTCCTGACTCAAATGGAAAACAGCTGCATGTTTTTAGAGAAGCAGCGTGTCAAGTCTTTCAGCATATTTGCTGCTTTTCTCAGTATTGCAAGCAATGAGAGTGTAAAAATGCAGTTGCATTTTTGCTGTATTTTTGCTGTTTTTGTGGTGAATGAAACTAACTTTATTTAAACATGTACGTACTGTAGACAAATCACTAGTGATGGGCGGACTCGCAGATACCTGGGATTAGCGGTCCAAAAAACCTCAGTTCCGGCCCAGAATTGATCTTAGATATCTGACGCATGTACCCATATAAGTTTATAAGGACCCAAATCAGGAGCTTAAAAATGGTGGTAGACGGGACAGGAGGATTGGAGCAAGCGCTCAATACTTACCAGTCTCCGTGCAGCTGTAACGCTACTTCTGGGGTCATTCATTATCCTTCATGCATATACACTGCTTCCCCCACCCACCATCAGTCCCTGCGTCTCTGATTGGTTGCAGTCAGACGCGCCCCCACCCTGTGTGACAGCGTGTCTAACTGCTTACAATCAGAGATGCTGTGTGTGTTTTTATATATTGGGGTAAAAATAAATAAATAAAAAAATTAATTGGCATAGGTGCCCCCATATTATGATACCATGCACAGATAAAGCATACTGCTACAGACTGCAGCTTCCAGCCATGCGCTTATCTTTGCTGTGTATCAAAATAAGAGGGACCACATGCGGGTTTTTTTTTAATTTAGATAAATAATTTTAAAAACTGGCTTCCAGTCCCCCCAATTTTGACTCCCAGCCATGATAAAGTCTACAGTAAGGGACTGGTATTCTCAGAATGGGGAGACCCATGCTTATTACCCCACCAGCCTAACAAAAGCAACTTGCAGCCACCCAGGATTGTTGTATCCATTAGATGCCACAATCAATGCACAAGATTTCAGGACCACATTTGCACCTTGTGGCAGATATCTGCACCGAAATGACGTCAAAACAGTTTTTGTGCATTCTGGCCAAGAGATGCAGATTGGGTGCGGAAATTTTTACATCATATTCCTGCACCCAATCTATACCTCCTGACAAAAATTCACATCACTATCACATCAAAACTGCATGGTGCTTATATGTGGGGCTTTTTTGTCAGGAGGTGTAGATTGGGTGCAGGAATATAGTGTAGATATTTAAACACCAAAAACACAGTTTTCTGCCAGGAGATGCAGGTCTGTGAATTCAGTGACCTCACCTGAGGTGAGGTCACTCAAATCAATGAGGTCCCCTGAGAGGTTACCTGAGGTCACAGGTGGTGGACCGTGGGAGCTTCCAACTGTGACAGCAAATAACTTAAGTGATGTCACCACTCTATGCCCACGCGCTGTGTCTTCTGTAATGCAATAGAGCTGAAATCATTGTGGGACTTCGTGTGGATTACGATAGAGACGGTTGTTTTTCAGGTTAATAAAGGGGTGAAAGAGGGTTGTTTTTTGTATTTTATTTCAAATAAAGGATTTTTTCAGTGTTTGTGTTTCTTTATTTTCAATTACAGTTTAGTAATGGGGGGTCTCATAGATGCCTCCCAGTACTAATCAAGAGCTTAGTGGCAGCTGTGAGATTTTGTTAACCCCTTATTACCCAGATTGCCACTGCACCAGGGAAATCGGGATATGCCGGGTAAAGTTCAGGGATTGTTGCATCTAATAGCTGCAACAATCCTGGGTGGCTGCAGACAATGAGCATGTGTGTCCCCAGCCTGAGAATACCAGCCCCCAGCTGTCGGCTTTATCAAGGC
Organism: Anomaloglossus baeobatrachus; assembly: GCF_048569485.1. NCBI lineage: Eukaryota > Metazoa > Chordata > Amphibia > Anura > Aromobatidae > Anomaloglossus > Anomaloglossus baeobatrachus. Next base: position 525,936,064 of record NC_134355.1, on the reverse strand, counting down.
TGGGTAATTTGGGGGGACCGCACTCTGTTTTTTAAAATTATGTATTTAAATTTTTAAAAAAAAAAAAAAAAAAAAGTCGCATGTGGTTCATCTTATTTTGATACTCAGCTTAATAAGCACATGACTGGGAACTGCAGCCTGTAACCGTATGCTGGCTATCATAATATTGGGGGGACCATATGCTAATTTTTTTTTTATTTCCTTATTTTTAAACCAATTTAGACAAACATACAGCATCTTTGATTGAAAGCAGTTAGAAATGCTGTCACATAGGGTGGGGACGCTACTGACTGCAACCAATAAGAGATGCAGGGACTGCCAGTGGGTAAAGGAAGCAGTGTATATGCATGAAGGATAATGAGTGGCCCCAGAAGTAGTAGCAGCAGCCTGGAAGCAGTGTACAGTCACACGCAAGACTTGGTATGTATAACGAGCCTGCTTTCCCTTTTTTTCTTTATTTTTCCTTTATCTTTTATAATTACCCAAGTTGCCAGACCTGGATCATTACCTGCAGTTCCCCGAGAACTCCAGGCCCGGTGTTGGTGCCTGGGAACTTTTGAACCTGAGTGGATTCAGACTTTTACAGTACGGGTCCACCCATCACTATAAATGACACATCAAAAATGCAGGAAAAACACAGCAAAAAAATACAGCTTTTTTACTGTCAAGAGAGCAGGTTTTGCTGCAGAAAAAATGCAGCAAAAATGCAATATGTAAACATAGCCTTATGGTCACCTCAGTATATCCAAACCAAGGAACTAGCTACTCAGTAGATACTTCTTTCATGATGGGCATGATTGGAGCTATTTTTTCCCCCAAGATACTGCAGTATTTCTCAGCATGTTTGGTAAACTGTGGAGAAGTTATAGTGCAAGGAAGGGAAGGAAGTGAGCGTCTATCCTCACCTACTTGAGTGATGTGGTCTTGTGTTACCTAGTGCATATAGAAGTCTTATCTGTTATTGTAATTATGTCTGTGATGATAATGAGATAGCTTCTGAAAAGTGATTGCTACAAAACAGGGATACTGCGTCGAATACTAGGCTTAGTGGCCAGAGTGAAAACTATAAGCTTTCAATGATTTGTTTTAATATTGTGATTTCAATACTTAAAAAATCATCAAAATAGAAAAATAAATAATTTAACAAACAAAATTGATTTAAACAATAGATCATTTTAAGATGACACATACCCTTTAAGTTATTATTTTGCTAATTTTAACTACTGTAGTTTTAAATGATTATACTAATGGACAACTTTTTAATACAGAAATAGCTGTAGTGTGAGAAGCTAGAGAGATATTGAAGTCATTGTCTTAATAAAAATCTTCACTGACATAATCAGTATATTTTACAGCTGACTATTCAAGTAATAGTTTTTGAGATATCTATTTTGACTTTGTTGACAGCAATGAACACAAAGGAATGAATGGTTTTAAAAAAGTAACACATTGTCATTGTCAGACATCAATTACTGTCACATATTGTGCAGTGTACAATAAGCACCAGTACCAAGACAAGTGTCAGTACAGTAATATCGTAATTTTTATTTTCATTTATCTTGCAAAGCTGAGGCTAGAAGTAAACAGCAGATGAGTTTTCTACAAATTAAGGCCTATTTCACACGTCAGTGAAAAACAGTGACGTTGTTCACTGGCGTGTAAAACACGCACATGTCCCTGCGTGTGCCGTGATTCACGGCACACGTGGGTTGTCTAAGTGCAATCCGGGCTCCGTTCTCCGTGGCCCGTGATTGCACTTAGAAAACTACTCACCTGTGCACGCTCCCGCTGTCCATGGTGCTGATCGCTCCCGCGGTGCAGTATCCGGCCGGCGCTGACCCCCGCAGCAGCTGCTTCCGGGTCGGCTGTGTCGCGCATAATGAATATGCGCGACAGTAATGAGCCGGCTTAGAAGCAGCAGGGAGAACGGGCTGCAGAGGACAGCGCTGGACGCCGGGTGAGTTAAAATGATTTTTATTTTAAAAGCAAGTTTTTTTCTGGCACGTGTTTCACGGACCACACCACTGCGTGGTCCGTGGAACATCAGTGATGCCAGAAAAAAATGGACATGTCTCCGTGCGGCAAACACGCACACACGGGTACGCCGCACGGAGACAAGTGCAGTGAAAAATCACTGACGTGTGAGCAGACCCATTCATTATAATGGGTCTGCGTATGTCAGTGATTCTGGTACGTTTAAAAAAAAGCACAAACGTACCAGAATCACTGACGTGTGAAAGGGGCCTAAGAAGAAATTTGTATAATTTGATTTGTACAAGGTCTGCCAGATGTAAACAGTGAATAGACCCCCATCCTTCTGACTTATCATAAGGATACATCATCAATATCATAAGCCGAAGCAACCCCTTTGACAGAAGGTGAAATACTTTAAAAGTCTATTCACCTATCATCATTTTAATGTTATTAGGTCCAATAAATACTGTATATTCCATTAATCTTACAACTTTTGACAGCTCCACATTCATATTCCTAAAAGAGATGACTATCACTGTTGTGTCCCACTCATGAATAAGCTACAGATACTGTAAGTAAGTGCTGAATTTTTGAGCTGACTTTTTATCTAAATTCCCATAGAATGAAAAATAAGTTCATTAGGTTACTTTTACTTTTCCTCTGCACCTTTTATCCATAAAAGCTGTTTAGATTTTTAAAAAAAAACAAAAGCGCTAAAGAAAAAATCAGTTTTTTGGGCGAATAACTAGCTTTAAATTATATTTACAGGTGGACTTTTTTTGTTGCAGTAATTTGTATGATTAAAAATGAGCTCCATTCATCTGAATGATATTGTATTGTACTGTGGCGACATACTGTATATTTCAGTAAGCCGTATTCAGATGGATGAGACTGTCGCAGGATTTATGCAAAAAATCTATGTTTATTTGACCTATTGAGGTTGAATGCCTTCTTTTTCATTATATTTGTGTCCTTGTAGTAAAGAGTGAGTGGCTTCTATAGGATCTGAGGACAACTAGAGTAGGGAACATGGGCATTTGTCTTAAAGCTACATGTTTGTTTAAATCAAGACTTGAACTGAGAAGCTGTCAAGGGCCCTTTTCAGGCAATGAAAATCATCTTGTTGGTCAAGATGTTGTCATAAGTATTCTATAAATAGATACAAGAGATATAAGCCTTCAGGTACATTCAGGCTCCTTCTTGTAAACTGTCTATTAATCTATACTTTTTGGATGAATCTTGTTTTTGCTAGGTTATCTTCCACTTTCTAAAGTTTCTTATTTATCATCATTTTAAACCTTATGATTAGAGATGAGCGAACCGGTCCCGGTTCGGCTCGAGGCCGGTTCGCCGAATGGAGGTCCCGTTCGAGTTCGGCTCGTCGAACGTTCGACGAACCGAACTCGAACTACATAGGAAACAATGGCAGGCAATCACAAACACAGAAAAACACCTAGAAAACACCCTCAAAGGTGTCCAAAAGGTGACAAACAACTCACAACACATGGGAAAGTGACAAGGACATATACTCATGCGAAAACAAAACAGCTGGACAAGGAAAAAGAGGAGGACACACAGATATAGGCATGGCACGCCCTTCTAAAGTCATGTAAAACACCGCAAGGTGACTCCAAGCGGAGTCTCCCTTTTTTCCAAAAATTGGGCCACACAGACACCCACCCCTTCAGTGGCAGCAGTTGTGCCCCAGTTGTACACTTCACAGCTACATTTGCATCAAGCACATTCAAAAATACGCCATTCTTATCCGTCCCCAGGATGACACCGGGGTAGGTAGCAAAGTCTTTCCTGATCCCAGCTCTGTTCATCTTGGCTTCTTTTAAAAACACAGCAAGCAAGGGTTACTCCAAGCGGAGTCTCCCTTTTTTCCAAAAATTGGGCCACACAGACACCCACCCCTTCAGTGGCAGCAGTTGTGCCCCAGTTGTACACTTCACAGCTACATTTGCATCAAGCACATTCAAAAATACGCCATTCTTATCCGTCCCCAGGATGACACCGGGGTAGGTAGCAAAGTCTTTCCTGATCCCAGCTCTGTTCATCTTGGCTTCTTTTAAAAACACAGCAAGCAAGGGTTACTCCAAGCGGAGTCTCCCTTTTTTCCAAAAATTGGGCCACACAGACACCCACCCCATCAGTGGCAGCACTTGGGCCCTAGTTGCAAACAGGATGTATTGATTTGCATCAAGCACATTCAAAAATACGCCATAATTAACCGTCCCCAGCATGACACCGGGGTAGGTAGATAAAGTCTTTGCTGACCCATGACTTGTTCATCTTGGCTTCTTTTAAAAGCAATGTAAGCAAGGGTTACTCCAAGCGGAGTCTCCCTTTTTTCCAAAAATTGGGCCCCACACACACCCACCCCTTCAGTGGCAGCAGTTGTGCCCCAGTTGTACACTTCACAGCTACATTTGCATCAAGCACATTCAAAAATACGCCATTCTTATCCGTCCCCAGGATGACACTGGGGTAGGTAGCAAAGTCTTTCCTGATCCCAGCTCTGTTCATCTTGGCTTCTTTTAAAAACACAGCAAGCAAGGGTTACTCCAAGCGGAGTCTCCCTTTTTTCCAAAAATTGGGCCACACAGACACCCACCCCATCAGTGGCAGCACTTGGGCCCTAGTTGCAAACAGGATGTTTTGATTTGCATCAAGCACATTCAAAAATACGCCATAATTAACCGTCCCCAGCATGACACCGGGGTAGGTAGATAAAGTCTTTGCTGACCCATGACTTGTTCATCTTGGCTTCTTTTAAAAACAATGTAAGCAAGGGTTACTCCAAGTGGAGTCTCCCTTTTTTCCAAAAATTGGGCCACACAGACACCCCATCAGTGGCAGCACTTGTGCCCTAGTTGCAAACAGGATGTTTTGATTTGCATCAAGCACATTCCAAATCCACAAGCATTTACTCTCCCCAGGATGACACAGGGGTAGTAAATTCCTTGTGGATCCATGACTTGTTCATTTTGATGAACGTCAGTCTGTCCACATTGTCACTGGACAGACGCGTACGCTTATCTGTCAGCACACACCCAGCAGCACTGAAGACACGTTCAGAGACAACGCTGGCAGCTGGACACGACAAAATCTCCAAGGCATAACTGGAGAGCTCTGGCCATTTTTCTAGATTTGAAGCCCAAAAGGAGCAAGGCTCCATTTGCAAAGTCATGGCATCGATGTTCATTTAAAGATACTCCTGTATCATCCTCTCCAGCCGTTGACTATGTGTCAGACTTGTTGTCTCTGGTGGCCTTGCAAAAGAGGGTCTAAAAAAATTATGAAAAGATTCCATAAAATTGCTGTTACCAGCACCAGATACGGTCCTACTGGTACGGGTAGACTGTTGAAGATGACGAGACCGTCCCATGTTTGTCAAGTTACAACTGGGAGATTCCCTCCCTGCACCTGCACGGTTGTTTGGTGGAAAAGCCGAGCTAAGATCGAGTAACAGCTTCTGCTGATACTCCTGCATACGTGCGTCCCTTTCTATGGCTGGAATTATGTCACAAAATTTGGACTTGTACCGGGGATCTAATAGTGTGGCAATCCAGTAGTCATCATCACTTCTAATTTTGACAATACGACTGTCATGTTGGAGGTAGTGCAACAAAAAGGCACTCATGTGTCTTGCGCAGCCATGCGGACCAAGTCCACGCTGTGTTTGTGGCATAGAGGTGCTACCCGTTCTTTCTTCCTCTGACATCTCCCCCCAACCTCTTTCAACTGAAATTTGACCAAGGTCTCCCTCATCCGCTGAGTCTTCCATGTCCATGGACAGTTCGTCCTCCATTTCTTCATGTTCTCCTGCACCTTGCTCAACATTTCGCCTGCTACTATGCGCCCTTGTCGATCCCTGTCCCCCATGGTCCCATGCCTGCTGCGTTGGTGATGATGAACGTCTGGACCTTGGTGATGTTGTTGTCCCTTGCGCATATGAATCCTCCTGTAGTTCCTCCCCTTCATGTTGTCCCACCCCCTGACTCCGAATAGTGTTTAGCGTGTGCTCCAGCATGTAAATGACTGGAATCGTCATGCTGATAATGGCATTGTCAGAGCTAAACATATTCGTCGCCATGTCGAAACTGTGCAGAAGGGTGCATAGGTCCTTGATCTGAGACCACTCCATCAGGGTGATCTGCCCCACCTCTGCATCTCGTTGGCCCAGGCTATACGTCATGACGTATTGCACCAGGGCTCTGCGGTGCTGCCACAGTCGCTGTAACATGTGGAGAGTTGAATTCCAGCGTGTCGCCACATCGCATTTCAGGCGATGAACCGGCAGGCCGAAAGACTTCTGGAGCGATGCAAGTCGCTCTGCTGCGGCGCTTGAACGGCGGAAGTGAGCAGACAGTTTTCGTGCCCTGTTCAGAAGGCCATCTAGGCCGGGATAGTGTGTTAAAAATTGCTGGACGACAAGGTTCAACACGTGAGCCATACAAGGTACGTGTGTCACCTTGCCCAGGCGAAGGGCCGCACCCAGGTTTGCAGCATTGTCGCACACGGCCTTACCAGGCTGCAGGTTGAGTGGAGACAACCATTTATTAAACTCGGACCGCAGAGCTGACCACAACTCCTCAGCTGTGTGACTCTTATTCCCAAGACATGTCAAGCTAAAGACCGCCTGATGCCGTTGCGCTCTGCTGCCAGCATAGTAATGAGGGGTGCGTGATTCCTTCTGCGCAGTGAGAACGCTGGTGGCCTGACCAGGCAGACTTGGGGCAGAGGTGGAGGACCCAGATGAGGTGGAGGATGCAGAAGCAGTGGCGGAACTTGGACAGACAGAGGATTGACACACAAGTCGTGGGGACGGCAAGACTTGTGCAGCAGACCCTTCACCATCTATCACCATAGTTACCCAGTGCCCAGTCAGCGACATGTAACGTCCCTGTCCATGCTTACTGGTCCAAGTATCGGTGGTGAAATGCACCCGTTCACACACAGAGTTTCTCAAGGAAGCGGTGATGTTGTGTGCGACATGCTGGTGTAGCGCGGGCACACCTTTCTTAGAGAAGTAGTGGCGACTAGGCATCTGGTACTGGGGCACAGCGACAGACATAAGGTCTCTAAAATCCTGTGTGTCCACTAGGCGGAAAGGCAGCATTTCGGTAGCCAACAGCTTACAGAGGGATAGAGTCAACCTCTTAGCTTTGTCATGGGTCGCAGGAAGTGGCCTTTTATTTGACCACATCTGAGGGACAGAGATCTGGCTGCTGTGTGTAGACGGTGTTGAGTAGGGTGTCCCTGGAAAAATGCAGGTTTGTGAGGAAAGTGCAGGCGGAGACATGATGTTGCCTTCATCCAACGTTGGTGCTATCGATGTCTGAGAGAGCTGTACACACTCACTTGTTTCCCCTTCCAAACCAACTGACGACCTACCAAGCAAACTGCCTGTTGCGGTTACAGTGGTGGAAGTTGTGCGTGGAAAAACAGGTGTGACAGCTGTCCCCACAGTCCTAGAAGATGAAGAGTGCGCGGATGCACTGGAAGGGGCAGGCGGTGGATGGTTCGCTCCGCTAGGCCGCATTGCAGCACGGTGAGCTTCCCACCGGGACCTATGATATTTATTCATGTGACGATTCATGGAAGAAGTTGTCAAACTGCTGAGGTTTTGACCTCTACTAAGAGAATCATGACAAAGTTTACATATCACATAATTTGGGCGATCTTTTTCTATGTCAAAAAAGGACCAGGCTAGGCAAGGCTTAGAGGCCATGCGACCTGTTCATCCACCACGAATAATGCTCAGAGGCAGAGTGGTGGCTGAGGATCCAGTTGTAGACGTGCTACCAGTGCTCCGACTCTGTCCAGGAAGGCGCAAGGTAACTTCGTCGTCGGTTGCATCCTCCTCCACCGCCTCTGTTGACCTCCTCGAGTGCCTGACTGGGGGTTGACAGTAGGTGGGATCTAGAACTTCATGATCAATTGTTGTGTTTGCACTCCCCTCCACCTCAGACCGAGCCTCTTCTTGCCCTGACCGAATATTTAAGTTGTCATCCCAATCGGGTATCTGCGTCTCATCTTCATCAGAATGTTCCTCATTGTCTAGAACCACAGGTGTTACAGTTTGTGACAAAGGGTCAACATTATGCTCAGAAACTTGTTCCTCACGGCCTGAATCCGAGTCACAAAGGTTCTGGGCATCACTGCAGACCATTTCCTGTTCTGTACTCACTGTAGCTTGGGAGCAGACCTCTGATTCCCAGGCTATAGTGTGACTGAACAGCTCTGCAGACTCAGCCATCTCAGTTCCACCATACTGTGCAGGGCTGATGGAGACTTCAGAGCTGGGAGAAATCAAGTGTGATTGGGATGACAACTCAGAGGACTGGTGTTTTTTGGATGCGGTACTTGAAGTGGCTGAGAGGGCACTTGTTGGACCACTTGAGATCCATTCAAGCATTTTCCTTTTTTGCCCATCATCTACCTTTCTTCCTGTTGTTCGTGTCCGTAAAAAAGGGAGCACATCGGATTGTCCATGGTAAGTAGTAGACATCTTACTTTTGCTGGTAGAGGGTCTATCTTCAGCAGATGATAATGGAGCTTTGCCACCTTCCCCACGGACAAAACCTTTTTTGCCTTTTCCACCACGCCTCTTCCCCTTTCCACCAGCATCTGTCATTTTGCCACTCATGTTGATTGCGACAAGATTGTGGACTGAAAATGTGGTAGTAAAAATTGAGAGGTGGTGTAGATTGCAGTGGTGGTCTAGCTTTACTAACAGCAGAATAATAAAGAATAAATATCCCTGACAATGCAACTACGGCCCTTAAACTGGCAGCAAAAATTGCTAGTATAATGGCTTAGTTATAATGAGTTGGAGTGTGCAATGCAGGCAGATGCGCTCTGCAAATGTCTTTGCACTAGTGGGACTAGACAAATGTCCAATAGCCACAGATAGGATGCCACTAGGTACACTGAGTGTTTGCTAGTATAATGGCTTAGTTATAATGAGTTGGCGTGTGCAATGCAGGCAGACGCGCTCTGCAAATGTCTTTGCACTAGTGGGACTATAGCAAAGTCCAATAGCCACAGATAGGATGCCACTAGGTACACTGAGTGTTTGCTAGTATAATGGCTTAGTTATAATGAGTTGGAGTGTGCAATGCAGGCAGACGCGCTCTGCAAATGTCTTTGCACTAGTGGGACTATAGCAAAGTCCAATAGCCACAGATAGGATGCCACTAGGTACACTGAGTGTTTGCTAGTATAATGGCTTAGTTATAATGAGTTGGAGTGTGCAATGCAGGCAGACGCGCTCTGCAAATGTCTTTGCACTAGTGGGACTATAGCAAAGTCCAATAGCCACAGATAGGATGCCACTAGGTACACTGAGTGTTTGCTAGTATAATGGCTTAGTTATGAGTTGGAGTGTGCAATGCAGGCAGATGCGCTCTGCAAATGTCTTTGCACTAGTGGGACTATAGCAAAGTCCAATAGCCACGTATAGGATGCCACTAGGTACACTGAGTGTTTGCTAGTATAATGGCTTAGTTATAATGAGTTGGAGTGTGCAATGCAGGCAGACGCGCTCTGCAAATGTCTTTGCACTAGTGAGACTATAGCAAAGTCCAATAGCCACAGATAGGATGTCACTAGGTACACTGAGTGTTTGCTAGTATAATGGCTTAGTTATAATGAGTTGGAGTGTGCAATGCAGGCAGACGCGCTCTGCAAATGTCTTTGCACTAGTGTGACTATAGCAAAGTCCAATAGCCACGTATAGGATGCCACTAGGTACACTGAGTGTTTGCTAGTATAATGGCTTAGTTATGAGTTGGAGTGTGCAATGCAGGCAGATGCGCTCTGCAAATGTCTTTGCACTAGTGGGACTATAGCAAAGTCCAATAGCCACGTATAGGATGCCACTAGGTACACTGAGTGTTTGCTAGTATAATGGCTTAGTTATAATGAGTTGGAGTGTGCAATGCAGGCAGACGCGCTCTGCAAATGTCTTTGCACTAGTGGGACTATAGCAAAGTCCAATAGCCACAGATAGGATGCCACTAGGTACACTGAGTGTTTGCTAGTATAATGGCTTAGTTATAATGAGTTGGAGTGTGCAATGCAGGCAGACGCGCTCTGCAAATGTCTTTGCACTAGTGGGACTATAGCAAAGTCCAATAGCCACAGATAGGATGCCACTAGGTACACTGAGTGTTTGCTAGTATAATGGCTTAGTTATAATGAGTTGGAGTGTGCAATGCAGGCAGACACGCTCTGCAAATGTCTTTGCACTAGTGGGACTATAGCAAAGTCCAATAGCCACAGATAGGATGCCACTAGGTACACTGAGTGTTTGCTAGTATAATGGCTTAGTTATGAGTTGGAGTGTGCAATGCAGGCAGACGCGCTCTGCAAATGTCTTTGCACTAGTGGGACTATAGCAAAGTCCAATAGCCACGTATAGGATGCCACTAGGTACACTGAGTGTTTGCTAGTATAATGGCTTAGTTATCATGAGTTGGAGTGTGCAATGCAGGCAGACGCGCTCTGCAAATGTCTTTGCACTAGTGTGACTATAGCAAAGTCCAATAGCCACGTATAGGATGCCACTAGGTACACTGAGTGTTTGCTAGTATAATGGCTTAGTTATGAGTTGGAGTGTGCAATGCAGGCAGATGCGCTCTGCAAATGTCTTTGCACTAGTGGGACTATAGCAAAGTCCAATAGCCACGTATAGGATGCCACTAGGTACACTGAGTGTTTGCTAGTATAATGGCTTAGTTATAATGAGTTGGAGTGTGCAATGCAGGCAGACGCGCTCTGCAAATGTCTTTGCACTAGTGGGACTATAGCAAAGTCCAATAGCCACAGATAGGATGCCACTAGGTACACTGAGTGTTTGCTAGTATAATGGCTTAGTTATAATGAGTTGGAGTGTGCAATGCAGGCAGACGCGCTCTGCAAATGTCTTTGCACTAGTGGGACTATAGCAAAGTCCAATAGCCACAGATAGGATGCCACTAGGTACACTGAGTGTTTGCTAGTATAATGGCTTAGTTATAATGAGTTGGAGTGTGCAATGCAGGCAGACGCGCTCTGCAAATGTCTTTGCACTAGTGGGACTATAGCAAAGTCCAATAGCCACGTATAGGATGCCACTAGGTACACTGAGTGTTTGCTAGTATAATGGCTTAGTTATGAGTTGGAGTGTGCAATGCAGGCAGATGCGCTCTGCAAATGTCTTTGCACTAGTGGGACTATAGCAAAGTCCAATAGCCACGTATAGGATGCCACTAGGTACACTGAGTGTTTGCTAGTATAATGGCTTAGTTATAATGAGTTGGAGTGTGCAATGCAGGCAGACGCGCTCTGCAAATGTCTTTGCACTAGTGGGACTATAGCAAAGTCCAATAGCCACAGATAGGATGCCACTAGGTACACTGAGTGTTTGCTAGTATAATGGCTTAGTTATAATGAGTTGGAGTGTGCAATGCAGGCAGACGCGCTCTGCAAATGTCTTTGCACTAGTGGGACTATAGCAAAGTCCAATAGCCACAGATAGGATGCCACTAGGTACACTGAGTGTTTGCTAGTATAATGGCTTAGTTATAATGAGTTGGAGTGTGCAATGCAGGCAGACACGCTCTGCAAATGTCTTTGCACTAGTGGGACTATAGCAAAGTCCAATAGCCACAGATAGGATGCCACTAGGTACACTGAGTGTTTGCTAGTATAATGGCTTAGTTATAATGAGTTGGAGTGTGCAATGCAGGCAGACGCGCTCTGCAAATGTCTTTGCACTAGTGGGACTATAGCAAAGTCCAATAGCCACGTATAGGATGCCACTAGGTACACTGAGTGTTTGCTAGTATAATGGCTTAGTTATCATGAGTTGGAGTGTGCAATGCAGGCAGACGCGCTCTGCAAATGTCTTTGCACTAGTGTGACTATAGCAAAGTCCAATAGCCACGTATAGGATGCCACTAGGTACACTGAGTGTTTGCTAGTATAATGGCTTAGTTATGAGTTGGAGTGTGCAATGCAGGCAGATGCGCTCTGCAAATGTCTTTGCACTAGTGGGACTATAGCAAAGTCCAATAGCCACGTATAGGATGCCACTAGGTACACTGAGTGTTTGCTAGTATAATGGCTTAGTTATAATGAGTTGGAGTGTGCAATGCAGGCAGACGCGCTCTGCAAATGTCTTTGCACTAGTGGGACTATAGCAAAGTCCAATAGCCACAGATAGGATGCCACTAGGTACACTGAGTGTTTGCTAGTATAATGGCTTAGTTATAATGAGTTGGAGTGTGCAATGCAGGCAGACGCGCTCTGCAAATGTCTTTGCACTAGTGGGACTATAGCAAAGTCCAATAGCCACAGATAGGATGCCACTAGGTACACTGAGTGTTTGCTAGTATAATGGCTTAGTTATAATGAGTTGGAGTATGCAGAGGACACGAGGGTACAGTGCCAGGATTTTGGGGTCTGGGTAGAGGAATGGAAGCCTGCCTTTCTATCCCTCCTAATAGGGAAATGCAGGGAGGAAATCCCTGACCTTGGCTACACAGACGCTGTCTCTGTTTTCAGGACCTGTCACCTTAACTCTGACCCTGCCGGTTTGAGCCCTTAAAAGGACTGCTAGAAAGTGCTATCCCTATGCTGTCCAGCGCTGTGTATGGAGCGCATACAGCTGTATCAGCGATAGGACTCAGGAGGACGGAGCTGCGACAGTGATGTCTGACACCAAAGACGCAGAAGAGATAATGGCGTCCTGGAGGAAAATGTCCGTTTTTATAATGCAGGGACATGTGACATGGACATCCTATCACACATGCCGTTGCTTCTCTGGCTAAAAGTCCACTTAGCTGTGTGTGTGTCTGGGATTGGCTGACATGCTGGCCCGCCCCACAAGACGCGCGTGCTTAGGGAAGGAAGACAAGAAAAAAAAAAAAAAAAATGGCGATCGCCATTATAGAAACAGCAGTGATCTGAAGGCGCTGTTCACGCACACTATACACTGAAATGTCATAATAGTGTGATTCACAGAGTGACTTACACTATTACAGCAGAAACCAAGCTAGGATTTAGCTGTTTTTTTGCCGCTAGAACCGTTCTCGAACGTTTCTAGAACTATCGAGCTTTTGCAAAAAAGCTCGAGTTCTAGTTCGATCTAGAACATGCCCCAAAATCACTCGAGCCTAGAACTGGAGAACCACGAACCACGAACCGCGCTCAACTCTACTTATGATATACATAGACAATGCGTCTGATATATCCTATAGCACCCATAATAGTTTTTTCTCTTTTCAAAAGGATCACTGATAGGGATGAGCCAACTCTTGGATGTTTGGGTTCGATGGATTTGGACGAACTTTAGTTAAAACGTCTCTTTGGTATCTGGACTTGACCTGAACTTGATCCCAGAGCCCAAACCCTATAGAATTCAATGGGGACCTGAACTTTTGTGCTGTAAAATGATAGTGAATAAATATATAATAAAAAAATGTCATGGGGTCTCCCCTATTTTTGATAACTAGCCAAAGTAAAGCAGACAGCTGGGGGCTGGTATTATCTGGCTGGGAATGCCCATGGTTGTTTGTCCCTTACCAGCCTAAAAGTAGTAGTTTGCAGCCTCCCTAGAAGTGTAGTATCCATTAGATGCAGCAATTTTAGCAGTTTGCACCAGCTATTCCTGATTGCCCTGGTGTGTTGGCAATCGGGGTAATGGTTCATGGGTTTGATGTTAGCTGTGTAATGTCAGCTGGCATCAAGCCCTGGTGTTAGTAATGGAGAGGCATCTATCAGACACCCTCATTACTAACATGGTAAGTGTAAAGAAAAAAATGCAAAATACACACACACACAGGAAAAATAGTTTATTTGAATAAATAAACTCCCTCACCGTTCCTCAGTCATAATTTTATTAATTTAAAAAAAAAATGTAAAATCCTCAAAATTACAACATACTCCAATGGTGTAATATCCCACAACATCCATTGAATCCTATGGATCCTTATTCTCAGAACAAGGTTCCATAGAACACTCACGGTCAGCGCCAGACATGAAATTTATCATGAGACTTTCCTTTGCTGTCACTGACGTCGAGTGACCTATGGAGCCTCATTTTGAGGATGAAGCTCCATTGGATTTGATAGACGTTGTGGAAAATTACATCATTAGGTTATGTAAGAACTTTGAGGATTTTTTAAATTAATAAATTGGTGAATGAAGGAATATGGGAGAGTCTTTTTTTAAAGAAACAATTTTTTCCTGTGTGTGTTGTGTTTTTATACTTTACGCTTACCAGTTTAGTAATTGGGGTGTCTGAAAGACACTGCTCTATTACTAATCCCTTGGCTTGACGTCAGGGGTCAATTCACAGCTGACATCAACCCTCAAATATATTATCTCGATTGCCACCACACTATGGCAATCGGGAAGAGTCAGGGTAAAACGCCAAAATTAGCTCATCTAATGGATGCACCAATTCTAGGCTGACTGTGGGCTGTTATTCTTAGGCTGGTAAGGGCAAAATAACCATGGGTCATCCCAGCCTGATAATACTAGCTGTCTGCCTTACCTTGGCTGGTTATTAAAAATGGGGGGCCCATGTAATTTTTTAAAATTATTTATTAGTTATACAAGGCTAAACATAACTTTTAGTGCCCCATGAAAGGCACTAAAGGGTGCAAGTGTACAATATGTAGAGGGGGGCATACTTTGCTTTTGTTAACTTCCATACGACAGTGTGTGCCAAGCATAGCATCACCAAGTCCTATATAGACCTGATGATGGGATGCAGCTGGCCTATCACAGAGTGGCTTTGATTGCTGAAGAAGTGCCCACAGCTGAAAATCTTGGTGATTGGCTGCGCTGCAGCTTTTCAAAAATCTTTATTCAGTATACAAACAGCAACCAAAATCCAAACTCAGCCATGAACTTCCATGACAAGTCTATGTCAGAGTTCAACCACTGGACACTAGATGCCAGATAAAGGTATATTCCAATTTTTGGAAAAAAATAGAATAAAATGAGCCAATAAATTATGCAATCAAATCAAAAAAAGCACTTTAAACCAACCTCTTCAATTCTTGCCCATTCTGTGTTAATACCCTCAGTTATTGCCAATCCTTGTTAACAAATTGGCAGCACATGATCACTGGATCCAGTGAACTCAGCTGTCATGTGCAGTATTAATGGCATCACCACTCAGGAATAACATGCATCTTATAAACAAGGACCGCCAAAGACAGCATTCATGATGAGCACAGAATCGGTGGTATACAGGAAAAGATGAGGAATGCTTTTATATGTTATAAAATTAATTACTCTTTTTATTTGTATTTTTTCTGAGATAAGAAAAACTCCTTTAAATAATAACATCTGACAAGGCACAATAACCACTAGAGGAACTTACTAATCACTAATTTATACAATCTCATGGAAGTAAAGTAACAGTATTTGAATGACAGCCTTCTGTTATTAAAATGATTAGTTGTGGGTAGGAACCTAAAAAATTGCTTTTTAACAGTCTATCATACAAAGTAGGAACAATTTTAGATAGTAGTAGACTTTTGCATTCACTGACAAGCAAAAGAGTAATAAACAATGTTGTTAAGTTTTGACTTTCAGGTTCCATATCTCACTATCCTGTACAGCTGCGAATGTGAGACTATCTTCATTTTATAGACAATCATCTTTGCCATCACATACATAAATTTGACTTGCAAATATTTAACATATGATTAGTTATGCAGATGCTTGTCATGTCACTGCATTGTTACTGTTTTGCTCCTAAAAATCTAAATTTTAATTATTTGTTAGTATTTTGTAAATCCACCTTTGGCTTTCAATATTGCCTGAATCATTCTGGGCATGCACTCAATCAGATTCAAGCATGTTTTGACTTAAATCTGATCCCAGGTCTCTTCTACACATTCTCAATGTTGGTGAATACTGGTGGACTCACTTGGGTATGTACACAGCTTTTTCCTCAACTCTTCTCTGACATTGAACCATTTCTTTGCTGATCTCGAGGTATGCTTCATGTCATTGTGCTGCTGGAACACTATGTCGTATTTTCATACCCATAGTACTCAAGTGTACAAAGTGTACAAAGTAACTCATCTTGTAGAATACTCACATATTTGCTTAGCATTGAGACTAGAGATGAGCGATGCTCGAGGTTTGCCAATTTCATGTTCGAGTGATTTTGGGGGGTGTTCGAGACGTTCGACGAACTCGAGCCTTTTGCTGAAAGCCCGACAGTTCAAGTAACGTTCGAGAACGGTTCGATCACCATAAACGTGGCTTTTCACAGTAAAGCCATATGCACACGTTGCTATCTGCATACGTCCTGCGTCCCCAGCACAATCCTTCTCTCTTTCCTACTCACCGATCACGGGCGTCTTGCTGCACGGCTGTCAGAAATCTGCGGCGTCTTTTCCTCTTTAGAAAATGGCTGCCGCTTCATTATACAATCAGGTATTCCGTGCCCACCGGCGCCCATGATTGGCTGCAGTCAGGCACGTACCCACGATGAGTGACAGCTGTCTCACTGCAACCAATCACAGCCAACGGCGGGTGGGTCTATATCGTGCAGTAAAATGAATAAATAAATAATAAAAAAAAAAATGCGCTTCCCCCATATTTGATACCAGCCAGGATAAAGCCGCATGGCTGGAGGCTGGTATTGTCAGGATGTGGAGCGCCACGGTATGGGGAGCCCTCCAGCCTAACAATATCACCCAGCAGCTGGCCCGGAATTGCCACATCCATTAGATGCGACAGTCCCGGGACTCCACCCAGCTCATCCCGAATTGCCCTGGTGTGGTGACAATCAGGGTAATAATGAGTTTAATTACGCCAGGCATCTCCCCGAGACACCTTCCATGATTAAACTGAAAGTGAAAGTAAAGCAACACACAGCGAAAAATCCTTTATTTGGAATAAAAGACAAAAAAAATCCTCTTTCACCATTTTATTAAAATCACCAAATACCCCTCCAGGTCCAAAGTAATCCACACAACACTATCAGCTCTGCTAGCTCTGCTACAAGAAGATGACAGGGAGCGATCTGTGTCCTCTCCACGTAGCAGCTGAAGTGAACCGCTCTGTAATCTGAGACTTCAGTCTGCAATGCAAAAGTCAAAATTACCAAATCTGCCTATGTTTTTCATTAGAGGCAGTGGCTGAATGGTTAGAGTGCTCGCCTAAGAAGCAGTACTGTATTTGTAAATGTATTTATTTTAAATTAGAATTATTTATTTATAATTCTAATTTAATTTAATTATGCACTGAGGGGAGGAGCCGGACATCAGCTGTGAGCCACACCTCTAAAATCGGAGCAGTTCACGGAATGAGGCTGCATTGCTCTCTCTCTTTCTCTCAGTCAGTCAGTCTCTGTCAGTCAGTCAGTCTCAGTCAGTCAGTCTCAGTCAGTCAGTCAGTCAGTCTCAGTCAGTCAGTCAGTCTCAGTCAGTCAGTCAGTCAGCCTCAGTCAGTCAGTCTCAGTCAGACAGTGAGTCAGTCAGTCTCAGTCAGTCAGTCTCAGTCAGACAGTGAGTCAGTCAGTCTCAGTCAGTCAGTCAGTCAGAGTCAGTCAGTCTCAGTCAGTCAGTGAGTCAGTCAGTCTCAGTCAGTCAGTCAGTCTCAGTCAGTCAGTCTCAGTCAGTCAGTCAGTCTCAGTCAGTCTGTCAGTCTCAGTTAGTCAGTGAGTCAGTCAGTCAGCCAGTCTGGGTAAGTGTCAGTCAGTCAGTCTCAGTCAGTCAGTCTCAGTCTCAGTCAGTCTCTCTTCTCTCTCCTTTCTTCTCTCTCTCCTCTCTCTTCTCGCTCTCTCTCCTCTTCTCTCCTCTTCTCTCCTCTTCTCTCCCCCCTCTCTTCTCTCTCTTCTCTCTCCTGTCTCTCTTCTTTCTCTTTCTGTTCTCTCTCCACTCTCTCTTCTCTCCTCTTCTCTCTCTCTTCTCTCTCTCTCCTCTCTCTCTTCTCTCCTGTTCTCTCTCTCTCTTTGCTCTCTCTCTCCTCTCTCTTCTCTCCTCTTCTCTCTCTCTTCTCTCTCTCTTCTCTCTCTCTCTTCTCTCCTCTTCTCTCTCTCTCTCCCTCTCTCTCTTCTCTTTTCTCTCTCTTTTCTCTCTCTTTTTTCTCTCTCTTTTCTCTCTATTTTCTCTCTCTTCTCTCTCTCTTCTTTCTCTCTCTCTCTCTCTCTAAGACCTGGTGATGATCACCTGATGCAGTCACCTGATGGAATCAGCTGACACTATAAGTCGAGCGGTGAGGCCGGCTTTTTACCGGCCAGCCGGCTAAACTATCAGCTGATGCTGTCGGACAGGAGTCTGCACAGAAGTGTGTAGTTGGGTTTTTTTGCACTGATGCCTCATCTGATTGTATAAAAGCCGTTTATACAATCAGCTACTGTGTCATGTGATTCAGGCCCTTGAACCTGACATATCATCTGATCGCTTTGCCTTCCAGCAAACCGATCAGATGATATTGGATCCGGATTGGACGGCATGGGACCCTTGAACCAGGATTACTGCGGAGGGGGGTTCTTTATTTCAATAAAGATGGAGTCACTAATTGTGTTGTGTTTTATTTCTAATAAAAATATTTTTCTGTGTGTTGTGCTTTTTTTTTATCTCTACTAGAAATTCATGGTGCCCATGTCTAATATTGACGTGACACCATGAATTTCGGGCTTAGGGCCAGTTGATAATATACAGCTAGCCCTAACCCCATTATTACCCAGTGAGCCACCCATCACCAGGGCAGCTGGAAGAGTTGGATACAGCGCCAGAAGATGGTGCTTCTAGGAAAGAGCCCTTTTCTGGGGCGGCTGCGGACTGAAATTCGCAGCAGGGGTGCCCAGAAAGCTTGGGCACTGTGAGCTGCGGATTCCAATCCCCAACTGCCTAGTTGTACCTGGCTGGACACAAAAATTGGGTGAAGCCCACGTCATTTTTTTTTAAATTATTTCATGAAATTCAGGAAATAATTAAAAACAAAGAGGGCTTCCCTATATTTTTGGTTCCCAGCCAGGTTCAAATAGGCAGCCCATGTAATTTTTTGGGGGGGGGGCAAAAAACTCCTGCATACAGTCCTGGATGGAGTATGCTGAGCCTTGTAATTCTGCAGCTGCTGTCTGTCTGTATGGAGGAGAGCAGACAGCAGCAGCAGAACTACAAGGCCCAGCATGCTCCATTCACTAGTGTATGCAGGAGAGCAGACAGCAGCTGCAGAACTACAAGACTGTCCACTCTCATACTTTTTTGCAAACTCGAGCCGAGTCTTCTTATGACAAGATTGAAGTTGAGGCATATTCACCTTTTTTCAGGCCTCTTGATAGACCTTGTGATGAGCCAACTTGTTGACTCTGATATTTTGCCTGGACGTCCACCTCTTGGCTTTTGAATGGATGAATGGACTTCATTTCGTATTCTTCCAACTGTCATGGTGCTCACATAATGCATTTTGGCAATTTTCTTAGCAGAGAGACTGCTATAGATGAGCTGGATGATTCTGTTTCTCTTTTCTTTAGAAATCTTCATGACTGCTCCGCTATGCGAACCAAAGACCTTTCACTTGGACATAATCACACATTGCGCTATTAAGGAATGTGAAAACAAGTTGTAGTTTGTAGTATACAGGAAGGAAAAGGTTTTTCCACTCCAGGAGCAAATGTAAAACAATGAAGGGACATGACAATTATCTGCATAACCAATCATATGGTTAATAGTTGCAAGTCAAATGTATTAATGAGATAGCCAAGATGATGATCTATAAAATGTAGGTAGTCTCACATTCGATGGTTGTGGTGGTGGATGGTGAGATATGGATCCTCAAAGTCAAAAGCTGAAAACATTGTGTCAACCTCTGCTTGTTACTGTATCTGATGGCAAATCTACTGATTCGATTACAGATAAGTTAATATGTTTCATACGAAAAGATTATTAGCTATTATTTTGTTTCTCTGTTTTAGAACCATCTGATGAAATGAAAGTGAGAAGTCACAGTACAGAACCTTTACCAAAGTTGGAAAACAAAGAGCGATCTAGCCTCCACCATACGTCACCATCCTCCAGAGAGTCATTCAAATCTCAGGAATGGGATGGAACTCCGGGCTCAGCACATGTGTCCAGTAGGCTTGGAAGATCATCTGTGAGCCCAACAATGTTAGCAGGAAACAATAGTTCAGGTAAGAGATTTACATACAGTAGGAAGATTGGTGTCTTCCCTGTTGCAATATAAATAATTTTGAATATTCTGTAATGAATGGTTATAATGGTTTTATTAAAAAAACAGCAACTTTGCTATTTACTTGTTACTAAAAACTCTCTACATCCTCAAGAGTTAAAAGCAATCTGTCAACAGGTTTTTTCTATGTAATCTAAAGTCAGCATGATGTAGGGGTTAAAACACAAGGATGTGTGGGGCCCCGAGGCTCGGTGTCGGTGCAGCGGTGCATTACCTTCAGGGACTCCACGCGGCTGGATCTTGTCACAGGTAGGAAATCCTCTATTTTGATTGTCGTGACGCCACTCTCAGAATTGCGGTCAGTGGAGACCGCCACTGCAGGTTAGGGGTGCCTGGGGCTGATAGTAGGTGCAGTCAGTTGTAATAGCCTCCTGAGAGTGAGGCATGCCCCAGGGTCCCGTGTAGGGGTGTGGAACTACAAGTCGCAGAATGACTCACACGCACAAGCAGGATGTCTTTCAGGGGTTTTACTCACTGATGGTGGCAGGGTGAGTAACCCGGGCGTAGCTGGGATGAACCAGGCTGGAACCAGGTGTCCTTCAGGCTGACTTATGAGGGTGGCTACCAACTCGCCTTCCTTAGCCCGTTGTGTTTTGGGGTAACCCCTGCTTGAAGCCCTGCTGGGGTCGCCCAGGGAAGTTGCTGGTGCCTCTCTCCCCTTCTTTTTGGCCCGTTTGCTTGTAGCCTGGACCAGGTCACTCCGGCTGCTTGCCTCCTGTGAGCTATGGGCCCTAACTTTGGCTACGTGGCTGCGGACTCTGTGGTGTTGTCTTGGGGGTGTAAAGTGCCCCCTCATGCAGGTTTGGCAAAGGAAAGGTGAATCTATCCCTGCACTGGGACCTGCTACCCGTTTGGGCCTGGTATCTCCCTGACAGTCTCCTTACTTTCCACTCCGTTGCTCTCTCTTTAGCTGTGTGTGGATTTCGGGCAGCACTCCCAGGTGACCGTTCTCCCCCGTCGGTAGTCACTGCGCGTACGTTGTCAGAATTGTGTAGAGCTACAGGGTCTGCTTCTGCCCTCCCTGAACTTCACCACTCAACTGTCCTCGGCTCACTCTTCCCTCCTCTCCTGTTCTTGCCTACGTCACCTAGCAACCAGGCTCTCTACCACACCCCTCGAGTGGAGATGGAGGCTTCGCCCCCTCCTGGGATCCCCAGGGGTCCTCTCAAAGGTAAATGTGTGAGACCTGATCACTATGCGCCTGTGTAGTCACACCTCGGTCAGCCTTCTGGATTACCTGTTTTGTACTGTCCCCAGCATGGGTGCAGTACTCAGTGGTGCCTGACCAGGTCAGGGGCGCCACATTCCCCCTTAGTTATCACCAGCACGTCCTCGGGCTGCAAGACAACATTTTAAAATGCGTAAAACAGTAAAACATGGTAAAACGTTTTAAAACCAACAGGTACCATACATCACCACCCTCCACCCACAAGTCCGTTAACCCACCCTAAACCCTCTCAGGCGGCAGGTCACCGGTTTCTTTTGGTAACCAGGTCTGGGCCATCAGCTTCCCCAGACCTTTCTTCCCATCTGCCTCTCCCGTTGGCCGCGCCTTCAGCCACTTCTGGCAGGATGTAGAGGCGGCTTTCATGGTCTGGTGGTTTCAGGGTATACCTGGCCTGGTGGAGCCGCGCCTTCAGCCACTTCTGGCAGGATGTAGAGGCGGCCTCCACAGTTGGTGCTGACCAGGTACCCTCTTTGTGGTGGAGAGCCAGGCCCCATAAACAGGCGTGCTCCCTGGTAGTGGTTGTACCTCTGGGGTAACTATAAACACTGCGAGAGTTTGTGGCTATAGCCAGTTCATAGCCTTAAGGTTCATGGGTTAAAGTGCAAAAGGGTTTCTCACACAAGTTCATGTGGGCACGTGCTTAAACTTGAACGTTGCAAAACTTTTCAAACTGCTGTAGTTTTCTTTACTTTTCTCTACTCCATTCCACCAGGGCTTTTGCCTATTGGGCTTTGGCACCTGACATTTTCTATGTTTCTGTCGTCTGTTTCTTTTTCTGTATCCTCATCTTCCGTTGTTGAGATAGCAGGTTTACTGTAGGGATTTCTGGGGCAGGGTGTGACATCTAGTGCGTACCATCCGCGTTCTCCTTGGTGCTTTGTAAATTCTACTGGGTCTCCTATCTGTAGGTTTCTTCCTGGATGTCCTCTAGGTAAATGTGCTCTAACATCCCTTCTGTTCACAAATATGCCCTCTTTTACACCAGGTGCTACTATAAAGCCATATCCAGACCTTAGACTGAAGTCTTCTACAACTCCTCGACAAAGTGGGCCTCTGACCTGTGATTTGGCTCTTCTCAAGGACCGCTTTTCCTCTAAGTCTCTGGCTGTTACTTCGTCTTTTCTATCTGGAGATTGCTGTGCAGGTGGATCCCTTGTCCTGCTGCGGCGCCGTGTCCTGCGGGCTGGATTCTGCTGGGCTGCTACTGCACTGCTTGCAGGCTCCCAGGTGTGGTATCTGGACAAATCTTCCTCAGCGGAGGATGTCGGGCTCTCTTCATCCCAGCGGGAGTACGGCAGCATCTCTGGCTCTTGAACTGGTGCTGCATCCACTGCTAATGGCTCTGGGGTCAGCTTCTCAGCTTCCTGGCCTCCCCTCCCCCTTAGTTCTTCTGGGCACTCCTCTTGTGGCAGCGCTAGGGATGGATTTTCATCAGCAGGCCAGGGCGGGGGACCCTCTGGCATGAATGTTGCAGGAGTCTTCCTGTGGGTATGCGGAGGGAGCAGATACCGGTCCACCATCTCCTTTGGGAAGTGGGTCTCTAGATCAGCCTTCAGCTTCCAGTATTCGGGGTCCTCCCCCAGCAGGGACTTCCTAGCAGGGACTTCCTTGGGCTGGGGAGCGGTGTCTGCTCTGGCCTTGCGGGCCGGGGTAAATAGTTGTATGGTCTTGTCTTGGCGGGCCGAGCCTGGCGTGGCAGTGGCCTGGTCTTGGCGGGCCGAGCCTGGCGTGGCAGCGGCCTGGTCTTGGCGGGCCGAGCAGGGCATCGCTGCGGCGGCCTGAATTGGCGTCGCAGCTGCGATGGGATCTGTGCGGGCCGGGCTGGGCGCTTCTGCGGCCTGGATTGGCGTCGCAGCTGCGATGGGATCTGTGCGGGCCGCACCTGACGTGGCTGCGGCCTGGTTCAGCACCTCACTTGCGGCGCGGACGAGTGTCGCTGCGGCGGTGGGGTCTTGGCGGGCCGGGCCTAGCATGGCGGCGGCCTGGGTCAGCGTCACACCTGCGGCGTGGAGGAGGGTCGCGGTGGCAGCCGGATCTTTGCGGGTCGGGCAGGGCATCGCTGCGGCGGCCTGGGCTTGGCGGGCCGCACCTGGCGTGGCTGCGGCCTGGTTCAGCGTCGCAGCGCCGGGCGCCTCTTCAGGGACCGCGGGCATGGCAGCAAGGGTCGGGGCACTCGCGCTGACAGGGGCAACACAGGACTCACCCATCGGTAACGTCGTCGGGGCCTGAATCGTCGCCGCTCGGTCTGGCACTCGTCGTGCGGTTCCCCTCTCGTAGGCCTGAACCGCCGCAGCCATCTCCTGCAGCTCCGCACGTCCCTCTCAGATCTGCTGCACGATCCTCGCTTCCAGTCGGTTACTGAACTGGGCAAGCTCCCAGGACCACCAGGCAGCGGAACCCGGCTCTGGGCTCCTATCTTCAGACGCCATCTTCACCACGTCGTCGCCGCTCTGCAGATCTTTTCTCAGCAGCAGGCTTCCGACTCTTCCTTGCAGCGTCAGTGCCAGTTCCTTCACTGCCTTGAACTCTTCTCCCAACAGCAGGCTTATCAGTTTCTGCTCTGCCTTTTCCAGCAGCAGGCTTCTGGCTCCCTTTCCTTCCCGACGTCTCTGAACGCCTCCGCTCTCATCACTTGCGAGGACAGGACTCTTCCCTCCTCTCCTGTTCTTGCCTACGTCACCTAGCAAACAGGCTCTCTACCACACCCCTCGAGTGGAGATGGAGGCTTCGCCCCCTCCTGGGATCCCCAGGGGTCCTCTCAAAGGTAAATGTGTGAGACCTGATCACTATGCGCCTGTGTAGTCACACCTCGGTCAGCCTTCTGGATTACCTGTTTTGTACTGTCCCCAGCATGGGTGCAGTACTCAGTGGTGCCTGACCAGGTCAGGGGCGCCACAGATGCATAATTTATCATTTGTTTACATGTGATGAGTGTTTTATGGTCATGTCACACACAACGATGACGACATCGCTGCTAAGTCACCATTTTCTGTGACATAGCAGCGACCTTGCTAGCGATGTCGCTGTGTGTGACATCCAGCAATGACCTGGCCTCTGCTGTGAGGTCGTTGGTTGTTGCTGAATGTCCTGGGCCATTTTTTGGTCGTTGCTCTCCATCTGTGAAGCACACATCGCTGTGTGTCACAGCGAGAGAGCAACAAACTGAATGTGCAGGGAGCAGGGAGCCGGCTTCTGCGGACGCTGGTAACTAAGGTAAATATATTACCTTCATTACCAGCGTCCGCAGCTTCTTGAAGCTGGCTGCCTGCTCCCTGCACACGTAGCCAAGGTACACATCGGGTAACTATAAGCAAAGCGCTTTGCTTATTAACCCGATGTGTACTCTGGCTACGAGTGCAGGGAGCCAGCGCTAAGCGGTGTGCGCTGGTAACCAAGGTAAATATCGGGTAACCAAGTGAAGCACTTTGCTTGGTTACCCGATATTTACCATAGTTACCAAGCACAGCATCGCTTCCACGCGTCGCTGCTGGCTGGGGGCTGGTCACTGGTTGCTGGTGAGATCTGCCTGTTTGACAGCTCACTAGCGACCATGTAATGACGCAGCAGCGATCCTGATAAGGTCAGATTGTCGTCGTGATCACTGCTGCGTCGTTACGTGTGACCTAGGCTTTAGCATTTGAACATTATCAATGTTTGGACTACATTGCCTCATGCCTGTCAGTCCAACACACCTTTTGCTGTTATTAGCAACTCACTGTCAATAAACATTGTATATAGAGATCCTAGTAGGCGTGTGATTAACATTCATTAGCTCTGCTGCATTGCTAAATCAAGAAAACTCTGATTGTGTCAGAACCGCTGCACCCAGTAAATTAAGTGATATATTGTTGGAATCAGGATTCTTTTCCTACAACATGCTGCTCTTAGATGAGGTAACAAAAACCTGCTGACAGATTCTCTTACAGAATTTAATTCCATAGTTTTTTGCCCATCTGCATTCTATCAGAGGGAGCTTTTAATCCCTGCTCACTGGATCCGGCCAGCTTCAGTACCACAGTGCTTCTCAGATGCCCCAGAGACAAAGTGGTTACTGTGCCTAGATTACGGAGAGACAAATTAGAGTGAACAGAATAACAATGTACAAGATATAAGTCAATCAATAAGGAGAGATTGAACATGAGCTGCTTCATTAGGGTGCGACTGAGATTGATCATATGACACTGCTCAGATAACATAGTATAATATGTATATTCATGGGGGTTTTGACATTTTCCAGGTTATTTATTATTATATGTTTTTCATAGGTTATTTATTCATTATATGGGATGGTTAAAGGGAACCTGTCACCAGATTTGGTGACTATAAGCTGCGGCCACCACCAGTGGGATCTTATATACAGTATTCTAACATGCTGTATATAAGAGCCCAGGCCGGTGTGTAGAGCGTAAAAACACTTTATAATACTTTTATAAATGGTCAGTGCGGAGCGGATAGGTCAGATGGGTGCCTCCGTTCTCCAGTACTTACGCCTCCTCTTTTGGCCATCTTTGTCTTCCGTCTTCTGAAGCTAGTGTGGATGACGCGTCCTACGTCATCCACACAAACCGACACTGGGGTCCTGTGCAGGCGCACTTTGATCTGTACTGAGCAGGGCAGATCATAGTATTGTAGTGCACCTGCGCGGAACCTTAATGCTGGCTATTGTGGATGAATTCGGACACATCATCCACACTAGCTTCAGAAGAAGGACAAAGATGGCCGAAAGAGGATGGGCTGCACGTGGAGAACGGAGACATCCATCTGCTCCGCACTATCCATTTAGGTGAGTATTATAAAGTGATTTTTACATTCTACACAGCGGCCTGGGCTCTTATATACAGCATGTTAGAATGTATATAAGAGCCCACTGGTGGTGGCCACAGCTTATAGCCCCCAAATCTGGTAACAGGTTCCCTTTAAACTGGATAGCAGTGGTGTTGTGTCATGGTGGATATTAAAAGAATAAATTCTTTTATAGGTACGACTGAGTAAGGGTATGTGCGCACGTCTCTGCATTATACTCTGCAGCGCTTAAGTCACTGCATGTGCATTTGAAAATGCAGCCAAAAAACTGCATTTTGAAAGCATTGTGCATGTGGAATTCATGCGTTCTAGATGTCTGCTCTGTCATAGATAGAGTGACATGTTGCTTTTTAGAACGCAGCATTTTGGCAAAATATTTCAGTAGCCAAAACGCTGCGTTCTAAATTGCAACGTGCAGATGGAATTTGCACAATGTTCATAGATTGTGCTGGGCAGGATACATGCTTTTACGCTGCTGTACAGAACGCAGCATAAAAGCATGAAAAAAGCACACGTGCCTTAAATGGCTTTGATCCTTTTATTTAAGCACGACTCCAGCATTTTTTTTCAGTGCTGGAGTGGTTTACTGAATTTAACTCCCAATACCCTATTGTTATACTCACCCCCCCTAGCAGTTTCACCTTTTTTTCAGTGTCACTGCAGTCCTGTGGCGCTTTTTTGTGCTCATAACTTCTGACTGTCAGGAAGTAAGAAATTATATCACAAGCTCTCAGTGCAAGTCTATGAGACCCAGAACAAGGTTCTTATAGACTTGAGTGAGTTGTGACCTCTGCCGTGCTCCATTAAACAATAGTGCAGCCGGAAGGTTACAATGTTCTGGAAACGAACGGGAGTGGTGCTGAAAACAGATGAACATGCCGGAGGGTAAGTACAAGATTGGGGGTAGAAGACTTAAATTTATAGAACCAGTGCAGCAGTGAAATGAGTACATGCTCTTGGAGGGGTGCTTTAACTGCTAACAGCATGGTTTTGTCCCTGCTGTGAAGACTAAAGCCTGCTTTACACGTTGCAATTTCGCATACGATATCATATGCGATTTGCAACGCCCCCATCGTATGTGTGGCATGTTCAATTTGTTGAACGTGTCACACAAACAAATAACCCCCGTCACACATACTTACCCGTCCATACGACCTAGATGTGGGCGGTGAACGTCCACTTCCTGGAGTGGGAGGGACGTTCGGCGTCACATTGACGTCACGCGGCAGCCAGCCAATAGAAGCGGAGGGGCGGAGCTGAGCGGGACGTAAACATCCCGCCCACCTCCTTCCTTCCGCATTGTGGGCCGGGAGCCGCAGGACGTAGGTAAGATCTATTCATCGTTCCCGGGGTGTCACACACTGCAATGTGTGCTACCCTGGGCATGATGAACAATCTGACGTGCAATTCTAGAGAAAGGTACGATGTGTATGCGATGAATGGTTTAACATTCAATCACAATCGCACGTACCTGTCATACACTGCAATGTAACTTACGATGCCGGATGTGCGTCACTTACGAAGTGACCCCGCCGACACATTGTAAGATACATTGCAACGTGTAAAGCAGGCTTTAGTTTTCATTTGTCACTAAGGTAAAATATCTTCCCTATCACACAATACAGCTATGTGCTATATGTGTATCTCAATCTGCCGGTTGGTACTAACTGCTCTAAATTGTCCAACATTTTGAAACAAAAAATGTCATTATTATTTTAATGATATAAATTATTTTTTTCTTATTTTGCAGAAATGAAAATAAGCTGCAAATTAGGTCGATCTGCTTCCACGTCAGGTGTGCCTCCTCCTTCAGTTACTCCCCTCAGGCTAGCCAATGAGCAACAACACAGCCAGGTACCACCGTTACCCAGTAGTGAATGACGTCATGTGATTCAACATGCCAAATACTTTCCACTTCTGTGTCTGTCATCTGTTGCCGTCAGCTCTGTGTGTCTGTCTTCGTATGGTCCACTATCTGTCTGCCATTAGTCAACAAAGTCTTCCGCCACACTGTTCACGGAGGATCTTTGTATTTCTTTTTCCTATAGTTCTTTGTTGATCCGGATTCTACTCATTCTGTAAATTTATTGTAACATTTAACTATTTGTACTTTAAATTATTTTTATTTTTTTTACACTTT
The DNA here is from genome assembly GCF_048569485.1 of Anomaloglossus baeobatrachus. NCBI lineage: Eukaryota > Metazoa > Chordata > Amphibia > Anura > Aromobatidae > Anomaloglossus > Anomaloglossus baeobatrachus. The sequence goes on along the minus strand of NC_134355.1, from coordinate 525,907,700 downwards.
GTGCACATTTTTACTGTCGTAGTTTGATAAATTCCACAGCCTTGTTTATGTGTATAGATGACTGTCTTGTCTGCCGCTACAAATCCATTGTTAATGATTTGTACATGCATTTTAACATTCTCCTTTCTGTATTGTAAGATGTGTGACAGTTTTTGCATTTACAATTATTTGGTCTTGGTGCATGTTTATATACAATCTGAGATGTCACTGTCTATACAAAATACTATACACGATCATCGTTCTCATTTAAATGGCAGCTACACAAGTTCAGCCCTGTAACATTTAGAATATATTAAAATTAATGCAATTAAAATATTGTTGTATATTGTATAATAGAAATTACCCTTTTATGTGCCAGAGAGCTCTGTAAATTGCCTGGAATTACATGTCTCCCTGGCACATAGGGGGCTATACTGAGCCCATTCTATTGCCAAAAAAGTAAGACTAAGATGTAAGTGTTTATGCATGAAAGCCATATCTATATTATCTTGAAAAGATAAATAAAAACTGCATCAAAAGACTTTATCACACTTGTGTTGTGCCGATATCTTGTTGTTTTCAGTGCATGATTCTGTGTGTCACAATTGTGTTACTTTACCAAACTAACCGGAAGAGTTAGTAACTGGTAAAATGTTCTCATTAGATCTGTCTGTGTCTTACACTCACTGTCTAAATGGTTTATATACATCTGTCCAGCACGTTACAGTGTCTCATATGTCAATGCACTTGTCATAACCATATGCTAGGCTCAATTCACAAGTAAGTCTTAAAGAACATCCTCGTAGACTTAATATTAAAGAATCATCAAAAAATATACTGTATGTCAAGTAATTTTCAAATTCTATCCTTTTTGTTAAGCTTGGATAACAAACAATATTGCCGACATTATCATTCACCAAGGGTTTTATTATTTTTATTTTTTAAGAAGACATGGATGCTTTTCTTGTTAGTAACAATATAGAAGGTTATGAATAACATACAATTACAAGTAGATAGTTGACCCAGCTTTAGGAGTCGGGAAGACATTTTTATATCGCCGGGGTCACGGATGCGGTGACGCACATACGGCATCGTTAGCGACGTCGTTGCGTGTGACAGCAAGGAACGACCATTAACGATGGAAAATACTCACCTTATTGTCCATCATTGACACGTCGTTCCTTTACAAAAAAATTGTTGATTTTTGAGCACGCAGGTTGTTCGTCGTTCCCGAGGCAGCACTCATCGCTATGTGTGACTCCTCGGGAGCGACTAAGTACAGCTTACCTGCGGCCGCCGGCAATGAGGAAGGAAGGAGATGGGCGGGATGTTACGTCCCGCTCATCTCCGCCCTTCCGCTTCTATTAGGCGGCCGCTTAGTGATGACGCTGTGACGCCAAACGAAGCGCCCCCTTAGAAAGGAGGCGGTTTGCCAGACACAGTGACGTCGCTAGGCAGGTAAGTACGTGTGATGGCTCCTAACGATTTTGTGCGCCACGGGCAGCAATTTGCCCGTGACGCACAAACAACGGGGGGCGGGTGCTTTCACCAGCGATATCGCTAGCGATATCACTGCGTGTAACACCCCCTTTAGAAACTATGTATGTTGCAATGTTACTATAGGGTGATTATATGTCTTAGAAATCTGATGGCCAATCAGTCTGGAGAACCATTGTCTCTCGTGACTTCCTCATACATAAGCATTCTTGGTCTGGTGTACTTTAAATGTGGAGAGTACAGTAAGCTAGTGCCAAACTGTTCATTAGTCGGGCACATCAACTTGGAGGAATTTTAGCCCATTTCTCACTACAAAACAGCTTCAACTAATGTTGGTAGATTTTCTCCCGCGAACTGCTCACTTCAGGTTCTTCCACAACATTACTGTAGGAAGAACAAAATGATGGTACATTGATATTCAACTTGCTCAATCCTTCTTTCCCTTGACATCTGTTGAGGGAATGTTGGTAAATACTCATATAATGCTCTGATGATTCAACTAAAATTGTTGGATTTTATGTAATGAGTATGGGGCATTTAGTCTACAATTACTTTATCAAACTACATTTATCCCTTGCTGAATTATATACTTTGTACTAGAGATAGGTGGATCGATGCTCGGGACTCCAATCAATTGGCCAGGTTACTAGGCTCTGGCCACTGGAGGAGAAGATCATGAATTCTGTATAGCAGAAGCAATTGGACAGTCGATGCTTTAAGTCCCCTAGAGGGACTAATAAATACAATAAAAAGTAAAAAAAAAAAGTTTTTAAAAATATATAAAAAACACACAAAAGTTCAAATAACCCCCCTTTTGCCCCATTGAAAATAAAACAATTAAAAAAATACACATTTGATATCGCTGCGTTCAGAAATGTCCAATCTATCAAAGTATAAAATAAATTAATTCAATCGGTAAACAACGTAGCAAAAAATAAAATCAGAAACGCCAAAATTATGCTTACATTGAAATAAAATGCAATAATAGGCAAACAAACATTGTACCTACCCCAAAATGGTATCAATAAAAACATCAGCTCAAGGAACTAGAAATAAGGCATCATACAGCTCAAGATCCCAAAAATGAGTACATTTCAAGTCTCGGAAAATGGCGAGAAAAGCAAATTTGTTTTTTGATAAATTTCTATATTTTGTTTCACCAATTAAATAGAAAATAAAACTGAACATGTTTGGTATCTATGTACATGTTACTAACCTGCAGAATCATACTGTCAAGTCAGTTTTACCATATAGTGAACATGTTAAATAAGAAAAAAAAAAATAATTGTGGAATTACACTTTTTTTTGTATGTGTGGAAAATGTGGAATTGTTTTCTTTTTTTCCAGTACACTATATGATAAAATGAATGGTGTATTTCAAAAGTACAACTTGTTCCACAAGAAAAACAACCATCACTTGGCTACAGTATATTGACAGATAAATAAAGCGTTATGGCTCTTGGAAGACGGGGAGGAAAAAACAAAAGCACACAAAAGGAAAATGGCCATGGCATGAATGGATTAATAATTTGTGAACTTCAGATTTCAAGATGAATGGAATTATCTACATACTAAAACTACAGCGAACTTAAGTTATTATTAAGTGCCAGTCCCCAGGTATGGTGGAGGTTGTAATTCATGGAGAAAGGCAGGGCACCTAATTATACAAGCAGTAGACAATGGTACGTAGCTACTGTTAAAAGCTACTCAATGAGCGCTGGGCACAGATAATAGAACGATAGCAGCTGATATTCGCTTGGCCAGGTGATCTATTGTTTGTTGCACAGGAACAAACTATACCTTCTTGACGCAGGGCAATAGAAGGCGTACCCCCAGTTGGCACTTTGTTTAGCATTCCTTCCCTTTTAGACATAGGCCTTAACATGGTCATAGCTCTGATCCTTCTCCTTAGCTGGTCAGACCCAACCCTACACAGGACTGTCTGGACTCTATTGACTTACAGAACAGGAATATGGGCTCTACGTACCCTGACCACATGGTTGGTGTACAACACACTGCCTGCATCCTCATGATGGCAGATGGAGTAGAAGACACCCCCACTATGGCGCTGGTTACCAAGTCAGTAGGCCAGTAAAGGACTGCCGATTTATATAGGAGGACCACACTTCTATGTGCTCAGGATGATTGCTAATGCAATAATAATGTGCATGTAGAATGTCATGTTCTCAAGAGCACATGTCCTGTTTGTCTGGACTCGGAGCATCATGCTACCAAGAATGATGAATTTTAAGCCTGCTTAAATCATTGCACTTGACAAGTAAGCATTTTATTCTTACATCAGGTGATGACTGACCTATTTAGATGGGCCAATAGTCAGGATGGCATCTTCGTATGAACACTAGTTTCACGATTATTGACTTGAATTGGCCATATTTCAGTGGTTGTTAGCTATACAGCGCACACCGTTTTCATTGTGTGCTGCTGATTTGTAGTTCCAATATCCAGAAAACATAGATTACAGAAGTTACAAGAACTGGGTCTGTGTGTTTTGAAAATGTCAGTGCAGAATTTCAGTCCCAGTCCGGCCTCAGCTCTAGCAAATGCTGTCCTCTAGCTGTTAGCTATAACAAGTGCTGGTCCTTAGGATCATTACCGCCTAATACAGGACTTTAATTCAAATTAGCCTGTATGTATATTATGTTATATCATTATGTAACTAAAATAATGCTAAAAGGACAACTTAGACAACTTTCACAAGGTAAAAAAAGCATTTTTACTTTGCAGCATAGTGCTACATTTTCAGCAAATAACTGGCTCCATCTAGGATAACAAAAAAAAAGGTTTAGTCAACTTAGATGGACAATAGCAGTTTCTTTCCACTTGATTTACCTTCAATGGTCATTTCACATAGATAGATGCACAATAAAGATGCTCCTAAGCTGCAGCTCCCATTATCCTCAGCCAGTCGGCTGTCAATGATTTACTGACACTGGTGAGTATAGTAGGGCTCGAATTCAAACTGTAGCCAGAAACTCATCCACAAGGAGATGATACAATGCAGTATTACATCATTTTACATTGAATGGAAGTGCAGTACACTTCTTATCATCTGGTATATTTTAATATGTATAAGGGGGTTTATTTGATTAAATACTCCACAAAAATATTAAAAAATAAATATAAAGTACGGTACATCTACAATGAGCAGTGCTATCATGGATAAAATACACTGTGCAATAAAATGTTCTTTGAAACGAAAAAAAAAAAAGACATAAGACCATGTCCCGTCCAGCAAATATATAGAAGATTCACAAACGTTCATGCTCAGATGTCCCAAACTCACAGGTGAAGAGATCCAAAGAGTCACAATTCCCCAGACTCGTTGTCATGGGGGCAAATGACAGGACAAGGACACCAAAGCTGACCCTCAAACTGTGTTTGCTACCAGGGTACCCTCAGCTCAGAGGTACACATGATGGTCACAAGGTTTGAGTCACCAGATTGTCCCTGACTCCTGTCCTAGCCCTGATGTAATTCCCCTCCCCCACCTCCACCCGAGGGGTGGGTCAAAACTGTAAACACAAACCCCACAACAAGACATAGACTAGGGAAAACGACAACTCGTACACATAGCAAACACATACAATGGAGCCACTAAAGTGCACAAGGGGAAAAAACATAAAAGGGGGGAAGAAAACAGACTACTGGGAAACTTCCATACCATACAACCAGCCCACCATGAACTGCTGCAGCAAGCACTGATGCTGCAGCCCACAAAGCAAAGCAGAGAGGGTTTCTTGAGCTCCTTTCTCCTACTGGCCAAGCTTACAAATTAATGAAAATAAACAGCACCCACTGCTGAAAGCAGAGGGTATATATAGGACATGGGAATGGTCCAAACTGGAAACATCTGACCAGGAGTCAGAAGCTACTGAAAGGTAAACTGATATTAACCCTCTCCTCCTCAAAGGAATGGGAATTAATATAATCAGCAGAGTTTCACCAGGTAAAGTGAGACTCTGACTCGGAACCTGTCACAAAACTCCACAACAGAGAGATGACAGTGACACTCGTCCTTCCACAGATTCACAAGTACCCATGGAAGGGACATGGTCCTAAATTAAAAGTTGCATGGATCTTTTATATGGGGACATAACATACCAGGATAAATCACAGAGTATAATACCTCAGCAGATCTCCTCTCCAATTTTAGGGTTATTTTTAAAAGTAAAAACAAAAATTCAAAATTGCTCTCACCTTACAATCACTTGTTCAGTGTTTCTTTCATTAAGTCAATATATGCCAGTAGTGGAAAGGTAAATTCTTGTCCCCACTGCTGCATCTCCATGTGCTCTTTATTTCTCAACTTGGACAACAAGTGATCCCCTACATGCATTTTACAATATAATGCTGAACTGATTAACACTTTTTACTGCTGTTTTGATGACTTATTTGGGAAAATAGTATTTTTTCATTCTACTATTTTATAATTTAACCACAAAAAAATAGCAGATGTGAGTAAAGGCCCTGTCACACACAGAGATAAATCTTTGGCAGATCTGTGGTTGCAGTGAAATCATGGACATATTGTTCCATTTGTACACAGCCACAAACCTGGCACTGATTGTCCACAATTTCAACCACAGATCTACCACATATCTGCCACAGATTGATCTCTGTGTGTGACAGGGCCTTTAAGCTTATTGGGAAATAGTGAACACATACTGGTCCTATCAGGGGCACTGCTATAATGCAGAGAGAAAGAGAAAGGCAAATACTCAAGGTGCGTGCAAGAGGAGTTAGAACTGTATAACCAAGCACAGCGCATCTGCGGTATCAGGATCTTATGAATTGTGTCAGGTGTTACATGAGGTTTTTTTGGATTGTACACAATGTTATGCAGCAATCTAACACGTATCTATTATATCTGCTGTGTAAAATTAGTTGTTCAGGATACAGGTGACAGAATACAGTGGTACCTCGCTTAACGAGTAACCCACATAACAAGATTTTCGCTATACAAGCAAAGCTTTCTGTAAATTTGTAACCCGCTTTACGAGAAAGCTTTGCTGTACGAGCGAAATTCTCACCCCACACACTTCCGGTTTCGTCCATCCACCACACTCTGACCCGCACTTGCAGTCCACACAAGCACACACATATACGTGACTCGCTCACCCCAGGGCTATGGGACACCCGCTGCCGGGCCGGACTAGTCCGGGAGTCGTCAGTGGTGGCGGGGCCCGACTCCGTGGCCCTGGTGGGTGTCAGTTAAATATGGCTGGTGACTTGGGGTTTGAATAAAGTTTGTGTTCGTGACGCCACCTGTGGTTTGCGGCTATTAAGCCGCCGCTGCTGTGTAAGGCCTCCGGGGTGATGAAGTGGCAGCAGTGGTGGTACTGCTCCCCACAGGTGGAGCGGTGCCCCGGGGCACAGTTGGTGCTCGTGAGAGTCTATGGTGTAGTGGAAGTCTAAGCAGACGGAATAACAGAGGCAACACCAAGGGTGCAGTTTCAAGTTGTTTACTCACACATCCTGGTATGCGCACACTGGTACCCTCAGACGACTGGAACCCACTGGCAGGGACCTCTGCCGTTTCTGGGTGATTCCTGGAGTGAAAACCGGTACCCTTCTCTCTAAGGTGTCTCTGTCTTCCGCTGTCTTCCTAAGCCTAGCTCTTTTAGGATGAACCTGCTCGGCCTCCACTACAGCCTCCAGGCTGGGGGGTCACCTGTCGGATGATTGTCCCCTTTCTAGAGGTTCTGCTGTGGGCTGTGGCCCGGGGAGTTTACAACTTTCCCTGGGCCTCGGTTTTTACTGTTTGGAGATAATTTTGCACTCCTCCGGTTTCTAGGGACCGTCCCCTGTTGCAGCTTGATCCCTCCACCGATGTTCCTGTGGAACAGGCCACCACAGCTCTACAGCTATCCGTGGCCCTGGAATCCCTTCTTCTCTCTGCTTGGTGTCACCTGGACCCTCTGAGTCCCAGGATCTTCACCAGGAAGCGTCACTTTCTTCTTTTTAGCTCCTGACTGACTAGAGCTGAGCTGTCTTTCCTTCTCTCCTTCTCGTCTGCCTCCTGCAGATCTCCTCCTCCTTCCCCACTCTCTCTCAGACTACTCAAACTTGACCTTCCTTTCTCTGATTGCTCTGTGGTGGCTCCTTCCACCTCCCCAGTTGCTAAGCTGTACCCTATAGGGGCAGGGATGGGTCTTACGGCCCCTCCCAGCATGCAGCATGGGAGGGTTACTGCCACTGTCCCTGGTCCCAGTGTGTACCTAACAATGGGTGTTGTGTAGATTTACCAGGGGACCGGTGTTCACTCCTTTCCTCACCCAGAATGGGGCATCACACCGCTGGATGGGGTGCAATGTCCTGTGGCGACGGAAGCCTCAGGGGCGCCATATACGCACAAACACACACAAACACACACGCATGCACGCACATACAGTATTATGCTCACCTTACCTTCAGTTCCACCGGCGGTCTCATGGCTCTTGTAGTTCCCGGGTACATCGCAACGTCCTCGCGGCGAACTACAAGACCCAGGAGGCCGGCGATGGAATGGAGGGTAAGGTGAGCATATAACATAGTGTACCTTACGTTTCATCGCCGGCCTCCTGGGTGCTGTAGTGCGCCGCTCCGCTCCGTTCCACGCTGGGATTCTGCCTCCATAGCAACGAGGGAGGAACTTCCTGTCACCGCTGCTGAATGGCAGAGCGCTGGCCAATCAGAGGCAAGCAGCTCTGCCTTGACGTCAGCGCTCTAGTAGGGAAGTTCCTGCCTCATCGTTATGGAAACGCGATACACGGCCCGGCCCCGTGCTGGTGAACAGCAAGTCCCAGGAGACCGGCGATGGAGCGGAAGGTAAGGTGAGCATGTAATATGTGCGTGTGCATGCATGCATGTGTGTTTGTGTGAGTTTGTGTGTGTTTGTACGTGTTTGTGTGTGTTTGTGCATGTGTGGAATGACAGAACAGGGGACTAGGATGGGATATTTAACCCGTTGTGGAACGGATCGTCAGCATTGCAATAATTTCCTATGGGAAATCTTGCTTTGCTGAACGAGTACCTTGTTTAACAAGCACAGTCCCAGAACGGATTGTTCTCGTTAAGCAAGGTACTACTGTATATGGTTACCCCTTAAGAAATTCTATTCACTTAGGGTGTTGTCTTTCCTATCCAAGACCCTACTCTCTAGCGCCATATCACTCACGCTATATCAAGTCACTGTGACTTGATGGTTTTAGTCTAGTAGAGCATCTCTATTTTCATACATTCCAAAGTTACAGAGCCTTGCGAAAATATTCTGCTCCCTTGAATTTTTCAACCTTTTCCCACATTTGAGGCTTCAAACAAAAAGATAAAAATTTGAATGTTATGGTGAAGAATCAAGAACAAGTGGGACACAATTATGAAGTTGAATGAAATGTATTACTTAATTTAAACTTTTTTAATAAATAAATAACTGAAAAGTGGGGCGTGCAATATTATTCGTCCCCTTTAAGTTAATACTTTGTAGCGCTACCTTTTACTGCGATTACAGCTGCAAGTCGCTTGGGGTATGTGTCTATCAATTTTGCACATCGAGAGACTGAAATTCTTGCCCATTCTTCCTTTGCAAATAGCTTAAGCTGAGTGAGGTTGGATGGAGAGCATTTGTGAACAGCAGTTTTCAGCTCTTTCCACAGATTCTCCATTGGATTCAGGTCTGGACTTTGACTTGACCATTCTAACACCTGGATACGTTTATTTGTGAACCATTCCATTGTAGATTTTGCTTTATGTTTGGGATCATTGTCTTGTTGAAAGACAAATCTTCGTCCCAGGCTCAGGTCTTTTGCAGACTCCAACAGGTTTTCTTCAAGAATGGTCCTATATTTGGCTCCATCCATCTTCCCATCAATTTTAACCATCTTCCCTGTCCCTGCTGAAGAAAAGCAGGCCCAAACGATGATGCCGCCACCACCATGTTTGACAGTGGGAATGGTGTGTTCAGGATAATGAGCTGTGTTGCTGTTATTCCAAACATATCGTTTGGCATTGTGCCCATCTTTGAGAAATGGCTTTCTCCTTGCCACTCTTCCATAAAGGCCAGATTTGTGCAGTGTACGACTGATTGTTGTCCTATGGACAGACTCTCCCATCTCAGCTATAGATCTCTGCAGTTCATCCAGAGTGATCATGGGCCTCTTCGCTGCATCTCTGATTAGTCTTCTCCTTGTTTGGTTTGAGATGAAAGTTTGGATGGACGGCCGGGTCTTGGTAGATTTGCAATGGTATGATACTCCTTTCAATATTATTGCTTGCACAGTGCTCCTTGGGATGTTTAAAGTTTTGGAAATGTTTTTGTAACCAAATCCGGCTTTAAACTTCTCCACAACAGTATCACGGACCTGCCTGTTGTGTTCCTATGTCTTCATGATGCTATCTGCACTTTAAACAGAACACTGAGGCTATCACAGAGCAGGTGCATTTATACGGAGACTAGATTACACACAGGTGGCTTATATTTATCATCATCAGTCATTTAGGACAACATTGGATCATTCAGAGATCCTCAATGAACTTCTGGAGTGAGTTTGTGCACTGAAAAGAAAGGAGACGAATAGTATTTCACGCCCCACTTTTCAGTTATTTATTTTTTAAAAAAGTTTAAAATCAGCAATAAATTTTGTTCAACTTCACTATTGTGTCCCACTTCTTCACTATAAAGGTACCTTCACACATAACGACTTACCTGCGATCCCGAAAACGATGCGACCTGATAGGGATCGCAGGTAAGTCGCTGGGAGGTCGCAGGTGAGATGTCACACAGTCAGATCTTACCAGCGATGCAGAACAATACAGATCGCAGTAGCGACCTGTATAACGATCTCAGCAGTCACTGTGATCCTGTTACACAGTGTCAAACACAGCGATGTGTCCTGCCCAGCAGGACATCGCCTTTGAAGAAAATGGCCTGGACCATTCTGCAACGACTAGAGATCTCACAGCAGGGGCCTGATCGCTGGTAAGTGTCACACATAACGAGATCGCTAACGGGATCGCAACTGCGTCACCAAACGGTGACTCAGCTTCGATCTCGCTAGCGATCTCGTTATGTGTGACGGTACCTTAACATTAAAATTTTTATCTTTATGTTTGAAGCCTGAAATGTGCGAAAAGGTTGAAAAATTCAAGGGAGCCGAATACTTTCGCAAGGCACTGTAATTAACCTCTATTTTAAATTATCTCTATTAGCAAATTTTACCACCTTTGCTGAATGCAATAAACCAATCAAGCAACAAAAATGTAAATATCTCAACACAACTAATAAAGTGGTTTCTCCAAATTTAGCACAAAATGCCAATTTTTAATGACTTCTGCAGTAACAGACTTATTAAACCCCTTCACAATTAGTGTCGTTATTATGTATTAGCGCACCCTTTGGCTATTAAGGGCTGCATGGTAGCCCAGTGCTTAACTCGTGCGTCTTGAAGCGCTGGGTTCAAATACCACTAAGGGCAACATCTGCAATGAGTTTGTACAGTTGAAAGCAGAGGTTTACATACACTATCTAAAAATACACATTTGTACAGTGCCTACAAGTAGTATTCAACCCCCTGCAGATTTAGCAGGTTTACACATTCGGAATTAACTTGGCATTGTGACATTTGGACTGTAGATCAGCCTGGAAGTGTGAAATGCACTGCAGCAAAAAAGAATGTTATTTCTTTTTTTTTAAATTGAGAAACGTTTATTCAGAGGGTCATTTATTATTCAACCCCTCAAACCACCAGAATTTTGTTTGGTTCCCCTAAAGTATTAAGAAGTATTTCAGGCACAAAGAACAATGAGCTTCACATGTTTGGATTAATTATCTGTTTTTCCAGCCTTTTCTGACTAATTAAGACCCTCCCCAAACTTGTGAACAGCACTCATACATAGTCATAGTATCATAGTATCATAGTTTTTAAGGTTGAAGGGAGACTCTAAGTCCATCTAGTTCAACCCGTAGCCTAACATGTTGATCCAGAGGAAGGCAAAAAAAACCCCAATGTGGCAAACAAGTTCCAATGGGGAAAAAATTTCCTTCCTGACTCCACATCCGGCAATCAGACTAGTTCCCTGGATCAATACCCTGTCATAAAATCTAATATACATAACTGGTAATATTAAATTTTTCAAGAAAGGCATCCAGGCTCTGCTTAAATGTTAGTAGTGAATCACTCATTACAACATCATGCGGCAGAGAGTTCCATAGTCTCACTGCTCGTACAGTAAAGAATCCTCATCTGTGATTATGATTAAACCTTCTTTCCTCAAGACGTAGCGGATGCCCCCGTGTTCCAGTCGCAGGCCTAGGTGTAAAAAGATCTTTGGAAAGGTCTCTGTACTGTCCCCTCATATATTTATACATTGTGATTAGATCCCCCCTAAGCCTTCGTTTTTCCAAACTAAATAACTCCAAGTTTAATAACCTGTCTTCATATTGCAGCCCACCCATTCCTCTAATAATCTTGGTCGCTCTTCTCTGCACCTTCTCCAGTTCAGCTATGTCCTTCTTATATATCGGTGACCAGAATTGTACACAGCATTCTAAGTGCGGTCGCACTAGTGACTTGTACAGAGGTAGAACTATATTTTTTTCATGAACACTTATACCTCTTTTAATACATCCCATTATTTTATTAGCCCTGGCAGCAGCTGCCTGACACTGTCCACTAAAGTGAAGTTTACCATCCACCCATACACCCAAGTCTTTTTCTGTGTCTGTTTTACCCAGTGTTCTACAATTAAGTACATAATCATAAATGTTATTTCCTCTACCCAAGTGCATGACCTTACATTTATCTACATTAAACTTCAATTGCCACTTCTCAGCCCAATCCTCCAATTTACATAAATCTCCCTGTAATATAAAATTATCCTCCTCTGTATTGATTACCCTGCAGAGTTTAGTATCATCTGCAAATATTGAAATTCTACTCCGCATGCCCCCAACAAGGTCATTTATAAATATGTTGAAAAGAAGCGGGCCCAATACTGACCCCTGTGGTACCCCACTATGAACTGAGACCCAGTCCGAGTATGTACCATTAATAACCACCCTTTGTTTCCTATCACTGAGCCAGTTTTTAACCCAGTTACACATATTTTCCCCTATCCCCATTATTCTCATTTTATGTACCAACCTTTTGTGTGGCACCGTATCAAAAGCTTTTGAAAAGTCCATATACACAACATCCAGTCAACATGGGAAAGACAAAGGAGCATTCCAAGGCCATCAGAGACAAGATCGTGGAGGGTCACAAGGCTGGCAAGGGGTACAAAACCCTTTCCAAGGAGTTGGGCCTACCTGTCTCCACTGTTGGGAGCATCATCCGGAAGTGGAAGGCTTATGGAACTACTGTTAGCCTTCCACGGCCTGGACAGCCTTTGAAAGTTTCCTCCTGTGCCGAGGCCAGGCTTGTCCGAAGAGTCAAGGCTAACCCAAGGACAACAAGGAAGGAGCTCCGGGAATATCTCATGGCAGTGGGGACATTGGTTTCAGTCAATACCATAAGTAACGTACTGCACCGCAATGGTCTCCGTTCCAGACGAGCCCGTAAGGTACCTTTTCAATCAAAGCGTCATGTCAAAGCTCGTCTACAGTTTGCTCATGATCACTTGGAGGACTCTGAGACAGACTGGTTCAAGGTTCTCTGGTCTGATGAGACCAAGATCGAAATCTTTGGTGCCAACCACACACGTGACGTTTGGAGACTGGATGGCACTGCATACGACCCCAAGAATACCATCCCTACAGTCAAGCATGGTGGTGGCAGCATCATGCTGTGGGGCTGTTTCTTAGCCAAGGGGCCTGGCCATCTGGTCCGCATCCATGGGAAGATGGATAGCACCGGCTACCTGGAGATTTTGGCCAAGAACCTCCGCTCCTCCATCAAGGATCTTAAGATGGGTTGTCATTTCATCTTCCAACAAGACAACGACCCAAAGCACACAGCCAAGAAAACCAAGGCCTGGTTCAAGAGGGAAAAAATCAAGGTGTTGCAGTGGCCTAGTCAGTCTCCTGACCTTAACCCAATTGAAAACTTGTGGAAGGAGCTCAAGATTAAAGTCCACATGAGACACCCAAAGAACCTAGATAACTTGGAGAAGATCTGCATGGAGGAGTGGGCCAAGATAACTCCAGAGACCTGTGCCGACCTGATCAGGTCTTAGAAAAGACGATTATTAGCTGTAATTGCAAACAAGGGTTATTCCACAAAATATTAAACCTAGGGGTTGAATAATAATTGACTCACACTTTTATGTTGAAAATTTATTAAAATTTAACTGAGCAACATAACTTGTTGGTTTGTAAGATTCATGCATCTGTTAATAAATCCTGCTCTTGTTTGAAGTTTGCAGGCTCTAACTTATTTGCATCTTATTAAACCTGCTAAATCTGCAGGGGGTTGAATACTACTTGTAGGCACTGTATGTTTTTCGCACTATCTGACATGAAATCAGAATAAACCTTTCCTGTTTTAGGTCAATTAAAAACCAAAATTTTTTATATTTGCCAATTGACAGAATAATGAGAGAGAGAATGTTTAAGGCATTTTTATTACTTTCTGCAAAGTCAAAAGTTTACATGCACTAAGAGTACTATGCCTTTGAACAACATGGAGCAGCCCATGTGATGATGTCATGTCTTTGGAAGCTTCTGATAGGTATATTGACAACATCTGAGTTAATTAGAGACACATCTGTAGATGTATTTTAATGTGCACCTGAAACACACTGCTTTTTTGTGCAGCATCATAAGAAAGTCAAAAGAAATCAGCCAAGAACTCAGGAAGGGAATTATGAACTTGCACAAGTCTGGCTCATCCTTGGGTGCAATTTCCAGATACCTGAAGGTGCCTCATTTATCTGTACAAACAATTATATCCAAGTACAAACAAGATTGGAATGTCCAGCCATCATACCACTCAGGAAGGAGATGGGTTCTTTGTACCAGAGATGAACGGGCTTTGGACAGAAATGTGCATATCAGTCCAAGAAAAAAAGCAAAAGACCTTGTGAAGATGCTGGTGGAAGATGGTAATATTGTGCCATTATTCACAGTGAATAAAGTACTGTATCAACATGAGCTGAAAGACCACTCTGCCAGGAAGAAGCTATTACTCCAAAAGAATCATAAACAAGCCAGATTAATGTTTGCATATCCACACAGAAACAAAGACCTTAATTTTTGGAGACATGTCCTTTGATCTGAGGAAACTAAAATTGAACTTTTTGGCTATAATGACCATCGTTACAGTTGGAGGAAAAAGGAAGAAGCTTTGAAGCTTAAGAACACCATCCCAACTGTGAAACACGGGGGGTGGCAGCATAATATTGTGGAGTTGTTTTGGTGCACGAGGGACTGGAGCACTTCACCTAATAGGAATTGAGGAAAGAAGATTATGTGGCAATACTGAAGCAACATCTCAAGACATCAGCCAGGAATTTAAAGCTTGGGCGGAAATGGGTCTTCAAAATGGACAATGACCTGAAGCATCCTGCCAAACTGGTTACAAAGTAGCTTAAGGATAACAAAGTCAATGTTTTGGAGTGGCCATCACGAAACCCTGATCTCAAGCCTATTGAAAATTCATGGTCAAAGCTGAAAAGGCAGATGCGAGCAAAGCGACCTACAAACATGGCTCAGTTACTCCAGTTCTGTTAGGTGGAATGGACCCAAATTCCTACCAACTATTGTGAGAAGCTTGTGGAAGGATAGTCAAAACATTTGACCAAGTCATACAGTTTAAGGGCAATGGTACCAAATACTAATGAAATGTATGTAAACGTTTGACTTTGCAGAAATTAATAAAAATGCCTTCAACATTTTCTCTCTCTCATTATTCTGGGAATTGGCAAATATAAATCATTTTGGTTCCTAACTAACCTAAAACGGGAAAGGTTTATTCTGTTTTCATGTCAGATAGTGAGAAAAACATGGATATGTGTCTTTTTAGATAGCGTATGTAGACTTCTGGTTAAAACTGTATGTTCTCCCCGTGTTTGTGTGGATTTTCTCTAGGATCTCCTTTTTCTTCCCATACTCCAAAGATAAAATTGATAGTGAACTTATTGATAAGGGATTAAAATAAAAATAAATATTGTGAACTGCTGCAAAAACATTTGGTAGAGATCCTGAGGACGGATTCTTCTTGGACAATAGTCTATAGTTGACTAACATTTTTGGATTTACAACCATTCAATCTTCAATTTCCATCAAAGCTTTTCGAATGTTCAAGTCAGAGAAGTGAGGGCATTCCAAAATCTTACAGGACCTCTGAAACAATTCATTGGTGGAATCTAAGGTGTGATTAGGATCATTGTCCTATTCAAAGAACTTATGACAACCAAGCTTCAACTTTGAAGCAGCTGTTCACAGTATGCAAACCCAAAAATATTAATGAATTTGAGGCTATTGCCTAAGAAGAATGGGATAGAATTTGTCAGGAACATTGCCAGAAGCTGGTGTTTGGTTGTGCATCACATTTGCACCATATCATAACAGTCAAGGGTGCTCTACTGTTATGAAAGGACACCTACTTTTGTCACTGACAAAAGCTCTCACTAAGATACCTATCTCCCTGACTGTAATCTGTAGCCCAATAAGATCTAGGACAGTGACTCTGAGCTAAGTTTTAAGTCTACAGACTAACTAGACTTCTGCTATGGTCCATATCAGTCCAAAGGGATTTTTTCAATCCCTCTATGCAACTCGATTACATTCTTCCCACGTTTTAGATCCACCACTGTCTCTCATACAGTTTTCAGACCGGGTTTTCCTACAGACTCCGTAGACTAAAATAGTTGAAAAGGTTGTCCAGGCTTGGCAGGAAAGCTTGCAGTCACCCTATGTTATTGTAGACATGTGTATCCTCATGCCGCGCTTACTGCACGCTGTCATGATTCTCTGACTGCAGACTTTCATGCTTTCATGCCAAACCTGGACAACCCCTTTAAATACATGGTTTATTGATAGATCTAAGCATTCACCTAATGAATTAAGTGGCAGCCCACAATTGAACTATCCAAGCCCACAGACCCTATAGTTAACTTTAGCAGCCTCAGACCATTATTACAATTGTACAATTGCTAAGTCACTGTCCACTCTATTACTCACTAGGACTCACCTAGAAAAACAGGCAAACCTTAAACTCTGAGTCAGCAATTTGCTCATTAGCTCATCAAAGGATTTCTCCAACCCTTGGTTCACTACTTTTATTCATCAACCTCTCAGTCACTCTCAGGGGCGAACATAGAAATCATGTGGCCCCATATCAAAAGTCCTAATTGTTCCCCCTCAAAAAAAAAAATAATTTTCAGTGGGGTATAGAAGAGCATACTCACAATTTTGTAGCCTTTACAAAGTAATTTTGCCTCTATTGATGCCACTTAGTGTTCTCATGTACTAAGATATCCCCTCATGATCCCATTAAAGTATGATACCAATAAACATGCCCCCCAAACACAGTATGATACCCCCATGGTGAATTCCTCCACATGACCATTCACACGCACAATATGATGACCCTACTGTACGCCATTTCCTCACCAGGCCATTTTTTCCAATTCTGACTGTCACTTTATATGGAAATAACTCTAAAACACTTCAAAGGATCCCAGTGATTTTGAGATTGTTTTTTTCAGGACATATTGTATTTCATTATAGTGGAAAACTTATGATACTTTTTGCATTTATTTGTGAAAATATCAGAAATGTTGCCAACATTTTGAAAATTTAGCAATTTTCAAACTTAGAATTTTTATGCCCTTAAAAAGAGAGTTATGTCACACTAAATAGTTAATAAATAACATTTACCACACATCTACATTCCAGCAGCACAATTTTTGAAATATATTATTTGTTAGGAAGGTAGAAGGGTTAAAATTTTTTCACACGGTTTCTCATTTTTACAACAAAATTTGCAAAACCGTTTTTTTACAGATCACATAAAATTAGAAGTGACTTTGAGAGGCCTAAGTGACAAAAAACACCCCAAAGTGATACTATTCCAAAAACTACACCCCTCAAACTGCACAAAACCACATTCAAGAAGTTAATTAACACTTCAGGTACTTTACAGGAACTGAAGGGATATGAAAGAAAAAAATGAAAATTTTACTTTTTTCCACAAAAATGTTACTTTAGCCCTAAATTTTGTATTTTCACAAGGGTAACAGGAAAAAATGGTCCATACATTTTTTTTGCAATTTCTCACGAGTATGTCAATACCTGACATTTAATGAAAAACTACTGTTTGGGTGCACGGCAGGGCTTGGAATGGAAGGAGCGCTCTGAACTTTTGAGTGCAAGAATTGTCTGGAATAGATAGCAGACATCATGTTGCGTTTGCAGAACCCCTGATGTGAGTAAACAGTGGAATTGACCCCAATCTAACCTCTGAATGGAAGGTGCTCCATATTTGAATTTAGATTTAGTTGGAATGGTTCGCAGGGGTAATGTCACATTGGAAATGCCCCTGACATGTCAGAAAAACAGAACCCCCATAAGTGACCCCATTTAACAAAGTGCACCCTTCAATAAATTCATCTAGAGGTGCAGTTAATATATTGACACCACAGGAGTCCCACATAATTTTATACCATTGGGCTGTGAAGAAAGAATAACTACATTTTTTTTCACTAAAATGTTATTTTAGCCCCAAGTATTTTACTTTATAAGGGCTAATCAGAAACAAATGGGCCACATAGTTTGTTATGTAATTTTTCCTGAGTGTGCCAATACCTGCCATGTAATCGGGAGCTACTTTTGAGGCTGAGAAGTGAAGAAGCGCCATATTGCACTTTAGAATTTGCTGAAATGGTTTGATGGTGTCTTGTCACAATGGCAGAGACCCTAAACTTTAACAACAGCAGAAACCTCCCACAAGTGACCCATTTTACAAAAACTGAACCCCTCAATGAATTTATGTAGGGGTGAAGTGAACATATTGTCACAAAATGTTATACTATTCTGTGGGGGAAGAAAAAATAATATTTAGTACTAAAATGTTGTTTTTACGGAAAATTTCCAATATTCAAAAGGGCAATAGGTAAAAAAAGATCAATAATATGTTATACAATTTCTCCTAAATGTGGCAATACCCCCATGTGAATGTACAGTACTGTTTGGCCACACTGAAGGGCTCGGGAGGGAAGGAGCACCATTTCACTTTTGGAGGACAAATTTTCCTAGAATAATTTATGGACTCCATTTGCAGAGCCTCTAAGTGCCAGAACAACAGAAATCTCTTAAAGTGACCACATTTTAGAAATTGTACCCCTCTGAGAATTCTTCTCTGGGTGTAGTGACCATTTTTTCTCTGGAAGACACCCATGGAGTCAAACGCAGTGAATGTTGCAGAATTAAAAATGTCAAATAAGCCCATGTAGTGTCCAGTACATTGCGTCCAGATCATGCTTCTGGAGACACACACCCCATAAATTAAGCAGGTTTAGACACATTGTGGGGCTCAGAAGGGAGGGTGGCATTTGGATTCAGGATTGCAGATTTTGCTGTATTTCTTTTTTTATGGGGAATCATAGTGCTTTTCCAGAGCCTTTGTGCTACCAGTAACGTATAAGCTGTCTAGATTTCTGTGAGCAGATGATGGGCTTAATTGGGGATTTTTTTTTGTGGGTTGAGTTGAATGCTATCGGTGGCAATTTGGGTACAGAACATTTTGGATCAGTCCACATTTATCCTGTGCTCTATGCTGAGCACCTACATTGGGGTTTCCCCTCTACATCTCTGAAATACGCTATTCAGATGAAACCCCTTACAGATCCATTCACTAATGAGGCAGCAGAGTAAAGGGTGTTTTTCATGCTGCGACATCGCTAACATTTTCTAGCGATGTCTTGTGCGACAGCACCCGCCCCCGTCGTGTGTGCAATATGTAGTGATTGCTGCCGTAGCGAATATTATCGCTACGGCAGCGTCACATGCACATACCTTGTCAGCTACGTTGCTGTGACCGCCGAACAATCCCTCCCTCATTGGGAAGGAAATGTTCGTCGTTCCTGCGGTGTCACACATAGCGATGTGTGATGCAGAGGAACGACGAACAACATCGTAGCTGTGGCAGCAGCGATATTAAGGAAAGGAGCGACGTGTCAACGATCACCGTTTTTGAACAATTTTGCGATCGTTGATTGTCGCTCCTTGGTGTCACACGCTGCGATGTCGCTACCGGCGCCGGATGTGCGTCACTAACGACGTGACCCCGATGATATATCGGTAGCGATGTCGCAGCGTGTAAAGCACCCTTAACTCTAGACTCCATTTGGCCTCTGTTCAGAGGTGTCCTTCTTGTCAAAGCTGCACAAAACTGTTGTTGACCGCAATTTTGTAAATGCCTAAAAAGACAAGTAAAAAGATGGACACAGCTGGAGCAGAAGGGATTTCAAAGTGACTCCTTCTGCCTCATTACAGTGAATTTTCCATTGGAAATTTTGTCTGAATCATGTTTTTCAGAATTTACACGTAATCTCAGTTGTAAGCTTTCATGTCTTAATGAAGACAGCTTTATCCTTTGGGTCAGTCCAATTACAGTGATACCACATTCATTTTTTTTTTTTTTTTTGCTGTTTTTACGCCCTAAAAACAATTTTTTAGAAAAAATAGCTTTTGAATTGCTGTATTGTGATAGCAAGAGCTTTTTCAGTATTTTTTTTTTTCTGATAGAGCCGCACTGTAGCTTGTTTTTTGCGGAAAAAGATGATAATTTCAGTAATTGACATTTTAATTTATTTTTATGACTTTTAGGATTTTTTAATAACGTTTTATTCCACTTTTGTCAGCAGCAGAAAAGACAGTTTTTGCTATGTTTTTTTTTTTTTTTTTACATTGTTCACTTAAAGGGTTAACTAGTCTGATAGTTTTATAAATTGGGTACACAGCGATACCACATGTGGGCACTTTTTTGATTATTTTTTTAAATATACGGGTTTTTTGGTATATTTTATTTTTTCATTTTATTTTTCTTTATTTTCTGATTTTTTAACATATTTTTTAACTTTTTAATTTAGTTTCCATATAGGACATTAACTTTATTTACACTGATTTCTGATATAATGTATTGCAATGCACCAGCATTGCTATATGCTATACCTGTCAGTACTGCTCTGACAGAAGTTCTTAGACTATGCTACTGACCTGACATGGTTTAACAGGCTTGCCATAGTTCGCTGACCCGGAGGTCGTCGTGGTGACCTCAGGTTGCCATGGCAACAATTGGGCCCCTCGTGATCATGTCCCAATCGTGTTGGAGAGAGAACTCCTGTGCCCCGCGTGATTGCCATGACATACCTATACGTCATCGGTTGGGAACCTCTATCTGACCATGATGTTATTAAGGTGGTTGCTAATACTCACCTCCCTCCATTTCTCTGCTGCTCTGGTCTCTGCATTGTGAATTTGAAAGCACTGTACATCTCGGCTCAGCGGGCATGATACAGTGACGTCATTGCACTCACTGCACTGAGGCATCAGTTGCACAGGGAGAATGATGGAGGAGGGAGCTGCTGTCTCCTTCTTCCATCATTACTTCAATAGTATCGGCATCCATGGCGCCCGTAAAGTTAAAAGTGCGATGCCAGGTTGTGGGACTCCATGCTGGTACTGGCACCAGAATGCCTCAACTAACGGACTCCATAGCAGCCACTTGGTCTGCTGGCATTGGCAGTATGCCACTGGTAACTTAAATTGTCACTTCTTGTGACCAAAGTCTCAGACCAACTCTATCGTGATGTAGAATGTCATGCTTCAACCACACACTCCCCGCATTTTATATAATTTATATGCTTTCTCTAGTTTCCCTACTAGCAGAGTATTGGCGCCACTGTAGTCCAAATCCCCAGCTAGCGCCTATCCCTCACTACAATCGATTACTGGAGGTCAACTTGCCTCCTTTGAGATTTTCCCCCAGTGGCCCTTCCTTTCTCAGATCACAGTGTATTTATTTATTTTTTGTCACATTGGAGCTTACAACCGAAGTTCCTTATCAGTATGCCTTTGCAGCATGGGAGAAAACTGGGGTACTTAGAGGAAACCCATGCAAACACATGGAGAGCTACAACAGCACTACCCATTGAGTCACCATGCTGACTGATTTATATGTGTTTTTTGCTGCTGGGCATCACAGTCACCCTTCTGTAATTCCTACAAAACAATAACATATGTACCATACAAAAAAATCAAAACATATTTACTATTACATAAATAGTATAAATAAATTGCTTAAATATAGAAAGAAATATATTTTTCTGAGCAGATTTGAATCTTTACCAGTTTGTGATTATATTTAAGGTCTGCCCTTTTTCAGCTCATTGTACTGCCCTCAAGGGCATTTTGGACATCCCCATTTTTTACCCCCTTACCCTCCTTAAACAAAGTCACTCTTGCAATTTCTTCTCACTTGAGAGTATCCTTTTTTCACTGCAATTCCCCCTCCAAGTTTAGTTTCTTGCTGTTTTCTTGTTTGGGATAACACTCATATCTGAGTATTTTATGCTTCCTTGTTCATATGCATGATGTCTGTACTGTCACCATTTAACATTAGTGACTTTCAAGCTTTACAGCCAATAAATTATTATAACCTTTTGAAAAAAAAAATATGATATTGTTATAAATGGCCTTGTGCATTGTCTCTACCCTCTATATATCCTATAGTGTTAAATGAACAGAGTGGATTCAAAATCTGATACCTTACATCAAATAAAAGAGATACATACAGTGATACATATCAGGGCTAATCTATTTTTTTCCCTCAGTTTTGTACTGTCCATTTCATGCAGTTTTACTTGTAAATACTAAAAAAGTATATTCTTTTTTTCCTATTTTTTTTTAACCAAGACAAGAGTACCATCTAGTGGTATTATTGGAAACTACATTGAACATTAACCAAAAGCACTCTTATAGCTGGCCATTAGCTGATTTTCTTTGAATTGAAGTTTACTTCACTTATAGGACAGTATAGACACTGCAGCAGTACATTGTTAATTATTAGCACTTAGTTTTCTATATCATTCTATAACCATTGATCATCCTTCTGTGTGTTGGGTAAGTCTTCACAGAACATCTGACAATGTTTCTATGTTCCTTGTAAGCAAAGTTGGTTTTAATCATAACAGAATAGAAAACACTCTGATTCCCTGATAAAGATCTTTATGAGCTTCTCCCTTATCATATAGACTACTGGTAGGTAGACCACTCTAGCACAGTACATTCTTCTCCTGACCTTTACTAATAACAGAGGACAGTACAAAGCTGATGCGCCCACGGCATCTGGGGGGGTTACTCGTCACCGGGCCGGTGTAGGGGCGTGGGATGTCACAGCGACCAGGCCCGGTTCTGTGACCCCGGCGGTGTCCATAAATATGGAGGGGTTATTTACAGGGGAGAAGAGTTTGTATTTGTGACGCCACCTGTGGTTTGCGGCTAATATAGGAGCCGCCGCTGCGGGAGGTATCCTCTGTGGCTGATGGTAGCACAGCTCAGATGGTACAGCTTTCCAAAAGTAGACCTCAGGCCCCTTGCATGATGAGAGGGATAGTCTCTGATGGCTGCGGGGCGCGAGGGTGATGACGCTGGCAGTGATGGGACGACTCAGGGATTGCAGTCAAAGTTCTTTACTCACTGAGATGTCACCACCTTTCGAGTGAGGGAATCTGCTGTTATGGGCTCCAGCCGATCCTGGATAGTTCAGAGGTCAAGGCCAGTGTTCCTTCTGTGTGTCCTTTCTGTTGGTAATCCCTCCACCCCAGCACCCGGTCACTGGAATGGGTCACGGGCGCTTGCCGCGCTCCCCGCGCTCCCCGCGAGCCTTGGGATCCCCCTTTCTTTCTAAGAACCCGGGCCAAGCCGCTTCAGCTCCTAGCCACAGGTCCCTTGTTCTTTCGTGTCCTCTCTCTGCTATTGCCTTTCCGCAGGTCCAGGCTCGACTCTCTTCTGTGGGATGTTGCCACTAACGTCCCACCGACAGTGCCCCGCCTCCCGGGTTGCCGAACTAGTGGGCAGGAGGTACCATACCTCCTGATGGACCCCCCACCAGCTACCCTAGCCAAGTCCCGGTGAGAGGGCAGCAGTTTGTTCTATGAATTGTGGTGTGTGCCGATGAATGACCCCCATCTTACCAGGGATGAATACTACACCTCAGCTGAGGTGCAGTACCGTGTGGTGCCTGAAGCCTCTGGGGCTTCACAAAGCAAGATCAGGAAGCTGAAAAAATACACTGATATTCAGCTTCTTGTGGCAAGTAACAAAGAGGAGACTAATAGTGATGGGCGAGCACTGAAATGCTCGAATGTTTGTTACTCAATTTGGGAAGGGCAGATGCCCGGATGAACTCCATGCAAGTAACCAGCATTATAGAAAGTCAATGATTGGCCTAATTGGGTCTCCGCCCAGATACAGCCAGCCATAAACAGAGCATTTCCGGCGAAAGGAGGGCAGGTTTTTTGGGAGATCAAACTACATCCGAGAACATAGTTTTATCTCCAGGGAGAGCCATTCAGAGACTGCAAATGGCTCTCCCTGGGCTACCTGCACACACCATGCAGTGAAGCAAGCCTGTGCTTTGTGGTCGTTGTTTCATGGATGAAATATCCGAGCACCTGCGATGCTCGACAGAGCTCTAGAATTACCTGAGCACCTTGATGCTCAATCAAGTAACAAGCAGTGCCGAGCACTCTCACTCGTCACCAGAGACTAAACCTCCAGGGCTGTTAGAGTACAGGAAAACTCTGATTTTTCAACATAATTTTGCCAGAATTCTCGTTGAAATGGTTTTGAAAAGTTTTAAAAGTCTGGTGCAACTCTGAGTTGCACAAAAATGTTGGGACTTTTGGAAGTTTTGCTGAATCCTGACACATCCTATAGTAAAAAAAAAAATCACAACAAAATTACCACATGCACTACATTTCTATATAGAATAAGAGCCATATATGTGTGTTATCAAGTGGAAAAAATACCATGGCTTGCCTTGTTTATTTAGAGGATAAAAATAAGAAGGCTTCAGCTTACCTTAAGCAACTGTGCTCAAGGACTTTGGGAGTGCTTGTAGTCCTCCAGACAGGCTAAACGGGTACAAGGCTGTGAAGGATTGAGGGAAATGACCCAGCACTGGAAATGTGCGTATATAAAAACCAAAAAAACTTTATTGGACATCTTAAAATCTTCAAAAGGGATCCATAAGGTTTGAGGGCCTTAGTCATAAGGACTTGTTTTTATTTTATGTCCAAAACGCGTAAGATGCTCTTATGTGTGCCCTCTCACCTTATGGATCACTTTGAAAATTTTGAGATGTCCAATAAAGTTTTTAGATTTTTGTATCCACGGATTTCCAGTGCTGGGTCCATTTCCCTCTATCCATTTATTTAAAAGACACATTATTTAAATGCTATTTCTCTGGATACAACTAGCTATTAAGCTTACTGAGAACATTATATTTGTGTTACATATTCTCTCAAGGATGACAGAAAATTAAGTGGTTTCTGTCCAAAGAACGTCACAACTTTTGGCTGCGCAGAAAGGTCCCTGACTTTCCTTTGTTCCCGCTGTCAGTATTCATTGGTATAGGTAGCTTTCCTGCTGGACTCATCTCTACCCTTTTTCACCCAGCAGGAGCTCTCCTTCCACCCAGCTGCTGATCAACAGCATTCTCTTGGTGCTTAAATATCCTTTCCTTCCTTGGATTGGTGCTGGTGATATTTTTCAGTTCATTGAAGCTTGGTTGCAAGCTTGTACTCCTCTGTGGTATTGTTGCTGAAAACTTTGCTGAACCTCTACTTGTGTCATCTGTAGATAAGTAGTTCATGCATTTTCCCCCCGTGTGTCATCTTTGTGTTCTCTTTAGTGTTTAGAGGGGTTAATGAAGAGCTCATCACATTCGTTCCTTATTTAGGGCCCAGCACTAGGGATGCCTAGGGTCAGGTATCAGGCTCGGCACATAGGTGCGGAGCCTATCTAGGGTGGTGAGGGACCCCAGGGACAAGCAGGAAGTTTGGTTAGGGGTCACGATCTTCCCTTTCCCTAGACACAGGGTTTCCCTTCCCTTTCCTTGTTCGCTTAGTACTTCGCCGTACCTAGCGTGACAATTTGACTGCTAAGAAATGGGACAAATAGAGAAAATGTAGAGTGACACCGTCTTTAATTTCAAATTGTCAGTATTAAACAATATTTCATGTGACTCTTTTTGGCAGATGACTCCTATGCAGTGGCTTCATGGTGACCACACAATGATGGAAATGATTGAGAAAAAACGTACTCTTTGCAGAGAGATTAAAGCAAGACAAAAATCGGAGAAGGGACTTTGTAAGCAAGAAAGTATGCCTATCCTGCCCAGCTGGAAGAAAAACAATGGTTCTAAGAAGTACAGCCCTCCGCCCTATTCCAAACAACAAACTGTCTTCTGGGACACCGCTATATGACAGGGGCATGGGCTAAAGGCTATTTTCTCATGCTAATAAGGCTTCAATTGCACAAGAAGCAATGTTCAAGTAGAAGAGCAGTTGCAATCCAAGGGTAGGATTCATGGAAGTACTTGACGCCAATGTTCATCTTTTGCAAATCAAAGATCGATCTACCTACTTCATGAAGAAGAGATTTATCAAGATTTTTTTTACAGGATGTATACAATTATATTTAATGTAAATAATGAATCAGTTTATGATGAAAAGGCAAAAACATTGTTAGAAAACAAATATTAAAATTTACAACTAATTTTGATATTTTGTGTAATGTACGGACTGTACTGTTGGTTTATCATCTATTTTATGTAATATTTTATTGTTGCTTTGGGGTTTTTACTAAGGCATGCCTTTTCTTTAAATAAGATGTTTATATTAGCTACTATAATTATATTTATTTGTTTACAGAATGAGAAACAAGAAGACTACAGGCTGAAATATCGACTAATATGTGCAGTAGCTTCCCCATAATATATTTTCAAGGTCATTGTTAGTGATTGATAACCTAAGGGGCATTCAACCTATATCGCGTCATTCTATGTTTTCCTTAACAGATTACGGTACTTTTTTACCTGCTGTGCGCTAACTTTTTATAACTTTATCAGCTTTTCAGTTTTGTGTACGTGTTCTTTGTCAATGCCTTTAGTCACAGCTAAACCCTAACCTGGCAGTGATGGGGATGATGACCTCTCATTAAGTATAAGCTCTTTGAACACCTTTTTACAATTTACATCTAAATATAATCTATAAGAAAGCAGAGAAACATTTTATTTTACCTTTTTATCTAGTTCCATTATATGATACGCTCTTTTGGCAACTTTGTTGATTCATATGTAAAGCGCCATGGAATTAATGGCGCTATAATAATTAGTAATAATAATAATAAAAAAAAAGTCACTATACGGTGAAGCAGATTTTGCCAATTTATAAATACAACAATTCCATTTAGACAAAAATATAGATAGCATTAGCATGGGATATTAGTACTTGAATCCCTGTATGGTTATATTGCATATGTCCACAATTCAAAGTGTATCAGAAAAGAAGGGCAAAATGGACAATTATGCCCTAAAAATTAAACATTTTATTAAATACATAAACATTTAACACACACACAGAGTAGGGACTTTGGTCCAGGATCACACTAATATGCAAAATGTGTAAATAGGCAATACAATGCACAAAAGTTATATCATGACAGTATAATGCGTAAGAAAAACACTATTATACAAAGTGGTTGGTGCAGCAAAAAATGGGGCAAACCAAGACTATACATAAAATAAGGCAAGGAATGCACATACAAATTCAACCCATGTAGGGTGCTCATATAATACGAGCACTGCATTACCTGAGATAAATGTATGGAGATTTTCGTGGTACAGAGGGAGCTCCACAGAAACACCCCAAAGCACGTTTCACATGTTTGTTTGCTCGTTTTGCCAAATTATAGTCTGAATTCTGGATAGTATTGTATATGGTTGCGTTATGGAAACTGAGCAAAAATGTTCTTAGTTTCATGTCCCCAAATTGTAGTTTAATAAGCAAAAATCTGAATGCAGCTCTTGACTAAAATACCATATGTATTACTTTGTAAGTATAAGATAAGTATGGGAAGCAAAGTACTTAAAAATGACTTGATTTCTTTGTAGATTATATCTAGAGGTAAAGATAAACCCACTCTTTAAAGGGGTTATCCAGGACTTTTTTTTGGGGAGGGGGCTAATATACAGTAGTTGCTAACTCTGTCTGTTCTTCTCTGAGACAATCTCTCCTGCTTCCTTTAATGTAATCAGTGCAGCTCTTTCTCTTCCACTCTGCTCTGTTGAATGGGCGTGACTGCCAACTTTATGGTGGTTGACAACTGGCTTCCTGCAGTTAGGCAGTGGGGAGCAGACTATCAATCAGCATGACATGGGCAGTGACCTCCATTAAAAGGGCAAAGAGTCAGAAAAGAAACTATTCTGTTGACTTGAAATAAAAAAAAGCAGAAGAATTGTTAGTAGGTGCCGTGACCACTTTAGATCATCACAGCAACTACCGGCTGGTGAGTTCTTTGTCTTATGGGGAAAAAAAAAATCCACATAGCCCCTTTAATGCATACACAATGCATATAGGAAACATGTTCAATCTGATTAACTACAGTAGGAGACCCTTCACTGTGAATAAAATAAGCATTGCTTAATAAAAGGATGTGATGCACCTTATAATGCAATGTCAGCTATGGAGAAATGAGAGAGTGCCAGTATGGGATCCAAAGCCTTGAGGCTCTTACACTCCATGTTCTGGGTTTCCTTATAGTATGTAGTGATATGTTTCATAGTGAGTGCTACTGTGCCTCAATACCTTCATATGTTAAAGTTACTCTATGAATGTCAATTATTTATAAAATTCACAACACCATCATCTAATGGCTTGCCGGTTTAATTTATTGGTAATTGTAATGAGAGTGGTGATAAACTGTAGTAAACCAGAGATGTTTACATGAGAACGTCATCCCATCCTGCCACATATAATATTGCTAAGGGTTTTACATCTAATCAGCTTGTAGAAGAATCAGGACTGGCCCCTTTTCATCTACCCCTCTACCACTGGAAGGAAGATCCATGTAAAGCCATGACCTTCCAATCAGTTCATGGTATGACAGTACAATGGATACAATTATTTTTCCTGTGTCAATGTACAGTATGTCATCTATCAGTGAGAAAGATGGATTAATCTCCATTATTCTCATACACAAAAACCATCTTCTTTGTGCATGAATATGGTAACAGCATCTAAAGCTTACTCATTGTATGAAAAAGTTTGTATGAAAAATCTAATTTTCAAATATATTAATATCAAAGGATTATGACTCATTTTATCCTTAAAGAGGTTATCCACTACTTTCTCATTGATTGCCTATCCTTAGGATAAAACAATCACTGATCTCGGGGAGGCCAGCCAGAGAAAACACTGCCGGCAGCCAGCAAAGGCGCTCAACACAGTGAAATCCTAGGTGCATTGCCCCCTGGGAAGTATGCAAATCAAAAGAGGTCCGTGGAGCCTCTGTTAGGAGTCTCGACATAGAAAATAGCCAAATATCCCTTCCGGAAGGACCTAGCCAAGGAGTGGTTCTTTTTAAGGAGACCACCATAACCACCATATTAAGTGGCCCTTTTAGTCAATATCCAACTCTTTGACGAGTTTAAAGATATGACAAGGGAAATACCAAGGCCAGGTATCCAAAGGATAGGCTGATCAGCTGGGATCCGACACTCCACCAATCAGCTGCCTTTGGTGTTGGAGATAGCAGCAGGCAGCCAGAAATACTCAGTTCTGGAGCTGCCCCGTCTTTTGATACTGGCCGCGGCCGGGTACTGCACATCCACCTCCTATTCAAATCAATAGGGGGCAAATGTGCAGTAACTGGCTGAGCCCGCTATCAGTTGACAGGGCAGCTCCGGAACTGAGCATTTCTGTTGGCACCGAGAACAGCTGATTGACGGGGGTGAAGGTTGTCGGACCTCGGCCAATCAGACATTGGCTATCATTGACTATCCTACGGATAGGCTATCAACGTAAAAGTAGTGGAAATCTCTTTAAGAAGTACCAATAAAGGTCCCAAACAGCAAACAAAGAGTTTTAATAACTGAAACCTTATATATTTTTTGCTGCTCTGATTTTCTAAAGAAACACTTTATATATTCTTATAGAAACACAAAGTTGTGGTTTGAATTCATTAGTTTTGAATGTTGAACATACAGATATTATTCTATCAAATCATCAAAATCCGACTGAAATGTCTTCTATAATGGGGATATACTGGCAAACACTATTACATAATGTCATTCTATTACATTTAAAATACCTCAATAAAGGAATATTAACATTTTCCAAGGTACATAATTGAAAAAAATATTGAGTCTCCACAAAACCATTTATTATGGGCTGGTGAATATTGGAGGGTGTTTCATTAACTATTGCCTTTAAGATGGTAAGATCATCCACATGAATCACCCCTCCGTCATTGTAGTGTTTAGATTTTTTCTTTGTTGTTTTTGTGATTCCTTTTGAATATTTGACCTATTTCATCAAAGATTTTTTTTTATCCTCTACAGTCGTTTTCTATTATAGGGCTAGAATTTCCCTGAAAACCTTATTTGTAATTTATTTATTTTATTGTATTTATGCACGTTTGGGTTCCAGTCTTGCTTTTGGATAAATATGGGACATAAATATGGCCTTGTGAATAAACGTTTCTGTGAAAGGAGCACTCCAGGCAAAACTGATACAATGATATGGGGATTCCTTTGGGGTTTCCGTTAAATCCCTGCATCATGCACCTCTCACTGATCCCCTGGAATAAGCCTAAATCCCTGTTCTGTCTGGAGTATACCTTTATTCTCCAACTGAAGAATATATAACCATTTAACACCATTTTACAGTAGTCAGTAACATATTTTTCCCCTTATATATAATAACAGCTGATCGTTGATATTTTCGGCACTGCGGTTTAGATGAGACATTCCAGTAGACACAAGCATGCATGACTACATAGAACTACACGGATAATACATATCGGGCAGACGTTGAGAAATTTGGGTTCCTTTTAGTGTAGAGACTCCTGCTGGAAACTTTGCAAATATTAATTATTGGTTTTCTAGTGACAGACTTTACAAAATCAATGTATTAAAAGAAACATCATTGCTTTACTGCTTACTATAAAAATACTTGCCTCCATTTGCTGAACTCTCTAACCCCTGATTCTGTACATATCTCCATCCTCACGCTCCGGACCATTGAATGACTGTTTGGTGAAGACAACACTTCCCCAGTTTGGGTGGTCCTTTGTTTGCTGAGGTACTGTGCATTACATATCTTTGCGAAAAAGGAGAAAAGTTCAGGGCACTGCCCCAACACCAAAAAACTTTCAGAACATCCTATACTGGGCCGAAAAAGGTGCACATGCTCTGCGGTGCCATTGATGTGAATAAACATGTGAACATCAGAGCAATAAAAAAGGAAAAAACATCAGGCACTCACCAGTTGCTGCTTGTGCAAGTTTTGTTGTTTTATTCGTGCAGGTTACAAGTGCATGGAGTGGAGGGGAGGGAGTGGACGCTACACACGTCCAAAGACGACGGCGGCCGTTTCGCACCTGTCTGGTGCTTCAGCTGGTCTCAAGCTGGTCTCAAGCTGGGACCAGCTGAAGCACCAGACAGGTGCGAAACGGCCGCCGTCGTCTTTGGACGTGTGTAGCGTCCACTCCCTCCCCTCCACTCCATGCACTTGTAACCTGCACGAATAAAACAACAAAACTTGCACAAGCAGCAACTGGTGAGTGCCTGATGTTTTTTCCTTTTTTATTGCTCTGATGATTACATATCTTTGTATATCCATCCAGTAGATCCTACCAATCAGCCATTCTTGGAATATCCAGTGCTTTTGGTAAAACCCCTCTATATTGGGAACCCTTTGATAAGACAATATCAGTTTTCTAGTTGTCTGTTTTAGATCATCCATTTTAAAAATAATGTAATAATGGCAGAGAACTTATCTAGTTACTAGAGAGTCTTTGTCTTGCTTTTCGAGGACGTGGCATACACCTTGATAACCTGATGATTGCAATGACAACTGCCAAATAGCGAACAAAGGGGAGTTAACTTCTAATTAAAATTAAGGTCCTTGGTATGAGAGTGGTCATGGGAGACCCATGCAGCATTTATATATATATTGTACTTATCCTACATGAAAGAGAACTTTCTCTAGACGTATTTTGTAATATTTTATTCCTCCTCTGTCAGTGTTGCAGAGAACTTGAACCCTTGCCGCCCGCTACAACCGATTGCTCAGAACTTCCTGTTTTCAGCTTTTTTGGGGGGAACTTTCTTACAAAAAGGAGTTGTCTATTACAGAGAACCTAATTTAAGATAAAGTGGCTTCAGTACCAATTCTATGAATACTTGTGCCATAATATCGGTTTTGTGCTTAGATGTGCTCAAAACACCCCTCACACTACCACTTAAAAAAGTTTTAAAAAAAGTCCACAAAATCTGTATGGTAATTGTGTTTTCTGCCATAGCCTTACCATGAATGCCGGCAGAGTTATTATTACCTTTTTCTATGAAACTGTTGGACCTCTTGCCAAAAAAGAAAAATAGATCTTGCGTTAGGAAGCCAGTTAATATAAATGACTTTTTAACCCCTTAAATCTATACACAATTACTTACAAATTGCAAATTTTTGTTTTTGAACCAACATGAAATTGTTAGATATGCACCATTTAGTAATGTAATTGTAAAAAATACTTTTGTGCATATTTAACCTAATTGACGTATCACTAAATCTAATCTAACTACAAATACAGGCAAAGGACTGTTTATTCTTAAAATGTAAAGTTTTATCCAATGGTTTTCTTGATAATAAACCTTTACTATCTATACAGTGGATAGGTCGTAAATGTC
The DNA here is from genome assembly GCF_048569485.1 of Anomaloglossus baeobatrachus. Classification (NCBI taxonomy): domain Eukaryota; kingdom Metazoa; phylum Chordata; class Amphibia; order Anura; family Aromobatidae; genus Anomaloglossus; species Anomaloglossus baeobatrachus. The sequence continues at coordinate 525,875,316 of NC_134355.1, read as the reverse complement.
TTATTGATGGAGATTCCTGTAATCAATAACACTGGGGCCCTGAGCACCGAATCCTCCACTCTCTGCATCCCCAAATATCCCTGCCAACCAATGTGGTGTCTACAGGGCTGACAAAAATAGTTGGGTTATTATACAGCTGTTGGTGTCATTAAAGATTGTACATTATAGATTACAGCTTTCCTAATACTTTCTTATTCTATTGGAAGATGAAATTATATAAGGTTTTTCGCATTGGCAGTGTTTGGAGGTATCCATAGACTTTCGGCAGGTAACAGGGCAACATGGGATCGATCTGGTTGATCCCTTTATCACTGACATGACATCACAATGACCGCCAAAGCAATTCAGCTGATAGATTTCAATATTTATGTTTTTCCAATATGACCATATATCTATATTACAACATCCAAACTTTATTGATTAGATTGGTACAAAGCTTTAAGCCGTCTTCTTTTAGCTCATGGGTCCTGTAGTGGACACTAGCAGTGGTGTGTACCTATCTAAGGTAGTATCGTAAAGACTTGATACGTGGAGGGTAATCCCAACAAAATACTACTCTGCTTGTATTTAATTTCCCTTATAAAGCTAGTGTCCGGATCCAGGGAATTATTAATGTAAGGATGGAAAGTAAGCATTCTAGTTCTATATGTTGTTTTGTGTTTGTTAGAAAAGAGAAACCCTTATCAGATATCCCAAAATATAGAACGAGAGCACTTTAATGTATTTCTAAAAAAACAATATATTCTATTATGTAGAGTAGAAATTAATGTATAACACTGAAATAAATACAGTGCATTAAAAAGCAATATTAGCAACCTCTCCGAAAATTATTATTTTCACTAGTCATTACTACTATATAAATAATTATTATTCACCAGCAAGCTGACAAATGAAGCTAATAATATCCTGATATAATTCAAACCTGTAACAGAGGGGACTGAAAGCCACATCACAGATCTATCTATCTATCTATGATTCTGTCAGTCTATCTATCTATCTATCTATGATTCTGTCTGTCTATCTATCTATCTATCCCTCTATCTATCTATCTATCTATCATCTATCTATCAATCTATCATCTATTATCTAGCTATCCATTATCTATCTATCTATCTATTATTTATGTATCAGTTTATCTATTTATCTATCTATTTATCTATCCCTCTATCTATCCTCTCTATCTTTACCATATCTATCTATCTATCCATCTATCTATCTATTACTCATGTATCTATATATTTATCATCTATCTATTTATATATCTGTTTATCTATCTATATATTAATCTCATTATATCTATCTATCATCTATTATCTATCATCTATTATCTATTTCTTATCTATTTATCTATCTACCATCTATCATTTACTATCTATCTATCTATCTATCTTCTACCTATCTTCTATCATTGTTCAATAATAATAATAATAATAATAATAATAATAAGTAGCTAATCACAAAGTAGGGTCAATGAAAAGTTGGTAACCGGGCATATATCACTCAACTATATAAATACTTCTCATTTGCTTCTTGAAATGAGCAAAAGGAATTGTCAAATTGTTGTAAAAAATTTCTATAAAATCCGTTTCTAAAGCTATTAAAGCTATTATGCTACTATAGTTTTTTGTCGCTTCTGCAGCTTCTATGACTCAGAGTACATTGCATGCTGCAGAATGGTGTACTCGGTACAATCCCACAGTGGGCCCATCTCTCTGCTCAGACTGTGGCTCTTTTCCTTCCTCCGTTCAATGATTTTCTAAGCGGACCAAAGAAAAGTTCCAATAGTAAGCTTAGGAAATAATTTGGTAAATGAAAGGGAGGGCTTGGAAGGAAGCTGTGACGGATTTCTCTACAAGAAGCAGTCTTTTACGTACTGTGATACACAAGAGCTGCAGAAACCAAAAAAAGCTACAATGTTAATAAAACTCTTTTTTTTCAGTTCAAAATACTTGTAAGGAAAAAAAAATGCCCCAAAGGTATCGATAACCTTTAGACTCGTTTACTAATTTCATTATATACTAGTCTGATGGATGTAATTTATAATCCAGTTTTAATTCCATTCTGAATACAAATTATATTTTTTTCCATTCAGAAACTTTTATGACCAGTCACTTACACAAGATATAAAAGCGTCACCAAAATAAATAATCCAGTCGCTCCTCTTGGTATTGATGTGGCCTTGTGTTAGTGGCCCCTCTCCTTTGACATGAATGAGGAAATATTTGTGCTTAAGAGTGTTTACAATGAAGATCTCTTTATTTATCTAAATAAGGCCTCTTTCACACGTCAGTGAAAACCACACATTTTTCACTGATGTGTTAAAGGTGCTTATGTCCCTCCGTGTGCCGTGATTTTAGCACACGTGTGATCTCCATGTGCTATCCGTGATAATACACAGTGATCAGGCACTTATACTCACCTGTCCATGCCGCTGCTGTCCATGGTGCTGAAGTCTCCTGCACTGCTGTCTCTGGCTGCCGCTTTCTCCCTTCTGCATCTACTTCTGGGTCAGCTGTGCATTGAAAATGCATGATCATAATTAGCCGGCCTGGAAGTAGCAGACAGCAGAGGTTGAAGACAGCATAGATGGCAACGGGTGAGTTTAAAAAGTTTTTTATTTTAACCTTCGTCCGGCTGAATAGGTACAATTGTAACTATTCCCTTTTTAAATTGCAATAATTTTTTTTTTTTCGAAAAGCCGTAGAGGACTGAAATTTCGTGACAGCTCAGCAGTTTTAGTCCAGAATATATTGGCCAAATCTCAATAAAATATCTCCACCCCCTTCTGAGATAAGGGGTCGAGAAATTTTGGCAAAATTATGCAACCTGACAAAGGTTAAATGTACGTGATTTTTCTGGTACGTATTTCATGGATCACACCACTGTGTGGTCCATGGGACATCAGTGATGCCAGGAAAAAATGTACTTGTCTCTGTGCGGAGCACATGGATATACGTGTGCGCTGCATAGAAACATGTCAGTGAGAAATCACTGATTTGTGCACAGACCCATTGATTTTAATGGGTCTGTATATGTCCGTGATTCCGGTGCGTATAAAAACTGCAACATGCGTACCAGAATCACTGTTGTGTGAAGGGGGCCTAAAAAAAAGAATTCATGAGTGCAATACTAAAGTTCTAGATAATAAGATCACTGCTATCAGATTTTAAGTGACTTTTGATTTTCTTCTAATCTTTAAGACTATTCTTCTTATTACCCATTTGGATATACTAGATGACATGACTAAACCCTATATAAGATTATATCTGTGTGTATGTTAATCTCATGTGTATTATGACTTAAGTTATGCTCTTATATTGTATTTTTACCCTTTTACAGATATACAAGGTCCACGGGAGTTTGTGCAAAATATATTAGATTCAACGAATTGTAACTGAAATAACCGCGGTGCCAGATGTTGTTCAATGCAAATATTCCTTAGAATTCAGGAACATCACACACCCCAAATTCACAGCCCACCTATGTTTACATATGCACAGCATTATTTGGTATGCACTTCTTACATTTGACTGCTAATAGAAGAGAAACCTAGCGTAGCATTCCGTGTGAAGAGTACTGTGGGGCGGTATAATAATAACGCACAGTAATGTCACATCCTGGTCTTGTTATCCTTGCACTATAATGTTGTTTGTATAAATATATCTATAAGTATACAGGTAGCTATATTTATACACGTGTATATTAGCAATGTATGTTTTCTTTATTGCCTATTGACAATGAAATACAATGTAAAGTAATATAAAACAGTATGTTTTTAGTGTACTATGGCACAGCATTTTTAAATACTGTAACAGGGTTTTTAAGAAAAAAAAAAAAGTATATATGTTCAGTGTGATTTGTTTACTGATCCTAAATCTGAATGTCATGATGTTTTTTCGCAGTCCATTAACCATTTCAGGCTTTCTTGAAATCCTGCAAAAGTGGAGAACTATGTAGGCAGCCATGCCCATCAGCTATTTTTACTTATGTCATATGTGGACCAATGGGATTTTCTTTTTCCTTTTTGTACATGACTTTTTTTTCACGTACCATGTATTTCAATGTATTTTGATACAATGGTAGTAATATTACAAAGTTGTTTCAAGATTTAATTTTGCTTTCTTTAGTGCATTGAAAAAAATTTCTTATAATTCTGTGCTTATTTATTTGTGTCCCAGTGGAAATAAAAGCAATAGTTTAAAGTAAAGGTATTAGCTGACTTTTCTTTTCAAGTTACATAGGTTTGTATTCTAAAATGAAAAAATTAATCATATGGACTTCTGCAGCCAATAGATCAGGAGTGGGAAACCTTTTTTCTGCCGTGAGCCAATTGGAAATGTATAACCTCATTCGGGGTTTGTACAAAATGATCAACTTGAAATCCATCCCCAGATATTTGGTCAAACTGCTATTCAAGATTTGCTTTGGTCTGGAGTGCAATCTACTTTTTGCGATAAGTTTTTAAAGAACTGATTACAACAATAAGTTAAAAAAATCAAACATTCCACAGAAGGCATAGAAAAAAATGAGAACCTGGTGGAGGAGCCACCCTAGGTTCACAGCAGCTCAAAGAGCATTTCGAAAAAAGGAGAACATGAGCAAAATTGCTGAAAACAGTTCATAAGTTTTATTGCATAGAAATTTCAAAGTGCAAGTGCAAAAGAAATCACATAATATACGATTGAGGGAGGAGGGGAGAAACAGATGGTAAAAAACAGAACATTGGCCTGGTGCGGACAACAGGAAATAATAGCATTCACAGATAGATTATATTAATATAGCCTAAATCACTGGCAAATAAGCAAAAGAAAGGGTAAAAAATGTTATATCTCTGGTAGGGATACATGTCACTAAATCACCGGCATGTAAGCATCAAATCACAAATAAGAGACCTGGGCATTCCGACCATAATAGGAGAAAAACTTAACCCCGAGTCTGCATTGGCCAGATGCAGACAAAGAGGAAAAGACAAATTCACCAAAAAACGGTACAGATCCCAGGCCTATATAAATAAGGAGTGTAACAAAATAAACCTGAGAGAATCCCTAGCAGAGATAATAGCCCCAAATCACTGGCCAGTAAGCAAAAAGGGTTATTAATGATTATGGTAAATCAAATGCATAAGGGAAGACAGAAGAAAAAAACCTGTAAAAATAGAAAACAGCTACAGTAATATTAATATATGCAGTTATGGAAAAACATATAGATCGTGCAGCCCCATCAACAAGTACTATGAATCAAGTAAGGACCTTATTAAATAAGTAAAGGGAGGGGGTGCCGAAATACAGCAATATCCATAAGAGCACTGTAGCAAAAAACAGGGTATAGATGTTAACCTAAATTAGAATACAGGCAGATTCCTAGAATCAGATAAGTAATCCCATAGAGGATGGAAAAAGGGACTTAGGAAAGCCCAAATCACTGGCCAGTAAGCAGAGGAGTTTTTGAAAGGAGATAGTTTATAGCAAATTTGATGCATAGAAAAAGACAGGAAAAAGGAGCCTGCATGCAAAAAAGACAGCTGCAGTGGTGTAAAAAATGTGCAATTGAGGAAGTACATATATATCGAGCAGCCCCATCAACACATATTATGAGTCAAATAAGAGACCTGTTAAATAAGTAAAAAGAGGGGGGTTTTGCCGAAGTACAGCAATGTCCATAAAGGCACCAAAGCAGAAAGCAGGATAAAGGTGTTAGCCTAGATTAGGAAATAGGCAAATTCCTGAGGCCAGATCAAAACAAAAACCCATACAAAGTAAGGGGGGGGGCTAAGTGATTAAAGCCCTAGTAGAGGAACGCATTATACCTGGGTCCGGTGGTGGAAGGAGGCCCGACGTACGTTTCGCGGCTTTAAGAGAAAGTCACTCGCCGCTTCATCATGGGGGAAAGTGAACAATAAGTTAAGTTGTACTGATCACAGATGCATATTACACTGCATGTTTTCTTAAAGTTGGAAATATATCACTGCTCACACTATAGTTATAGAAATGAAGCAGTAGGAGATCTGCTGTATACACATCATATATGAGACACCAAGACTGCTGTATATAGATCAAATAAGAGACATCATGATTCATGACTGCTGTATATACATCACATAGGAGACAACGAGACTGCTGTATACATCACATAGGCAAGAGAAAAATGTTCCAGGTCACCAAGCCGTATACATCTGGACGGATCCTTGGGCAGTGCTTGTGGCAGAAAGTCAGCAGAAACGTCAATAGAAAAAGAGATTGTCCGGCAATGATGCTTCCAAGGTAAAAAAAAACCTTCAGTTTTATTGTGGACAATTAAGATTAATCATGACAGAACAAAAGATAAAAAATCCCTTAGGGATATACAAGACGCGTTTCGACCGAGCAAGCGGTCTTCGTCATTAATGTCCTGTCTTTTGTCCTGTCATGAATGATCTTAATTGTCCACAATAAAACCAAAGTTTTTTTTAAATTGGAAGTATCGTTGCCGGACAATCTCCATTTATACATCCCAATAGTGTATATCTAGACTGCTGTATATACACATCACATAGGAGACACTGACATAGTTCTAAATACATCATATAGGTGACACTGAGACTACCCTATACGTCACATAGGAGACACAAAGTCTAATGTATATACATCATATAGGAGACATCACATAGCAGAGAATAAGACTGCTGTATAGATCACATTGGAGACCCTGAGACTGCATTATACATCACATAGCCTCCACCGAGATTTCTGTATAGACTGCTGTATATATCACATAGGAAACACTGAGTTTGCTGTATATAAATCATATAGTATACCCCAAGACTGCTGTATATACATCACATAGCGGACACTGAAATTGGTGTATATACACCACATAGCAGACATGGGCTTGTGTTTACCCATTACATAGGACACAGTGGAGCTGCTGTATATACATCCCATAGAAGACACTGGAGTTGGTGTACATCCATCACATAGGAGACACTAGTGCATATACAACACACAAGCTAAACTAAGGCTGGTAAAAATACGTCACATAAGATCCAATTGCGATATTGCATATATATTAGATAGGAGACACTACAACTGCTGAGCAGAGCATGCTAGCTCTGCCCAAAAAGAAAATGCTGATGCTAGCACTAGCCAGCCTCAGGCCGTAATCCTTCATTGCATGTGCCACAGCATTCAGTAGGAAGGAGTAATTAAAGGACCAGCCACTGGCAAAATGTGGCTGCCAGCAAAAGCACTGTGGAACCCGGGAATTTGCAATGGGTAGGATGAAAGGACATCATGGGCTGTAAATGGCTTGTGGGCCATAAGTTCCTCACCCCTAACATAGTTATCCATACTTGATCTTCTTTAGAAGTTTTGGTGTTTGAAGAAGAAAAGGTACTATTATATTAATTCCACATTGAGTTTTTCTAAGTTAGCAGTAGAGCTGCAATGTATGTTACTTCTCCAGCCACAACGTTCCTGTATACAATACCAAACTAATGTGCCCTTATCATGTGCCAGTCACAGTCTAATCCCATGAAGTACCAATAGTAGTGTATTATACATAGTGCCAGCCATAGTGTACCAGCCACAATGTCCCCTTATAATCTAATGCGTTAGTTACGGCCAGGCTTAAACTGGCCCATTAAAAACCTCTAATGGGCTCAGGCTTTGGAACATAAATTGGTATAGTAGAAGACAACTTCAAACAAAGTCAATAACCTGCCTCTTGGGTCTATTTCTTTTTGGATGAGTCACAAATAAAGTGGATAATGATGACAACAAGAATATGATTCAACTCAAAATTAAAGTCTATTGTTCTTTAAGGACATTGTGAGTCCTTAGAAGCATTTCTTGTGGGGGTGTGTCCGGGGCTCCATGAGGACCGACGTCTGAAGGCTGAGCTCCATCACCCGGGACTCAATCCGCACATTAAATATGCCAGGAGGACCCAGCATGGTGAAAAAAAGGCCAACCAAGACCCCCAAGGCCCCTTGGGCCCCGTCCCCGCTCACCCTGGACTCCTATTTAACGATGGAACCCCGGGAGACTTGTCAAAGCATGGCCGCCATTTGCTCAGAGTCCCGACCCTAGCAACATTATTACCTTCAGTGGTGGGTGAGTCATCTCTGGGGGAGCCTAAATCGCCGGGAAGTGACAACAGGGAAGGCTGCGGGGATCAGAAAGCTGGAGCGCCAGTTGATTCCTCTGCTCTTTCATCAGCCAAGATGGCGCCGCTCACTGAGTCATGCTGTGCTCCCACCTCGCCAAGGACAGAGAGGATAAGGGAAGACCTGGCTAAGCCCACCCCCTAAAGGGCCCTAGACTGGATGAGCGGGTCTCCTCAGCTTCCCTGACACCACTCGATCACGGCCCGATGGAGAACGGGGCAGCCTTGCCACCTTTCTCCCCAAGTCTCCTGCTTTGCTGGGGCCCTAGCAGTATCCTTGCTGGCACGCCTGGAGGAAGGACAGGCTCCAGCTCTGCTGGGAAACCTGCAAGAGCCCACCTTGGTGAGAAAGGGAGAGGGGGAGGATGAAAGGGCCATAGAGCAAGAAGCTATCCCAACAGCTGCATCCCCCCCACAAGCACCTGGTGACCCACAGTCCACCTGGGATGCTGTGGCTGTTAATGGGGCTAAGGGACCCAACTCTTTGTGCTCTGCCAAAGGGTCTTCAAAGCCTCAGGATGGGAGCACCACCAGACCACAGAGGACCCCCAGATGTCTCAGGGACCCGTCACCACATCAGTCACAGTGGGCTGGACGGAAGACACAGGATACCCCAGTGGTCCACAGTCCACCCCATTTGGAGGATAGCCCAACCAGAAGCTCATGCAGATCCATGACCAGACCTCCATCTCCACAAGCTTTGTATCCCCCAGATGAGTGGTGGGATCCCATCCAGCAACTTCTTACCAAGCAAGATTTCTAGGTACAAATTTCTGAGGTCAAAGACACCTGCAACTCCGAAATAGCTGTGGTCAGGAGGGATGTTTCCTCTATTTCTAAAAGAATAAGTTAGCTAGAAGATGAGCATAACGGTGCTAAAACAACCATCCACCACCTCCAGGCTCAGACCTCCTCCCAGGCAGACGCCATTAAAGAACTAAAGCGCCACATTGAAGACCTAGATAATAGAGGAAGACGACACAACATTAGGGTCAGGGGAGTTCCGGAAGTACAAGAGAAAGAAGATGTTGTGGCCATATTGCAGACCATATTCAATTTACTCCTACAGCGACCTCAGGATCACCCCATATCTATGGACAGAGATCACAGGGCACTGAGACGTAAAAATATGGGGGGCAACCCTAGAGACAGTATATGTCACATTACTGACTTTCAACTCAAGGAGGACATAATGAGTAAAGCCTGCCCGCCAAAGCAGGTGATGTTTCGAGGCGCCAGGGTTCAGTTATTTCAGGATCTCTCGTGGATCACTTTACAACAATGGACAGCCCTTCACTCACTCCTGTCAGCCTTGCGAGAAAGCAATATATCCTATACTGTATTGGGGGTTATATACTATATACAGTTAGGTCCAGAAATATTTGGACAGTGACACAATTTTCGCGAGTTGGGCTCTGCATGCCACCACATTGGATTTGAAATGAAACCTCTACAAGAGAATTCAAGTGCAGATTGTAACGTTTAATTTGAAGGTTTGAACAAAAATATCTGATAGAAATTGTAGGAATTGTACACATTTCTTTACAAACACTCCACATTTTAGGAGGTCAAAAGTAATCGGACAAATAAACCAAACCCAAACAAAATATTTTTATTTTCAATGTTTTGTTGCGAATCCTTTGGAGGCAATCACTGCCTTAAGTCTGGAACCCATGGACATCACCAAACGCTGGGTTTCCTCCTTCTTAATGCTTTGCCAGGCCTTTACAGCCGCAGCCTTCAGGTCTTGCTTGTTTGTGGGTCTTTCCGTCTTAAGTCTGGATTTGAGCAAGTGAAATGCATGCTCAATTGGGTTAAGATCTGGTGATTGACTTGGCCATTGCAGAATGTTCCACTTTTTTGCACTCATGAACTCCTGGGTAGCTTTGGCTGTATGCTTGGGGTCATTGTCCATCTGTACTATGAAGCGCCGTCCGATCAACTTTGCGGCATTTGGCTGAATCTGGGCTGAAAGTATATCCCGGTACACTTCAGAATTCATCCAGCTACTCTTGTCTGCTGTTATGTCATCAATAAACACAAGTGACCCAGTCCCATTGAAAGCCATGCATGCCCATGCCATCACGTTGCCTCCACCATGTTTTACAGAGGATGTGGTGTGCCTTGGATCATGTGCCGTTCCCTTTCTTCTCCAAACTTTTTTCTTCCCATCATTCTGGTACAGGTTGATCTTGGTCTCATCTGTCCATAGAATACTTTTCCAGAACTGAGCTGGCTTCATGAGGTGTTTTTCAGCAAATTTAACTCTGGCCTGTCTATTTTTGGAATTGATGAATGGTTTGCATCGAGATGTGAACCCTTTGTATTTACTTTCATGGAGTCTTCTCTTTACTGTTGACTTAGAGACAGATACACCTACTTCACTGAGAGTGTTCTGGACTTCAGTTGATGTTGTGAACGGGTTCTTCTTCACCAAAGAAAGTATGCGGCGATCATCCACCACTGTTGTCATCCGTGGACGCCCAGGCCTTTTTGAGTTCCCAAGCTCACCAGTCAATTCCTTTTTTCTCAGAATGTACCCGACTGTTGATTTTGCTACTCCAAACATGTCTGCTATCTCTCTGATGGATTTTTTCTTTTTTTTCAGCCTCAGGATGTTCTGCTTCACCTCAATTGAGAGTTCCTTAGACCGCATGTTGTCTGGTCACAGCAACAGCTTCCAAATGCAAAACCACACACCTGTAATCAACCCCAGACCTTTTAACTACTTCATTGATTACAGGTTAACGAGGGAGACGCCTTCAGAGTTAATTGCAGCCCTTAGAGTCCCTTGTCCAATTACTTTTGGTCCCTTGAAAAAGAGGAGGCTATGCATTACAGAGCTATGATTCCTAAACCCTTTCTCTGATTTGGATGTGAAAACTCTCATATTGCAGCTGGGAGTGTGCACTTTCAGCCCATATTATATATATAATTGTATTTCTGAACATGTTTTTGTAAACAGCTAAAATAACAAAACTTGTGTCACTGTCCAAATATTTCTGGACCTAACTGTATACAGTGCTGGCCAAGAGTATTGGCACCCCTGCAATTCTGTCAGATAATACTCAGTTTATTCTTGAAAATGATTGCAATCACAAATTCTTTGGTATTATTATCTTCATTTAATTTGTCTTCAATGAAAAAAAATAAAAAAAAAATTGTCATAAAGCCAAATTGGATATAATTCCACACCAAACATAAAAAAGGAGGTGGACAAAAGTATTGGCACTGTTTGAAAAATCATGTGATGCTTCTCTAATTTGTGTAATTAACAGCACCTGTAACTTACCTGTGGCACCTAACAGGTGTTGGCAATAACTAAATCACACTTGCAGCCAGTTGACACGGATAAAAGTTGACTCAACCTCTGTCCTGTGTCCTTGTGTGTACCACATTAAGCATGGAGAAAAGAAAGAAGACCAAAGAACTGTCTGAGGACTTGAGAATCCAAATTGTGAGGAAGCATGAGCAATCTCAAGGCTACAAGTCCATCTCCAAAGACCTGAAAGTTCCTGTGTCTACGGTGCGCAGTGTCATCAAGAAGTTTAAAGCCCATGGCACTGTGGTTAACCTCCCTAGATGTGGAAGGAAAAGAAAAATTGACAAGAGATTTCAACGCAAGATTGTGCGGACGGTGGATAAAGAACCTCGACTAACATCCAAACAAGTTCAAGCTGCCCTTCAGTCCAAGGGTACAACAGTGTCAACCCGTACTATCCGTCAGCATCTGAATGAAAAAGGACTGTATGGTAGAATACACAAGAAGACCCTACTTCTTACCCCGAGACATAAAACAGCCAGGCTGGAGTTTGCCAAAACTTACCTGAGAAAGCCTAAAACATTTTGGAAGAATGTTCTCTGGTCAGATGAGACAAAAGTAGAGCTTTTTGGGAAAAGCCATCAACATAGAGTTTACAGGGAAAAAAAAGAGGCATTCAAAGAAAAGAACAAGGTCCCTACAGTCAAACATGGCGGAGGTTCCCTGATGTTTTGGGGTTGCTTTGCTGCCTCTGGCACTGGACTGCTTGATTGTGTGCATGGCATTATGAAGTCTGAAGACTACCAACAAATTTTGCAGCATAATGTAGGGTCCAGTGTGAGAAAGCTGGGTCTCCCTCAGAGGTCATGGGTCTTCCAGCAGGACAATGACCCAAAACACACTTCAAAAAGCACTAGAAAATAGTTTGAGAGAAAGCACTGGAGACTACTAAAGTGGCCAGCAATGAGTCCAGACCTGAATCCCATAGAACACCTGTAAAGAGATCTCAAAATGGCAGTTTGGAGAAGGCACCCTTCAAATCTCAGGGACCTGGAGCAGTTTACCAAAGAAGAATGATCTAAAATTCCAGCAGAGCATTGTAAGAAACTTATTGATAGTTACCGGAAGCGGTTGTTCACAGTTATTTTGGCTAAAGGTTGTGCAACCAAGTATTAGGCTAAGGGTGCCAATATTTTTGTCTGGCTCGTTTTTGGAGTTTTGTGTGAAATGATCAATGATTTGATTTTGGTTTCATTCTCTTTTGTGTTTTTTCATTGCAAGCAAAATAAATGAAGATAATAATACCAAAGAATTTGTGATTGCAATCATTTTCAAGAAAAAACTGAGTATTATCTGACAGAATTGCAGGGGTGCCAATACTTTTGGCCAGCACTGTATACAGTATACTATATATTATATAATATATACTATACTGTAGATGGGGGTTTCCATTCAGCCTCTCTGCATGACGAGGAGAAACATCAGCCACTCTGAGAACCCCTGCAGACCTTACGTCCTTTTGACAGGCCTATGGTCTCCCTGCCCCGGATCTCTCAGATTTGACTTCCTCCCAGCCATTGCCATCTCTCCCGCAAACGTGGCGGTCAGTCGCCCCCCGTAAGCGGCGTTCGAGAGGCTCAAGAGAAGGTGGTCCCCCCTTAATTCCACATTGTTCAGGTCCACAAATATCTTTAGAACATATCACACATAGTCTAGCCTATTTCCCTTTCTAAGTTTGCGTTTGACTCTCTTTTCCTCCTCTTCACAGAATCCCGGATGGCTGCTAAAGTCTATGTAAAGATGGACACTAACGCTCCCACAAGGAATGTGAAAGGGGCTATAGTTAATAGTGATGAGCGAGTACTAAAAAGCTCGGGTGCTCGAAGCTCGGGCCGAGCATCCCAAGATACTCGTGTACTCGGGCCGAGCAACGAGCCCAATGTTATCCTATGGGAGACCCGAGTATTTTTGTGAAATGACCACCGGCAGCATGTAGAAACCCTAAAAATGGCACAAAAGTCTCCGAAGAGTGCTCAAATGACATGGCAACAGCATGGGGAAGACCCCTTGAAGCATTTATCACTGAAAAGTCACAGCTGTGAACAATTTTGTCCGCGTTTTACGCCATTTTTACGGACTCACCAGAAAACCTTCCAAAATGACCCCAAAATGATTTTTCATGGCGGAAATGTTAAGGGCACATACCCAATAGTGAGATAGAGCTGGTGTATGTTACTTTTTGAGATTAATACATGAAAGATTTTACGTGAAAACATTGTGTGGCACTCCGATGTCCCTGAGAAGAGACGTACATGAAGGCCTCTTGAGTCTAATGTGCCCATTTTGAGGAAGTGAGTCTTTGTAGTATTTTCCTTTGCCAGGGCAGTCCAAAATTGTGAGGTTCACCAATGCCCCTGCATACAGACGTGCATGAGGGCCTGTAAACCTGAAGTGCCCATTGGAAGGAAGTGGGTCTATTGTAGTATAGCCCTTAGGCAGGGCAGCCAAAAATTGGGAGGCTCCACGTTGTCCCTGGGTAGAGACGTGCATGAGGGCCTTTAAACCTGAAGTGCCCATTGTAAGGAAGTGGGTCTATTTCAGTATAGCCCTTTGCCAGGGCAGCCAAAAATTGGGAGGCTCCACATTGTCCCTGGGTAGAGACGTGCATGAGGGCCTCAAAACATTAAGTGTCCATTTTAAGGAAGTGGGTGTATTATAGTATAGCCCTTAGGCAGGGCAGCCAAAAATTGGGAGGCTCCACGTTGTCCCTGGGTAGAGACGTGCATGAGGGCCTCAAATCATTAAGTGTCCATTTTAAGGAAGTGGGTGTATTATAGTATAGCCCTTAGGCAGGGCAGCCAAAAATTGGGAGGCTCCACGTTGTCCCTGGGTAGAGACGTGCATGAGGGCCTCAAAACATTGTTCCCATTGCAAAGGAGCGGGTCTCCTGTCGTTGTAATGTCCATTCTGCAAAGAATGGGCGAAAAAATTTACCACTGGGGGTATACCTGAAACAAAGGCCTAAGTATTGCAATTTGTAACGGTCATCATCATGGTGGCGCATGAGGAGAAGGAGGAGGAGTCCAGCGATTATCCAAAGTCCAGAAGTGTGTACCCATGGGTGAGTGGAGGTACATGGCAAACTTTAAATTCCGCTCTCATTTGCTGGTGGTGTGGTGAAGTCTGGCCCAATCCAACCCTTGTTCATCTTGATCAGAGTCAGCCTGTCAGCATTTTCAGTTGACAGGCGGGTGCGTTTATCTGTAATGATTCCACCTGCGGCACTAAAAACACGCTCTGACAAAACGCTAGCAGCAGGGCAGGCCAGGACTTCCAAGGCGTAGAGAGCCAATTCATGCCACGTGTCCAGCTTGGATACCCAATAATTGTAAGGCACAGAGGAATGTCGGAGTACTGTTGTTCGATCTGCAAGGTACTCCTTCAGCATCTGGGCAAACTTAGGATTTCTTGTGGCACTACCCCGCACCTCAGGGGCTGTGGTACGTGAGGGGCTGAGAAAACTGTCCCACATCTTAAAGACTGTTCCCCTACCTCTGGCGGATTGGACTTGTGCCTCTCTCGGCTGTACGCCTCGGTTGTCCACTGATTCATGACCTATGCCGCTAGCGTTTTGTGAGGGGAATGCTTTGCCTACTTCCGTGAGTATGGCCTTCCGAAACTGCTGCATTTTGGTTGACCTCTCCTCCACGGGAATAAGAGACAAAAAGTTCTCCTTGTAGCGTGGGTCTAACAGTGTTACCAACCAGTAATGATTGTCGGCCAAGATGTTCTTAACGCGAGGGTCACGAGACAGGCAGCTTACCATAAAGTCAGCCATGTGCGCCAGACTCTTAACAGCCAGGACTTCAGTAGCCTGACCAACAAGATGACTGAACATGCTGTCCTCCTCCTCCTCCTCCTCCTCCTCCTCCTCATCTACCCTGTCCTCTGGCCAGCCACGCTGAACCGAGGATATGACTGGTGTGCATGTCATATCCTCAATTTGGCCGGAGAGTTGCTCCATGTCTTCATCCTCCTCCTCGTCATAGTCCTCCACTGCACGTTGTGATGAGACGAGGCTGGGCTGTGTGTTATCACCCACACCCACTACTGTTTCTTGCTGCAACTCATCGCGCTCCGCCTGCAATGCATCATGTTTGTTTTTCAGCAGAGACCGTTTTAGAAGGCAGAGTAGCGGTATGGTGACGCTAATAATGGCGTCATCACCACTCACCATCTTGGTGGAGTCCTCAAAGTTTTGGAGGATGGTACATAGGTCTGACATCCATCTCCACTCCTCAGGTGTTATGTGTGGAGTTTGACCCATTTCCCGACGGCTTAGGTGATGCAGGTACTCAACAACTGCCCTCTTCTGCTCACATATCCTGACCAACATGTGCAGAGTTGAATTCCAACGCGTGGGGACATCACACACCAGTCTGTGAGCCGGAAGATGCAAACGGCGCTGAAAGCCGGCAAGGCCGGCTGAAGCAGTAGGTGACTTTCGAAAATGTGCAGACAGGCGGCGAACTTTTACCAGTAGATCAGACAGCTCTGGGTATGACTTTATAAACCGCTGAACCACGAGGTTGAGCACATGGGCCACGCATGGAACATGTGTCAGCTGGCCTCGCCTCAAAGCCGCCACCAGGTTCCGGCCATTGTCACACACGACCTTTCCTGGCTTTAGGTTCAGAGGTGTGAGCCAGTGATCTGCCTGCTGTTTCAGAGCTGTCCACAGCTCTTCTGCATTGTGGGGTTTGTCACCTATGCAGATTAGCTTCAGCACAGCCTGTTGCCGCTTCGCCGAGGCAGTGCTGCAGTGCTTCCAGCTTGTGACTGGTGTGGAGGGCACAGTGGATGAGGATGCGCAGGAGGAGGAGGAGGCTGAAGAGCATGACATTCCGGAGCTGTAGAGTGTGGGTGAAACACTGACTGAGGTAGGGCCTGCAAACCTTGGTGTGGGAAGGACGTGTTCCGTCCCTCGCTCAGACTGGGTCCCAGCTTCCACAATATTAACCCAGTGTGCCGTCAACGAGATGTAGCGGCCTTGCCCACAAGCACTTGTCCACGTGTCTGTGGTTAGGTGGACCTTGGGTGAAACAGCGTTGTTCAGGGCACGTGTGATGTTTTGTGATACGTGGTTATGCAACGCGGGGACGGCACACCGGGAGAAATAGTGGCGGCTGGGGACCGAGTAACGTGGGACAGCTGCCGCCATCAGGTCACGGAATGCTTCAGTCTCCACCAGCCTAAAAGGCAACATTTCCAGCGCAAGCAGTCGCGAAATGTTAGCATTTAGAACTGTGGCATGTGGGGTGTTGGCAGTGTATTTGCGCCTGCGTTCAAAGGTTTGCTGAATGGATAACTGAACGCTGCGCTGGGACAAGGACGTGCTTGATGATGGTGTTCTTTCTGCGTAGGCAACTGCAGGTGCAGGAGTGGAGGAGGCTTGTTCGCAGGCAGCATGGACAGAGGATTGGCTCGCATGCACAACCAGCGAAGACGTAGCAGTGACATCAGCAAGCACTGCTCCTCGACTCTGTTGTACTTCCCACAAAGTCGGGTGCTTGGCTGACATGTGCCTGATCATGCTGGTGGTGGTCAGGCTGCTAGTTTTGGTACCCCTGCTGATGCTGGCACGGCAGGTGTTGCAAATGGCCTTTTTTGAATCATCTGGATCCAACTTAAAAAACTGCCAGACTCGGGAAGACCTAACATTTGTACAGGCACCTTGTGTCGTCGTGTTGTTCCGGGGAACGGTTGCCTGACTTCTGCCTGGGGCCACCACCCTGCTTCTTACTGCCTGTTGTGATGCTACGCCTCCCTCCCCCTGTGCACTGCTGTCCTCGCTCTGCATATCCTCCTGCCAGGTTGGGTCAGTTACTGGATCATCCACCACGTCGTCTTCCTCTTCCGCACCCTGCTCCTCCTCCTGACTTGCTGACAATTGTGTCTCATCATCGTCCACCACTTGTTGAGACACGTTGCCAACTTCGTGAGAACGTGGCTGCTCAAATATTTGGCCATCTGTACAGACGATCTCCTCATGACCCACTTCAATATGAGCTGGCGAGAGGCCAGAATGTGTGAATGGAAACGTGAACAGCTCTTCCGAGTGTCCAAGTGTGGGATCATTAATGTCCGAGGAGGACGTGTACTCAGCCTGGTGGTAGGAAGGAGGATCAGGTTCAGAAATGTGCGGTGCAGTATCACGGCTACTGACACTTGACCGTGTGGAAGACAGAGTGTTTGTGGTGGTGCCAATCTGACTGGAAGCATTATCTGCTATCCAACTAACAACCTGTTGACACTGGTCTTGGTTCAAGAGCGGTGTACTGCTGCGGTCCCCAAGAATTTGGGACAGGACGTGCGAGCGACTAGATGTGGCCCTTTGTTGTGGCGAAATTAGAGCTTGCCCACGACCTCGGCCTCTGCCTGCACCACCATCACGTCCACTTCCTTGTTCCTTGCCAATGCCCTTGCGCATTTTGCAATGCTGTGCACTGCTGACTAGAGTTGAGCGCGGTTCGTGGTTCGTGGTTCTCCAGTTCGCGGCTCGAGTGATTTTGGGGCATGTTCTAGATCGAACTAGAACTCGAGCTTTTTGCAAAAGCTCGATAGTTCTAGATACGTTCGAGAACGGTTCTAGCAGCAAAAAGCAGGGCTTTTTACAGCTACAGTGTGCAGGAGCCATCGCTGGCAGCCTGCCACAAGCTGGTAACCAAGATAAACATCGGGTATCCAAGCAAAGCGCTTTGGTTAGTAACCCGATGTTTATCTTAGTTACGTGCAGGAAGCCCACACTTTCCCGCTCAGCTCGCTCCGCCCCCTCCTGCCCGCGGCATGTACACATACATACACAAACACACACACACACACACATCCCCCCCCCATCCCCCCCATCCCCCCCCGCCCGCCCGCTCGCTCGCTCGCTCGCTCGCTCGCTCGCTCGGCTTACCTGCGGTGATGAAGTCCCGCCATCCCGACCTCAGCGCTGTCACTGTCCTCCATGGCCGCCGCTTGTCACATCACCTATCGCTTCCGACCCGAGACTGACTAGCGGTGACGTCACGGACCTCTCGCGATACTTGCTGTGAAGGCGCCGGTCATTGACCTCAGTGACAGGGGCTGTCAGTGTGCTGGAGATCAGCGCAGGTAATGTACCTCGCTGACAGCAGCACTTGTCACCCCCCTGCAGTGACCTGGGCTGACCCATTGATGTTAGCTCAGGTCACTGCATTGCTCTCCCAGTCAATGGGGAACATCCTGCTCTTCATTGACTGGGACAGTGTGGATCGTCATGGCAACCCCTTGGATTACACCAGACCTGGATTTGTTTTTCAATCTAATAAATTGGTTAAAGAGGGAATGTTTTGGGGAGTGTTTTTTCAAATAAAAATGTGTTTGTCGTCTATTTTTTTTTATTACTGACTGGGTTGGTGATGTCGGGTATCTGATAGACGCCTGACCTCACCAACCCCAGGGCTTGATGCCAGGTGACATTACACATCTGGTATTAACCCCAAATATTACCCCGTTTGCCACCGCACCAGGGCGCGGGATGAGCTGGGGCGAAGCACCAGGATTGGCGCATCTAATGGATGCGCCACTTCTGGGGCGGCTGCGGCCTGCTATTTTTAGGCTGGGGAGATTCCAATAACCATGGACCTCCCTAGTCTGAGAATATCAGGCCCCAGCTGTCTGCTTTACCTTGGCTGGTGATCCAATTTTGGGGGACCCCTACGTGTTTTTTTTTTTAATTATTTATTTAATTTAAAATAACAGCGTGGGGTGCCCTCAGTTTTGGATTACCAGCCAAGGTGAGGTTGCCAGCTGTGGTCTGCAGGCTGCAGCCGTCTGCTTTACCCTAGCTGGCTACAAAACTAGGGGGAACCCTATGTCATTTTTTTTTCATTTTTTTGGCTAAATACAAAGCTAAGCACCCCTTAGTGCCACATGAAAGGTACCAAAGGGTGTTCCACTTTTTCTCCATTTTTTTCTCCACTTTCTCTCCACTTTTTCTCCACTTTTTCTCCATTTTTTTCTCCACTTTTTCTCCACTTTTTCTCCACTTTTTCTCCACTTTTTCTCCACTTTTTCTCCTCTTAATCTCCACTTTTTCTCCTCTTATGCTCCACTTTTTCTCCACTTTTTCTCCACTTTTTCTCCACTTTTTTCTCCACTTTTTCTCCTCTTATGCTCCACTTTTTCTCCACTTTTTCTCCACTTTTTCTCCTCTTATGCTCCACTTTTTCTCCACTTTTTCTCCACGTTCTCTCCACTTTTTTCTCCACTTTTTCTCCTCTTATGCTCCACTTTTTCTCCACTTTTTCTCCACTTTTTCTCCACTTTTTCTCCACTTATGCTCCACTTTTTCTCCACTTTTTCTCCACTTTTTCTCCACTTTTTTCTCCACTTTTTCTCCTCTTATGCTCCACTTTTTCTCCACTTTTTCTCCACTTTTTCTCCACTTTTTCTCCACTTTTTCTCCTCTTATGCTCCACTTTTTCTCCACTTTTTCTTCACTTTTTTCTCCACTTTTTCTCCTCTTATGCTCCACTTTTTCTCCACTTTTTCTCCACTTTTTCTCCACTTTTTCTCCTCTTATGCTCCACTTTTTCTCCACTTTTTCTCCACTTTTTCTCCTCTTTTTCTCCACTTTTTCTCCTCTTATGCTCCACTTTTTCTCCACTTTTTCTTCACTTTTTTCTCCACTTTTTCTCCTCTTATGCTCCACTTTTTCTCCACTTTTTCTCCACTTTTTCTCCACTTTTTTCTCCACTTTTTCTCCTCTTATGCTCCACTTTTTCTCCACTTTTTCTCCACTTTTTCTCCACTTTTTCTCCACTTTTTCTCCTCTTATGCTCCACTTTTTCTCCACTTTTTCTTCACTTTTTTCTCCACTTTTTCTCCTCTTATGCTCCACTTTTTCTCCACTTTTTCTCCACTTTTTCTCCACTTTTTCTCCTCTTATGCTCCACTTTTTCTCCACTTTTTCTCCACTTTTTCTCCTCTTTTTCTCCACTTTTTCTCCTCTTATGCTCCACTTTTTCTCCACTTTTTCTTCACTTTTTTCTCCACTTTTTCTCCTCTTATGCTCCACTTTTTCTCCACTTTTTCTCCACTTTTTCTCCTCTTAATCTCCACTTTTTCTCCTCTTATGCTCCACTTTTTCTCCACTTTTTTCTCCACTTTTTCTCCACTTTTTCTCCTCTTATGCTCCACTTTTTCTCCACTTTTTTCTCCACTTTTTTCTCCACTTTTTCTCCTCTTAATCTCCACTTTTTCTCCACTTTTTCTCCACTTTTTCTCCACTTTTTCTCCACTTTTTTCTCCACTTTTTCTCCACTTTTTCTCCTCTTATGTTCCACTTATTCTCCACTTTTTCTCCACTTTTTCTCTACTTTTTCTATGGTCGGTCTACCCATTAGCTCTGCCATGCATAGTGTAGCTCTACACCTACTGCACATGTTACTTTATGATTGACATCTCTTTCGTACCAGAGCTGTCTAAGTCTACTCTGACCCCATATTTGTCATTACTATATTGTCCTTGTACTGTATTATGACATTTGTATCATGTGTTTCATTTCTTGCTGTGTTGCAATTTTTTTGCTGCATCCCAATTGTACCTCTACATTGTTCGAGTTTATGTTATTGTTCTCTCACTCTTATGTGATACTGATTATTGTCATTTTTCATGATTACATGCAGATAAGTCCAATCTGACGAAGGCTCAGGCCGAAACGTCATTTGTAACTTGTTTTGGACAAAAACATATATGCTTATGAAAAAAAAATTTTCTTAATACGGACCAATAAAGAGTGATTTTGCATTACTATCCATTGTGACTTACTGACTTAGTCTGGGAGATATAGAGTGCCGAGGTTACTCACTAATTTTATCTATTATTACCTCTGAGCACCTATATACCAGTGAGCAGAGCTTCCTCTACAGTAGTTCTCCTGATTAGGCATGCCCTTACCTCATGAGCAGGGCATTGCAGCTTTGGTAGCAACCATTACGACATGGACTCTGCTGCTGTGGACCCGGGGAGAGTGAGTGCAGATTCATTGCACCCACACTCCTCACATGAAGGGTCCGCACTCCTAGAAAATGGGGGATACGTTCCCTGAGTGTCTCCCCCCCATATTCTAGACGGTCCAGAGTCGTCGTGGGACCCCTTTATTTTTTTTCTTACAATAAATTGGTGAAAGAGGAAATGTTTTGGGGACTGTTTTTTCAAATAAATTTCTTTTGTCGATTTTTTGTTTTTGTTAGTACTGACAGTTTATGATGTTGGGTATCTAATAGACGCCATGACATCACAAACTGCTGGGCTTGATCTCAGGTGACTTTACAGCTAGTATCAACCCGATTTATTACCCCGTTTGCCACTGCACCAGGGCACGGGATGAGCTGGGGTGAAGCGCCAGGATTGGCGCATCTAGTGGATGCGCCACGTCTGGGGTGCCTGCGGCCTGCTATTTTTAGGCTGTGAAGGCCCAATAACTATGGACCTTCCCACCCTGAGAATACCAGACCACAGCTGTCCGCTTTACCTTGGCTGGTGATCCAATTTGGGGGGTCCCCTACTTTTATTGTGTAATTATTAATATTTATAAAATAATTATAAAAAAGAGCCTGAGGGGACCTCCACATTGGATCCCCAACCACGGTAAAGCTGCCAGCTGTGGTTTTCAGGCTACAGCCGTCTGCTTTACCCTAGCTGGCTATCAAAAATGGGGGGACCCAACGTAATTTTTTTTTTTTAACTATTTTTTAAATAGAAAAAATTAATGGGCTTCCCTGTATTTTGATTGCCAACCAAGGTAACGGCAGGCAGATGGGGGTGGCAACCCATAGCTGTCTGCTTTATCTGCGCTGAGAATCAAAAATACCGCGGAGCGCTACGTCATTTTTTTAAAGATTTATTTTTACAGCACTGTGATGTCCAGCAATCAAAATACAGGGAAGCCCATTTTATTTTTAGTTATTTAAATAAATAATTAAAAAAAATATATGTTAGCTCCCACTGCATTTTTTGTATTGCTAGCTAAGGGTAATCCAAGCAGCTACTGGCTGCTAACCCCCACTGCTTGGTGTTACCTTCACTGGCAATGGAAAATCCAGGGAAGCATTTTTTTTTTTTTTTTTTGCCAAAAAGCTACAAAAAAAGGACGTGAGCTTCGCCATATTTTTGTATGCTAGCCAGGTATAGCAGGCAGGTGCTGGAAGAGTTGGATACAGCGCCAGAAGATGGCGCTTCTATGAAAATGCCATTTTCTGAGGTGGCTGCAGACTGCAATTCGCAGCAGTGGGGCCCAGAAAGCTCAGGCCAACCGGTGGTGCGGATTCCAATCCCCAGCTGCCTAGTTGTACCTGGCTGGACACAAAAATGGGGCAAAGCCTACGTCATTTGTTTTCTAATTATTTCATGAAATTCATGAAATAATAAAAAAAGGGCTTCCCTTTATTTTTGGTTCCCAGCCGGGTACAAATAGGCAACTGGGGGTTGGGGGCAGCCGTACCTGCCTGCTGTACCTGGCTAGCATACAAAAATATGGCGAAGCCACATAATTTTTTCAGGGGGCAAAAAACTTCTGCATACAGTCCTGGATGGAGTATGCTGAGCCTTATAGTTCTGCAGCTGCTGTCTGTCTGTATGGAGAAGAGCAGACAGCAGCTGCAGAACTACAAGGCTCAGCATACTCCATCCAGGACTGTATGCAGAAGTTTTTTGCCCACCAAAAAAATGACGTGGGCTTCGCCATATTTTTGTATGCTAGCCAGGTACAGCTGGCAGCCACGGGCTGCCTCCAACCCCCAGTTGCCTATTTGTACCCGGCTGGGAACCAAAAATATAGGGAAGCCCGTTTTTTTTAATTATTTCACTTATTTCATGAAATAATTAAAAAACAAATGACGTGGGCTTCGCCCTATTTTTGTGTCCAGCCGGGTACAACTAGGCAGCTGGGGATTGGAATCCGCAGCACAGGTTAGCCCGAGGTTTGTGGGCGCCTCTGCTGCGGATTTCAGTCCGCA
Organism: Anomaloglossus baeobatrachus; assembly: GCF_048569485.1. Lineage (NCBI taxonomy): Eukaryota > Metazoa > Chordata > Amphibia > Anura > Aromobatidae > Anomaloglossus > Anomaloglossus baeobatrachus. Next base: position 525,851,865 of record NC_134355.1, on the reverse strand, counting down.
GCCGTCCCAGAAAATGGCGCTCTCATAGAAGCGCCATCATCTGGCGCTGTATCCAACTCTTCCAACAGCCCTGGAGCCGGGTGGCTTGTTGGGTAATCATGAGTTAATACTGGCTTTGTTTTACCAGCCAGTATTAAGCCAGAGATTCTTAATGTCAGGCACGTTTGACCCGGCCATTAAGAATCTCCAATAAAGGGTTAAAAAAAGACACCACACAGAGAAAAAATACTTTAATAGAAATAAATACACAGACACATTAGAGACTCCATCTTTATTACCCCTGTCACCCCTCCACGATCCTGCTCTTCTGTCTTCTTTCTTTCTAGTGTAGTAGTAGTGACGATTGTAGTGAGGAAGGATGAGATTCACCAGCTCATCACTTGGGGCTGGGGAACCTCCATCCTAACTACAATGCTCACTACAATCGGGAAGCAGCGTGCAGCCTTCACTCCGTGAGTGATCACTGCTGGCTGCTAGCGGTAACGCTGACAGACGCGTTACCATAGCAACGGTGCTCTCGGAGCCGCGGTTAGCGGTGACGTCACCGCTAACTGCGTTGCTATGGCAACGGTGATCTCCGTTAATGACCGGCTGTGTCAGCCGGTCCCTAACGGAACGGGGAGTCGACCGTGTGCTAGAGCATGTCGCCGGTACACGGCGATACACATATGTGCACCGTGTACCGGAGAGATGCACTCGCAGGTCCTACATGACGTGTCATAGTCATGTGACCAGTCTGTAGCCAATGAGATAATAGCCACGTGACTGGTCACATGGCTATTTTGACGTCACGATAGGTCCTGCTTCTCTGCTGGCAGTGCAGGTCACCGGGAGGATTCAGCGATCATCGGATGGAATAGCGGCAGGAGACAGAGTGCAGAAGGGATCGCGAGGACCGGTAAGTGTTATGGCAATGTTTATTAACTGTTTGTGTACATTTATAATGCATTTTTATGTGTTTGTGATTGCCTCCCATTATAGCCTATTGGTTCTAGTTCGGTTCGTCGAACGTTCGACGAGCCGAACTCGAGCCAGACCCCCCGTTCGGCGAACCGCCTCGAGCCGAACCGCGACCGGTTCGCTCATCTCTACTGCTGACGTGTATATTCACTACTTGTGCGTTATATCAAAGTGTGTGGAAATTGCACACAAGTGCACCTGTACGCTGCCACCAACAGGCACACACGTGCGGTTTTAAAAACCAAGCACGGACGCAATAATAACCTAACAGGTTTTTTTGGGGAGCGACAATTACAGACAAGTCAGACACTATCTGGACTGTTTTACACTGTGTACACCAGCCCCAGATATGATGAAGGCTGGTATACGGTCACCACTACCCTGCCTGCCTGCCTGTATACTGGTACAATAGTCCTGACAAGGACTCTTTTGGTCACTAGCCTGTATTCAGACCTGGCTATACCCTGCCTGTATATAGCAACAGTAGTCCTGAGAAGGACTCTGCTACTGTACTCCGACCTGGCTATACCCTGCCTGCCTGTATACAACTAGAATAGTCCTGAGAAGGACTTTTGGTCACACTGTTTGCAGCCCTGCAACTGAAAAAGCTATAAAGGGCCGCAAAGCTTTCCCTGAATCAGCGACACTCTCCCTACACTGACTGTCTGAATAGCTGTGAGCAGAGCACAGCGCGCCGGCCGATATAAAGGCTCGGTCACGCTGTGCAGGCCGGCCAATCACTGCAATTCCACAACTAACAGGGCTGTGGCATTGCAGTGGTCTGCCAGCCAATCCCTGCATGAGGGCTGGTTCTCAAAAGAGCGCCAACATGCAGAAATGAAGACCACGAGTACAGCACGAGTATCGCGAGATTACTCGGTCCCCGCCGAGCAGCCCGAGTACAGCGATACTCGTGCGAGTACCGAGTAGTGACAAGCATGCTCGCTCATCACTAATAGTTAACTCTGGGGGTATGGAGGTGATGCCAAGGAGGGGACATAGGACTGATAATATCTGTGAAGTATAAAAAAAGGAGGGGGGAAGGGAACGAAACCTGCAGGCAGTTGGCAGGGTCCGCGTAAACCTGTCTAAAAGAAGAATTGATTGAAAAACTACCGTGCTAACTGGATGAGTTGAAACGCGCGTCGAGGTTGGAGTAGGTGCAAGCTACGGTGCTGCTGTGGACGCATATTGGGTACAAAATGACAACAGGTATGTGGACTGAACTATGGGGCTAAGCAGATAGATGGAGGCAACGCTATGGTCACATGCCTGTTACCTTAAACTACTATGACATGCTAATTATAGTGTCCTCTAATCAGTCTACATAGCGTCTGGTAATATACCCATACTTTATATGGGATGTTCGTATTTTCACAATAGTATAAAATTTACAACACTGGTATTTTATACTATGCAACTGTAGACTATATCCCCTTTGGTCCATTCCTGTCAATATATGATTTATCCATTCATACTGGCCGTTAAGATACGGGCAGATGCAGCTACTGTAATATTGTGCCACTCCTTATTAGTGCGGCTTGACATCCCTCCCCATATTCCAAAAATGTTATCCTATATATGATGAAATTTTTATATGAATTTTGCACGAGCACTTTGTATAAATAAAATTTGATTTGATAAATATAAAGTACGATTCCTGGATTCTTTATAGGTTGCTATTATTGTACTGGAATCTATTTCAGAACTATGAGAGGCCTTATATAGGTTATTTAATTAGTAAAATGTAAACTGATTTATTGTATAATAATTTAAGATAAAACACAAGGTTTAAATTTATAGATAAAAACAAAAAACCTCTCCGTGGAGGTATTGTTGAGAGGGTCATGGTGAGGAACTTAGGGACAGAAGGGGAGGCTTTGGACCTGTTAGGAATACAAAATGACAGAAATGAATAAAGGTAAACGGATAGTAGGAATATTAAGGATCTGGGTTAATATTAATTACCTGGTGGTTATGAACACAATGAGGATGAAAATCTAGAAGTTGTGAAAATGACAAGAGGTGGAGAGAATAACTTTTGGTGTTTCACCTTTATGTACGAATCTGTAAACCAAAGAAAGTAGATTAGTCTGTGTTGACAGTAAGCTCCACAGTGTGGGGGCTTCCTAAATGGGGGAGAGGAGAGGGGGAAACCTACCAGTACTGGTCTTTTGAGTGCCTGTGTATTTGCTTTTGGAGGCCTGATAGATTAGCGATATTTAGGAAAATGTCCTAAAAATATTAGTAAATTGAAATTAGTATTAACAGATAAACCACAGGAATATGAATGTTAGTGGTGGTGATAAGAAAAATACCTGATGAGATGAAGCATGTCTATAGGATATAATATGTAGTGCTGTTTTCAGCAACTAGATGGGATAAAGATTGGAGTATCACCTGATAAAAATCATATAGGATATTAAAAGAGTATGAATGAAAATAATATAATCACATGAAATAACCACATGAAAATAAGGGAGAGTATAAAAATTGATATTAGCAACATATAATGAGTGTAAATACCTGATAGGGTGTTTGTTTAGTGAATATAAAGAGATAAATAGAGAGGATATTCATATGATTACTGAAACTGGATAATCTAGCTGGTGCCACCAATTGAAGACAGACAATACACGTCAGAGTTGAAAATGGATAATAAAATAATAAAACCTAGACTAGTGCTGTAAATAAAGCTAGATGATGAATTCAAAGTTACCTGTCAATAAAACTAGGTAGCGATTTCAAAATTACCTGTCCGTGAGCACTGAGTTCAGCTGTACAAAAATTCAGGCTAAATGATGAGGATGTAGGAGCTCAAGGGTTATCCTGTAACTGACAGCGTTATGGTTAAATATACGTTAGAATTGAGGGTCAATAGTTAATATACCTAGAAAATTGCTGTAACTACAACTAGGTGATGATTCAAAAAATTAGCTGTCAATGAGCACTGAGTTCACCTGTTGAAAATTCAGCCTGCCTGATGAGGATGTAGGAGCTCAATGGTTAACCTGCAACCTAACTGGTGTTTGCGTTAGGTAATAGTAAACAGAGGGTGATGTAGTCAGAGATAGTGAGGTCACATAGCTGGCTGTGTAGTGAAAAAATGTCACAGTCGGGCTGTCAGCAAGCGGCTTGCTAGGGGCAGTAATTGTCTTCCCTAGTTGGCTGGGATGTCTGTGAAAGCTGGTCCATCATGAGTGCCGCCGGGAGCTTCCACGGACATCCCAGCCAGTTAGGTAAGACAGAGGACTGCAAGCTGATATTTTCAGGCTGGGAAAATCCACGGTATTGGGCCCTTCCCTGCCTAAAAACAGCAGCCCGCAGCTGCTACAGAAGTGGCACATCACTCTTGCCGATTGTGTGGTGGCAATTGGGACAATTGTTTTTGGGGTTGATGTTAGCTGTGTCGTATCAGCTGGCATCAAGCCCTGGTGCTAATAAAAGAGAGGCGTCTATTAGACACCCCGATTACTAACCCAGTAAATGAAAACCTCTTCACAGTTGCCAGATGTGGCGGAGCGATCTTATGTGATGTGCCACTTCTGCAGCAGCTGCAGGCTGCTGTTTTTAGGCTGGGAAGAGCCCAATAACCATGGATTTTTCCAGCCTGAAAATATCAGCTTGCAGTTCTCTGCTTTGCAGGTTACTAAAAATACCAAGCACCCGACATAGCTTTTTTTTTATTTATTTATTTATAATGTTAAACCAGAGTAAACATCCTTTTGTTACACTTGGAAGGCACTAAAAGGTCTATAACATGTAGAGAATTGTGACATTATATATCTGTAGGACATCTATCTCCCTTTCTCTCTATTTCTTTAGCGATCTTTCTATCTGTATGCTTACATATGATTGCTTTATTATTTCTGACAACTAGTCAGAATGTAAATAGAGTATTCTGGTTTTTAAAATCTTTCCAGATCGATAGTGTACATATGACATATGCATGTGTGGCGCCCTGGACAAGCCAGGTCGTCACAGAACTACACCAACACACCCCACACCCCGGTTAGGCACACTGAAGCCAAACACAAAATTCTTGTTGCCTCCCTCCAGGGGCTGATGTCCACACCAGGGGGTGGGCCAGGCGGTTGGTCCCGCCCACCGAGGAGTACACAGTCCTGGAGGCGGGAAAAGGAGTCAGTAGTGGAGAGATGAGTTTTGAAGTTTGATGAGTGAGGAAGTAAAGTGGTAGAGGAGCAGTCTGAAGGCGGTCCGGGTGTGTGACCCGGACGGTACAGCAAGGTTGGCAGACGGTGGTGACCGTCTGCAGAAGAGGCTATTTGGAGCAAACCGCAAGGACCGTGGACGGGCAATGGCCCGGCGGTACCGGATCGGAGAGTAAAGAAAGAGAAGCCAGCACCATCCGGCAGGGCTTACGGACCCGACAAGGCTAGGAGTCGCCGTTGAATTTGTCAAATCCGTTAGCGAAGGGAACCTCCGGGGTTTCCCAGCAGTCAAGACCCGATTGAAGGCAACCGCTCAAGGGAAACACAGTCACCGCCAAGGCTACAGTTCCCAGGGCCAGAGCCTGCGGGCAAAAGGGGCTCACTCAGCATCCATCCAAGCTGGGGAGCGGGTTACCGGTGGGAAGCCATTGGAACCGTAACACAACACAGGTGCAGGGAAAGGCAGTCACCATCAACCTGCCGGGAGGAGAAACACCGCAGCCATCTGTGGGACCCGTCCATCCAGCCGTTTGTTTTACCGGAGACTTTGCATTCGTCATTGGCTGAGTGAGTACCCCCGTGCCGTGCGGCACAGCGCTGCCCCCGCGACCCTGCACCTCACCAGGCCCCGTAACCCGCCTGCCATACATCCCTACCTCCCTCACCGGGCCCCGGGACAACCAACCCCCTACCCACGGAGGGGAGAACCAACATCCAAGCTGCTCCCCGTCATCGCTCCCAGGATCCCCGTCCAGAGCAGCGGTGGTGTCACCAATCTCACCACAACCGTGGGTGGCGTCACGGACAATATCCCTAAACCCAAACCACCCCCTTTCACTCACGGGCGAGGAACACTGCTTGAGTCCCCGGGATCCGGCCCACCGCTCGAGCCACCACCGAGCAGCAGCCGGACCCGAGCAGTGGGTGAGCGCAGCGTCCCCTCCTCCGCCCGCAACACATGTCACATGGATATTGCATGCTCTCATAGCACTCGTATGTCACACAGTTGCTTGGCAAGGAAAAAGACACTCACTCATATAGCACTTTCATGACATACGCAAAAACATATGCATGACACTTGTCCCACTTTTTGGGATGAGTATTGAAGCAATTATTTATATGCTAGTGGGAGAGGGGCCTTAATCAGATGTCAGCAGCACATAGTAAGTCGGCTGCTCAGTGGCTCTTTGGGATATTGACATGTGATGCCAGCTATCATCAGACTCTGCTGAGCTCAAGTGATCTATTATTGTACCTTTGAATGCAGAATCTGCCACTATCTATGCTACCTTAAGGAGACTTTCTTTTTCAGCCATCTTCTTTCACTGCCGCCAGATGAGGGAAAGATTGTTGACAATTTAATAAAAATGATTGCAACCCTTCTGAGGGCTGGTGTACTAGACATCAATCTACCTCAATCAAACTCAGCATGGGCTGTATCATGTCATCTCTACCCCCAATATAACGTAGCTCAAAAGCTCTTGGGCTGTAGCATATGTAAACAGGATCCAAGAATGCAATGGCACAGTAAAGGCAACTCAGTGATGACTCACAACAGGTATTTATTTTACAGAAATGAAGAATTAGAAGTGATAAGGGATCATCTGGAAACACTACAGATGACTAGTGATCTAGTGACAGGTCATTTCATAGTCAGTAATATTCAAAGTGTATATGTAATATTTTATATACAGGAATTAAACACTCCAATCAACAAATATCTAAATGTAGCGTTAACTCAGTCCTGGTCTCTCTCAGGGGAACATCAGTGTCACCCAAACTGGTCACCACTTCCCCTGAACTGAATTATTCTGTATAACAAAAAGTAATACAATAAATCAGGGCTTATTGGAACTACGGTACAATTCTCTAAAGCGCAATTTAAATTCAGTTAGCAACTTTGCTCAGTTAGTACTGTACGTTTCAACAGGAAGTAACGACCTGGTTAACTTGGAACTTCTGTCTTCGGTATTTGGTGATCAACATCTGGTCTACAGTACTTGACCTGCGAAGTCTGGTTCTTGGTGTTTGGCCTTTGGTGTTTAGTCTTCGGTGCTTGCGATGTTTGGTCTTTGGTGCTTGACCTATGAAGTATGATTATTGATGTTTGGTCTTTGGTGCTTGACCTGCGAAGTCTGATTTTCGATGCTTGATCTACTCGAAATCTGTCTGCTGTTTTTGATTCCTTATAGTATGTCTGAAAGCTTGCCATATAATTCACGCTGATATTGGCAAATTGAACCTTTTTAGGAAAAATTTCTCATTAAAGTTTGGAATTTACCTTAAGTGTTTTGGAAGTTGGATCATTCATCTTCTTCACGCTGAAATGTGTATGTGACGCCCTGGGCAAGCCAGGGGTCACAGGTCATGACACCATCACACACCCCACATTCCCTGCAGGCACACCAAGGTCAGAACACAAAATCCTTGTTGCCCTCCTCCAGGGGCTGATGTCCACACCAGGGGTGGGCCAGGCGGTTGGCTCTGCCTACCGAGGAGTTCACAGTCCTGGAGGCGAGAAAACCAGGCAGTTGAGAGTTGAGTTTGAGAGTTGAAGGAAGGGAGAGGGAAGTGGTAGAGGAGCAAGTGAAAGGAGTTGAAGTGAAGGAGAAAGTGACAGCAACAGAGCCTGAAGTTGGTCCGGGTGTGTGCCCCGGACTGAGACAGCAAGGTTGGCAGACGGCGGTGACCGTCTGCAGGAGTGGCCTATTGGAGTCTACCGTAAGAACCGTGGATGGGTGGTGGCCTGGCGGTACCGGACCGGTACATAAAGAGAAGCCAGCACCATTGGCAGGGGCCTTTCGGATCCCGGCAAGGCTTGGAGTCGCCGTACAATTTGCCAAATCCGTCAGTGAAGGGGACCTCCGGGTCTCCCAACAGCCAAAGTCCCGATTGAAGGCAACCGTCCAACCATATTGGAGAGACACCGCCACCGCCAAGGCACCAGTTTCTCAGGGCCAGCGCCTGCGGGGAAAAGAGGGGCTCCTCCAGCTCATATCCAAGCTGGGGAGCGAGTTACCGGTGGGAATCCATCGCTACCAACAACCGTATTTAGGTGCAGGGAAGAGACAGTCACCGCTAACTTGCAGGGAACATCAACACCGCAGCCGTCCGAGGGACCCGTCCAACCAGCTGCTTGTTTACCGTGAACTGTGTCATCATCCTTGGGCTGAGTGAGTACCTCCGTGCCGTGCGGCACAGCGCTGCCCCTGCGTCCCTGCACCTCAACAGGCCCCATAACCCGCCTGTCAACCATCCTAACTCCCCATCATCGGGCCCCGGGACCACCAACCTCCTACCCACGGAGGGGAGGACCAACATCTAGCTGCTCCATACCACCACTCCTGGGATCCCCATACAGAGCAGCGGTGGTGTCCACACAATCACCACAACCGTGGGTGGCGTCACGGACAATAAATCCCCAAAACCAATCCCCTTTTCACTCACGGGCGAGGAGCGCCGCTCGAGTCCCCGGGATCCGGCCCATCGCTCGAGCCACCGAGCAACAGCGGCCGCGGCAGCAGCCGGACCCGAGCAGTGAGAGAGCGTGGCGTCCCCTCCTCCGCCCGCGACATGTATACTACATTACAGCACCAAACCTGCAGCACCTGGCAAAAAACTGCATCAAAACCACATTGAGTTTAGATGCAGTTTTCTTTGCCAGAAGATGTAGATTTGGTTAATAACCATGGGTCTCCCCAGCCTGAGAATACCAGCCCCCAGCTGTCAGCTATATCTTGGCTGAGTATCAAAATTGAGGGGGTTTACTCTTCTTTTTAAAATTATTTATTTAAATGATTAAAAAAGACGCATGGGGTCCCTCGTATTTTGATACACATCCAAGATAAGCACATGGCTGGGGGCTGCAGCAGTCTGCTTTATCTGCGCTGGCTATCTATATACTGGGGACCTTGCAACATTTTTTAATTTATCTGTTTAGTTTTGCATTTTAATAAGGCAGACAGACAGCCTCTATGAGGCAAAACAATCAGAAGAGCCAGCACACCGGCAGTCTGACTACAGCCAATAACAGATGCTGTCACAGACGATGGGTGGGGGAAGCAATGAATATGCATGAGGGATAATGAGCGGAATTGGAAGCAGTGTTACAGCTGCACCACAGAGACTGGTAAGTATGTCCTGCTTTAACCATTTTGCCAACTTTTTTTTTACAGTGATTTCCCTGGCCAATCACAGCCATGCCAAAACGTGGCATGGTTGCGATGGCTCCGGAAGTGCCCACAGCCTAAGAGCTTGCTGACTGGCTGCTCTGCAACCTTTCAACAAGTATTATTTGGGTGACAAAACCGAATGGGAACTGGATGTACAGTGAAACGTCTGAGTTCGGTGCTCAGGTATTCGGTACAGACACCGAACTTTACAGTTTGGGTTCGCTCATTCCTAGCTGTAGCCTTTATTATCAACAACTAGTAATGGTTTAAATCAAAGTGGGAAAACGAAAAGCAGGGTCCCAAATGCTACGATATTGTACCATTACACAGAGACATTTAGGGTTCATTTATACCACCTAATTCAGATTGTTGAATAATTGTGATTATATACATGCTGTTTGGTGATTGTTTACCGGCCTCTTTACACATGGTGGTGAAAAATTATTTGGACACAATCACACTTTCACTCCTACTAGTTGGAAATTATTTCTTCTTTGGCGATTTTCCATGTCATCAACTTTAACAAACAGAGCCTGCATTGATTGAAAGTGGGTTTGTATGGTCTTATTAATCGGTGGTATAGCGTCTTCCAATTCACTCACCCTCCCCTCCACTGCTATAGTTCTTCCCGCCACCTTCTGGACATCATGGCGGATGATCAAAATTGTTTCCTGAATATGCCCAACTTGAGTGGTCAGGGTGGAGAAGGTAGTAGATAGGGTAGGGTACAGATATTCACAGTGTTCAAGACAACTCGCAAAGATGGAGAGTTGTCCTGAGTGTCCCCACTGCTCGCACAAGGTACTCCCTCCATCCGCTGCTCAGAAGGTGCCACATCCATCTCCTCGCTTAGGCCTTCTTCTTCTTTCCCCACTGCCAGAGGGTAAAAGCGCAGCCCCATGACTTGTGTAGATATAGGCTCATGGGGAGTACCACACATCATTTTACCAACAGGTGCTTCCTGCTGAGGTTTATGTGTATATTGAAACAACAAAGAGCCAGCACCAATGTGCACTAAGGCATCAAATATTCCAAACTGCATTATAAAAATTTTTTTGAGATTTTTGGCAAAAAATTGCAATTTCTTGAGCTGCTTCGCCACGTCACGGCAAATCTCATTTGAAGCAGTCCTACACTAAAATATTTTTATAAAATGTGCCATGCGGCCTCACATATAAATAGCAGAACTGCTCTCAGCAGCACTCACCTGGTCTATTGCAGTCCCGTACCCATGACTGAGTCATGGCTGTGGGCGGGACAGGTCCAAGCAAATGCTGCATGAAGTATATATAGCCTGTGGACAAAGCCTGATGACCCAATGTGAACAGTCACCAAACGCCAAAATCTATACAGATGGAATACATCCCAAATTGGGGTGCATAGCAAGGTGGAGGTCAACCACCGACCAATTCAACAAAGAAACAACAAAGAGCCAGCACCAATGTGCACTAAGGCATCAAATATTCCAAACTGCATTATAAAATTTTTTTTGAGATTTTTGGCAAAAAATTGCAATTTCTTGAGCTGCTTCGCCACGTCACGGCAAATCTCATTTGAAGCAGTCCTACACTAAAATATTTTTATAAAATGTGCCATGCGGCCTCACATATAAATAGCAGAACTGCTCTCAGCAGCACTCACCTGGTCTATTGCAGTCCCGTACCCATGACTGAGTCATGGCTGTGGGCGGGACAGGTCCAAGCAAATGCTGCATGAAGTATATATAGCCTGTGGACAAAGCCTGATGACCCAATGTGAACAGTCACCAAACGCCAAAATCTATACAGATGGAATACATCCCAAATTGGGGTGCATAGCAAGGTGGAGGTCAACCACCGACCAATTCAACAAAGAAACAACAAAGAGCCAGCACCAATGTGCACTAAGGCATCAAATATTCCAAACTGCATTATAAAAATTTTTTTGAGATTTTTGGCAAAAAATTGCAATTTCTTGAGCTGCTTCGCCACGTCACGGCAAATCTCATTTGAAGCAGTCCTACACTAAAATATTTTTATAAAATGTGCCATGCGGCCTCACACATGAATAACAGAACTGCTCTCAGCAGCACTCACCTGGTCTATTGCAGTCCCGTACCCATGACTGAGTCATGGCTGTGGGCGGGACAGGTCCAAGCAAATGCTGCATGAAGTATATATAGCCTGTGGACAAAGCCTGATGACCCAATGTGAACAGTCACCAAACGCCAAAATCTATACAGATGGAATACATCCCAAATTGGGGTGCATAGCAAGGTGGAGGTCAACCATCGACCAATTCAACAAAGAAACAACAAAGAGCCAGCACCAATGTGCACTAAGGCATCAAATATTCCAAACTGCATTATAAAAATTTTTTTGAGATTTTTGGCAAAAAATTGCAATTTCTTGAGCTGCTTCGCCACGTCACGGCAAATCTCATTTGAAGCAGTCCTACACTAAAATATTTTTATAAAATGTGCCATGCGGCCTCACATATAAATAGCAGAACTGCTCTCAGCAGCACTCACCTGGTCTATTGCAGTCCCGTACCCATGACTGAGTCATGGCTGTGGGCGGGACAGGTCCAAGCAAATGCTGCATGAAGTATATATAGCCTGTGGACAAAGCCTGATGACCCAATGTGAACAGTCACCAAACGCCAAAATCTATACAGATGGAATACATCCCAAATTGGGGTGCATAGCAAGGTGGAGGTCAACCACCGACCAATTCAACAAAGAAACAACAAAGAGCCAGCACCAATGTGCACTAAGGCATCAAATATTCCAAACTGCATTATAAAAATTTTTTTGAGATTTTTGGCAAAAAATTGCAATTTCTTGAGCTGCTTCGCCACGTCACGGCAAATCTCATTTGAAGCAGTCCTACACTAAAATATTTTTATAAAATGTGCCATGCGGCCTCACATATAAATAGCAGAACTGCTCTCAGCAGCACTCACCTGGTCTATTGCAGTCCCGTACCCATGACTGAGTCATGGCTGTGGGCGGGACAGGTCCAAGCAAATGCTGCATGAAGTATATATAGCCTGTGGACAAAGCCTGATGACCCAATGTGAACAGTCACCAAACGCCAAAATCTATACAGATGGAATACATCCCAAATTGGGGTGCATAGCAAGGTGGAGGTCAACCACCGACCAATTCAACAAAGAAACAACAAAGAGCCAGCACCAATGTGCACTAAGGCATCAAATATTCCAAACTGCATTATAAAAATTTTTTTGAGATTTTTGGCAAAAAATTGCAATTTCTTGAGCTGCTTCGCCACGTCACGGCAAATCTCATTTGAAGCAGTCCTACACTAAAATATTTTTATAAAATGTGCCATGCGGCCTCACATATAAATAGCAGAACTGCTCTCAGCAGCACTCACCTGGTCTATTGCAGTCCCGTACCCATGACTGAGTCATGGCTGTGGGCGGGACAGGTCCAAGCAAATGCTGCATGAAGTATATATAGCCTGTGGACAAAGCCTGATGACCCAATGTGAACAGTCACCAAACGCCAAAATCTATACAGATGGAATACATCCCAAATTGGGGTGCATAGCAAGGTGGAGGTCAACCACCGACCAATTCAACAAAGAAACAACAAAGAGCCAGCACCAATGTGCACTAAGGCATCAAATATTCCAAACTGCATTATAAAAATTTTTTTGAGATTTTTGGCAAAAAATTGCAATTTCTTGAGCTGCTTCGCCACGTCACGGCAAATCTCATTTGAAGCAGTCCTACACTAAAATATTTTTATAAAATGTGCCATGCGGCCTCACATATAAATAGCAGAACTGCTCTCAGCAGCACTCACCTGGTCTATTGCAGTCCCGTACCCATGACTGAGTCATGGCTGTGGGCGGGACAGGTCCAAGCAAATGCTGCATGAAGTATATATAGCCTGTGGACAAAGCCTGATGACCCAATGTGAACAGTCACCAAACGCCAAAATCTATACAGATGGAATACATCCCAAATTGGGGTGCATAGCAAGGTGGAGGTCAACCACCGACCAATTCAACAAAGAAACAACAAAGAGCCAGCACCAATGTGCACTAAGGCATCAAATATTCCAAACTGCATTATAAAAATTTTTTTGAGATTTTTGGCAAAAAATTGCAATTTCTTGAGCTGCTTCGCCACGTCACGGCAAATCTCATTTGAAGCAGTCCTACACTAAAATATTTTTATAAAATGTGCCATGCGGCCTCACATATAAATAGCAGAACTGCTCTCAGCAGCACTCACCTGGTCTATTGCAGTCCCGTACCCATGACTGAGTCATGGCTGTGGGCGGGACAGGTCCAAGCAAATGCTGCATGAAGTATATATAGCCTGTGGACAAAGCCTGATGACCCAATGTGAACAGTCACCAAACGCCAAAATCTATACAGATGGAATACATCCCAAATTGGGGTGCATAGCAAGGTGGAGGTCAACCACCGACCAATTCAACAAAGAAACAACAAAGAGCCAGCACCAATGTGCACTAAGGCATCAAATATTCCAAACTGCATTATAAAAATTTTTTTGAGATTTTTGGCAAAAAATTGCAATTTCTTGAGCTGCTTCGCCACGTCACGGCAAATCTCATTTGAAGCAGTCCTACACTAAAATATTTTTATAAAATGTGCCATGCGGCCTCACATATAAATAGCAGAACTGCTCTCAGCAGCACTCACCTGGTCTATTGCAGTCCCGTACCCATGACTGAGTCATGGCTGTGGGCGGGACAGGTCCAAGCAAATGCTGCATGAAGTATATATAGCCTGTGGACAAAGCCTGATGACCCAATGTGAACAGTCACCAAACGCCAAAATCTATACAGATGGAATACATCCCAAATTGGGGTGCATAGCAAGGTGGAGGTCAACCACCGACCAATTCAACAAAGAAACAACAAAGAGCCAGCACCAATGTGCACTAAGGCATCAAATATTCCAAACTGCATTATAAAAATTTTTTTGAGATTTTTGGCAAAAAATTGCAATTTCTTGAGCTGCTTCGCCACGTCACGGCAAATCTCATTTGAAGCAGTCCTACACTAAAATATTTTTATAAAATGTGCCATGCGGCCTCACATATAAATAGCAGAACTGCTCTCAGCAGCACTCACCTGGTCTATTGCAGTCCCGTACCCATGACTGAGTCATGGCTGTGGGCGGGACAGGTCCAAGCAAATGCTGCATGAAGTATATATAGCCTGTGGACAAAGCCTGATGACCCAATGTGAACAGTCACCAAACGCCAAAATCTATACAGATGGAATACATCCCAAATTGGGGTGCATAGCAAGGTGGAGGTCAACCACCGACCAATTCAACAAAGAAACAACAAAGAGCCAGCACCAATGTGCACTAAGGCATCAAATATTCCAAACTGCATTATAAAAATTTTTTTTGAGATTTTTGGCAAAAAATTGCAATTTCTTGAGCTGCTTCGCCACGTCACGGCAAATCTCATTTGAAGCAGTCCTACACTAAAATAAAAAAAAAAAAAAATTTTTATAATGCAGTTTGGAATATTTGATGCCTTAGTGCACATTGGTGCTGGCTCTTTGTTGTTTCTTTGTTGAATTGGTCGGTGGTTGACCTCCACCTTGCTATGCACCCCAATTTGGGATGTATTCCATCTGTATAGATTTTGGCGTTTGGTGACTGTTCACATTGGGTCATCAGGCTTTGTCCACAGGCTATATATATACTTCATGCAGCATTTGCTTGGACCTGTCCCGCCCACAACCGTGACTCAGTCATGGGTACGGGACTGCAATAGACCAGGTGAGTGCTGCTGAGAGCAGTTCTGTTATTCATGTGTGAGGCCGCATGGCACATTTTATAAAAATATTTTAGTGTAGGACTGCTTCAAATGAGATTTGCCGTGACGTGGCGAAGCAGCTCAAGAAATTGCAATTTTTTGCCAAAAATCTCAAAAAAAATTTTTATAATGCAGTTTGGAATATTTGATGCCTTAGTGCACATTGGTGCTGGCTCTTTGTTGTTTCTTTGTTGAATTGGTCGGTGGTTGACCTCCACCTTGCTATGCACCCCAATTTGGGATGTATTCCATCTGTATAGATTTTGGCGTTTGGTGACTGTTCACATTGGGTCATCAGGCTTTGTCCACAGGCTATATATATACTTCATGCAGCATTTGCTTGGACCTGTCCCGCCCACAACCGTGACTCAGTCATGGGTACGGGACTGCAATAGACCAGGTGAGTGCTGCTGAGAGCAGTTCTGTTATTCATGTGTGAGGCCGCATGGCACATTTTATAAAAATATTTTAGTGTAGGACTGCTTCAAATGAGATTTGCCGTGACGTGGCGAAGCAGCTCAAGAAATTGCAATTTTTTGCCAAAAATCTCAAAAAAATTTTTTATAATGCAGTTTGGAATATTTGATGCCTTAGTGCACATTGGTGCTGGCTCTTTGTTGTTTCTTTGTTGAATTGGTCGGTGGTTGACCTCCACCTTGCTATGCACCCCAATTTGGGATGTATTCCATCTGTATAGATTTTGGCGTTTGGTGACTGTTCACATTGGGTCATCAGGCTTTGTCCACAGGCTATATATATACTTCATGCAGCATTTGCTTGGACCTGTCCCGCCCACAACCGTGACTCAGTCATGGGTACGGGACTGCAATAGACCAGGTGAGTGCTGCTGAGAGCAGTTCTGTTATTCATGTGTGAGGCCGCATGGCACATTTTATAAAAATATTTTAGTGTAGGACTGCTTCAAATGAGATTTGCCGTGACGTGGCGAAGCAGCTCAAGAAATTGCAATTTTTTGCCAAAAATCTCAAAAAAAATTTTTATAATGCAGTTTGGAATATTTGATGCCTTAGTGCACATTGGTGCTGGCTCTTTGTTGTTTCTTTGTTGAATTGGTCGGTGGTTGACCTCCACCTTGCTATGCACCCCAATTTGGGATGTATTCCATCTGTATAGATTTTGGCGTTTGGTGACTGTTCACATTGGGTCATCAGGCTTTGTCCACAGGCTATATATATACTTCATGCAGCATTTGCTTGGACCTGTCCCGCCCACAACCGTGACTCAGTCATGGGTACGGGACTGCAATAGACCAGGTGAGTGCTGCTGAGAGCAGTTCTGTTATTCATGTGTGAGGCCGCATGGCACATTTTATAAAAATATTTTAGTGTAGGACTGCTTCAAATGAGATTTGCCGTGACGTGGCGAAGCAGCTCAAGAAATTGCAATTTTTTGCCAAAAATCTCAAAAAAAATTTTTATAATGCAGTTTGGAATATTTGATGCCTTAGTGCACATTGGTGCTGGCTCTTTGTTGTTTCTTTGTTGAATTGGTCGGTGGTTGACCTCCACCTTGCTATGCACCCCAATTTGGGATGTATTCCATCTGTATAGATTTTGGCGTTTGGTGACTGTTCACATTGGGTCATCAGGCTTTGTCCACAGGCTATATATATACTTCATGCAGCATTTGCTTGGACCTGTCCCGCCCACAACCGTGACTCAGTCATGGGTACGGGACTGCAATAGACCAGGTGAGTGCTGCTGAGAGCAGTTCTGTTATTCATGTGTGAGGCCGCATGGCACATTTTATAAAAATATTTTAGTGTAGGACTGCTTCAAATGAGATTTGCCGTGACGTGGCGAAGCAGCTCAAGAAATTGCAATTTTTTGCCAAAAATCTCAAAAAAAATTTTTATAATGCAGTTTGGAATATTTGATGCCTTAGTGCACATTGGTGCTGGCTCTTTGTTGTTTCTTTGTTGAATTGGTCGGTGGTTGACCTCCACCTTGCTATGCACCCCAATTTGGGATGTATTCCATCTGTATAGATTTTGGCGTTTGGTGACTGTTCACATTGGGTCATCAGGCTTTGTCCACAGGCTATATATATACTTCATGCAGCATTTGCTTGGACCTGTCCCGCCCACAACCGTGACTCAGTCATGGGTACGGGACTGCAATAGACCAGGTGAGTGCTGCTGAGAGCAGTTCTGTTATTCATGTGTGAGGCCGCATGGCACATTTTATAAAAATATTTTAGTGTAGGACTGCTTCAAATGAGATTTGCCGTGACGTGGCGAAGCAGCTCAAGAAATTGCAATTTTTTGCCAAAAATCTCAAAAAAAATTTTTATAATGCAGTTTGGAATATTTGATGCCTTAGTGCACATTGGTGCTGGCTCTTTGTTGTTTCTTTGTTGAATTGGTCGGTGGTTGACCTCCACCTTGCTATGCACCCCAATTTGGGATGTATTCCATCTGTATAGATTTTGGCGTTTGGTGACTGTTCACATTGGGTCATCAGGCTTTGTCCACAGGCTATATATATACTTCATGCAGCATTTGCTTGGACCTGTCCCGCCCACAACCGTGACTCAGTCATGGGTACGGGACTGCAATAGACCAGGTGAGTGCTGCTGAGAGCAGTTCTGTTATTCATGTGTGAGGCCGCATGGCACATTTTATAAAAATATTTTAGTGTAGGACTGCTTCAAATGAGATTTGCCGTGACGTGGCGAAGCAGCTCAAGAAATTGCAATTTTTTGCCAAAAATCTCAAAAAAAATTTTTATAATGCAGTTTGGAATATTTGATGCCTTAGTGCACATTGGTGCTGGCTCTTTGTTGTTTCTTTGTTGAATTGGTCGGTGGTTGACCTCCACCTTGCTATGCACCCCAATTTGGGATGTATTCCATCTGTATAGATTTTGGCGTTTGGTGACTGTTCACATTGGGTCATCAGGCTTTGTCCACAGGCTATATATATACTTCATGCAGCATTTGCTTGGACCTGTCCCGCCCACAACCGTGACTCAGTCATGGGTACGGGACTGCAATAGACCAGGTGAGTGCTGCTGAGAGCAGTTCTGTTATTCATGTGTGAGGCCGCATGGCACATTTTATAAAAATATTTTAGTGTAGGACTGCTTCAAATGAGATTTGCCGTGACGTGGCGAAGCAGCTCAAGAAATTGCAATTTTTTGCCAAAAATCTCAAAAAAAAATTTTTATAATGCAGTTTGGAATATTTGATGCCTTAGTGCACATTGGTGCTGGCTCTTTGTTGTTTCTTTGTTGAATTGGTCGGTGGTTGACCTCCACCTTGCTATGCACCCCAATTTGGGATGTATTCCATCTGTATAGATTTTGGCGTTTGGTGACTGTTCACATTGGGTCATCAGGCTTTGTCCACAGGCTATATATATACTTCATGCAGCATTTGCTTGGACCTGTCCCGCCCACAACCGTGACTCAGTCATGGGTACGGGACTGCAATAGACCAGGTGAGTGCTGCTGAGAGCAGTTCTGTTATTCATGTGTGAGGCCGCATGGCACATTTTATAAAAATATTTTAGTGTAGGACTGCTTCAAATGAGATTTGCCGTGACGTGGCGAAGCAGCTCAAGAAATTGCAATTTTTTGCCAAAAATCTCAAAAAAAATTTTTATAATGCAGTTTGGAATATTTGATGCCTTAGTGCACATTGGTGCTGGCTCTTTGTTGTTTCTTTGTTGAATTGGTCGGTGGTTGACCTCCACCTTGCTATGCACCCCAATTTGGGATGTATTCCATCTGTATAGATTTTGGCGTTTGGTGACTGTTCACATTGGGTCATCAGGCTTTGTCCACAGGCTATATATATACTTCATGCAGCATTTGCTTGGACCTGTCCCGCCCACAACCGTGACTCAGTCATGGGTACGGGACTGCAATAGACCAGGTGAGTGCTGCTGAGAGCAGTTCTGTTATTCATGTGTGAGGCCGCATGGCACATTTTATAAAAATATTTTAGTGTAGGACTGCTTCAAATGAGATTTGCCGTGACGTGGCGAAGCAGCTCAAGAAATTGCAATTTTTTGCCAAAAATCTCAAAAAAAAATTTTATAATGCAGTTTGGAATATTTGATGCCTTAGTGCACATTGGTGCTGGCTCTTTGTTGTTTCTTTGTTGAATTGGTCGGTGGTTGACCTCCACCTTGCTATGCACCCCAATTTGGGATGTATTCCATCTGTATAGATTTTGGCGTTTGGTGACTGTTCACATTGGGTCATCAGGCTTTGTCCACAGGCTATATATATACTTCATGCAGCATTTGCTTGGACCTGTCCCGCCCACAACCGTGACTCAGTCATGGGTACGGGACTGCAATAGACCAGGTGAGTGCTGCTGAGAGCAGTTCTGTTATTCATGTGTGAGGCCGCATGGCACATTTTATAAAAATATTTTAGTGTAGGACTGCTTCAAATGAGATTTGCCGTGACGTGGCGAAGCAGCTCAAGAAATTGCAATTTTTTGCCAAAAATCTCAAAAAAAATTTTTATAATGCAGTTTGGAATATTTGATGCCTTAGTGCACATTGGTGCTGGCTCTTTGTTGTTTCTTTGTTGAATTGGTCGGTGGTTGACCTCCACCTTGCTATGCACCCCAATTTGGGATGTATTCCATCTGTATAGATTTTGGCGTTTGGTGACTGTTCACATTGGGTCATCAGGCTTTGTCCACAGGCTATATATATACTTCATGCAGCATTTGCTTGGACCTGTCCCGCCCACAACCGTGACTCAGTCATGGGTACGGGACTGCAATAGACCAGGTGAGTGCTGCTGAGAGCAGTTCTGTTATTCATGTGTGAGGCCGCATGGCACATTTTATAAAAATATTTTAGTGTAGGACTGCTTCAAATGAGATTTGCCGTGACGTGGCGAAGCAGCTCAAGAAATTGCAATTTTTTGCCAAAAATCTCAAAAAAAATTTTTATAATGCAGTTTGGAATATTTGATGCCTTAGTGCACATTGGTGCTGGCTCTTTGTTGTTTCTTTGTTGAATTGGTCGGTGGTTGACCTCCACCTTGCTATGCACCCCAATTTGGGATGTATTCCATCTGTATAGATTTTGGCGTTTGGTGACTGTTCACATTGGGTCATCAGGCTTTGTCCACAGGCTATATATATACTTCATGCAGCATTTGCTTGGACCTGTCCCGCCCACAACCGTGACTCAGTCATGGGTACGGGACTGCAATAGACCAGGTGAGTGCTGCTGAGAGCAGTTCTGTTATTCATGTGTGAGGCCGCATGGCACATTTTATAAAAATATTTTAGTGTAGGACTGCTTCAAATGAGATTTGCCGTGACGTGGCGAAGCAGCTCAAGAAATTGCAATTTTTTGCCAAAAATCTCAAAAAAAATTTTTATAATGCAGTTTGGAATATTTGATGCCTTAGTGCACATTGGTGCTGGCTCTTTGTTGTTTCTTTGTTGAATTGGTCGGTGGTTGACCTCCACCTTGCTATGCACCCCAATTTGGGATGTATTCCATCTGTATAGATTTTGGCGTTTGGTGACTGTTCACATTGGGTCATCAGGCTTTGTCCACAGGCTATATATATACTTCATGCAGCATTTGCTTGGACCTGTCCCGCCCACAACCGTGACTCAGTCATGGGTACGGGACTGCAATAGACCAGGTGAGTGCTGCTGAGAGCAGTTCTGTTATTCATGTGTGAGGCCGCATGGCACATTTTATAAAAATATTTTAGTGTAGGACTGCTTCAAATGAGATTTGCCGTGACGTGGCGAAGCAGCTCAAGAAATTGCAATTTTTTGCCAAAAATCTCAAAAAAAATTTTTATAATGCAGTTTGGAATATTTGATGCCTTAGTGCACATTGGTGCTGGCTCTTTGTTGTTTCTTTGTTGAATTGGTCGGTGGTTGACCTCCACCTTGCTATGCACCCCAATTTGGGATGTATTCCATCTGTATAGATTTTGGCGTTTGGTGACTGTTCACATTGGGTCATCAGGCTTTGTCCACAGGCTATATATATACTTCATGCAGCATTTGCTTGGACCTGTCCCGCCCACAACCGTGACTCAGTCATGGGTACGGGACTGCAATAGACCAGGTGAGTGCTGCTGAGAGCAGTTCTGTTATTCATGTGTGAGGCCGCATGGCACATTTTATAAAAATATTTTAGTGTAGGACTGCTTCAAATGAGATTTGCCGTGACGTGGCGAAGCAGCTCAAGAAATTGCAATTTTTTGCCAAAAATCTCAAAAAAAATTTTTATAATGCAGTTTGGAATATTTGATGCCTTAGTGCACATTGGTGCTGGCTCTTTGTTGTTTCTTTGTTGAATTGGTCGGTGGTTGACCTCCACCTTGCTATGCACCCCAATTTGGGATGTATTCCATCTGTATAGATTTTGGCGTTTGGTGACTGTTCACATTGGGTCATCAGGCTTTGTCCACAGGCTATATATATACTTCATGCAGCATTTGCTTGGACCTGTCCCGCCCACAACCGTGACTCAGTCATGGGTACGGGACTGCAATAGACCAGGTGAGTGCTGCTGAGAGCAGTTCTGTTATTCATGTGTGAGGCCGCATGGCACATTTTATAAAAATATTTTAGTGTAGGACTGCTTCAAATGAGATTTGCCGTGACGTGGCGAAGCAGCTCAAGAAATTGCAATTTTTTGCCAAAAATCTCAAAAAAAATTTTTATAATGCAGTTTGGAATATTTGATGCCTTAGTGCACATTGGTGCTGGCTCTTTGTTGTTTCTTTGTTGAATTGGTCGGTGGTTGACCTCCACCTTGCTATGCACCCCAATTTGGGATGTATTCCATCTGTATAGATTTTGGCGTTTGGTGACTGTTCACATTGGGTCATCAGGCTTTGTCCACAGGCTATATATATACTTCATGCAGCATTTGCTTGGACCTGTCCCGCCCACAACCGTGACTCAGTCATGGGTACGGGACTGCAATAGACCAGGTGAGTGCTGCTGAGAGCAGTTCTGTTATTCATGTGTGAGGCCGCATGGCACATTTTATAAAAATATTTTAGTGTAGGACTGCTTCAAATGAGATTTGCCGTGACGTGGCGAAGCAGCTCAAGAAATTGCAATTTTTTGCTAAAAATCTCAAAAAAAATTTTTATAATGCAGTTTGGAATATTTGATGCCTTAGTGCACATTGGTGCTGGCTCTTTGTTGTTTCTTATGTGTATATTGGCCCAACTTGGCTAGAGTTTCCTCTGAGACAGCTCTGCTCCTTCTGCCTCCAGATGAGCCAGATCCATCTTGGGGGTCTCTCAGCTGACCACCGTATTCTTTCCCCTGCTTTTTAGTATGGGTCATGTTGGCTCTCTGTGTGGAGACTCAAGGGAAGTGTAGCCTTAGGGACAAAGTTATATTTCAATACACTAGAATGCCGAGATGTTCTGCACTAGTCAATTTCAGCAGGGGGGAAGCACCTGTCTACCAGTGCAGCCTTAGGGACAGGTTTATTGTTTATCACCAATGTAGTTTATGCAGCTCTTCAGCACTGAGCTTTAGCAGAAGTCCAGCACCAGCCAATTCTAGCAGAGGGAAAGCTCTTATCTATATGGTGTTCAAGGCTGGGCACTAGGACCCTAGAGGGCTTCTCTCCGGCCTCTCTGCTTCACTCCAAGTTGGCTTCCTCTCCCTGTTCTTATCAGCACCACTAGGGCTCTGCAGCTCAGATAACACCCAGGGCTCACTGGGCTTGTCAGGTAAGGAATTGCCCCACTCACTGGGGGTGAGGGGAACTCCTGGCTTCTTTTCACAGTGCTGCTCCCCAGGGGGTAAAGAGCCCAAGATGGTTGGTGTTTTCACAAGGCTCCCCTTCCTATCTCCAGCAAACATCAGCAGGGCACGTTTTCTTCTTCTGCCACCTCTCCACAGCACCAGGGGTCCTCTGCTCAGCAAGGATGATCACTTTGGAGGCTCTGTGTGGGGTCACATGTAGGATTTTTAATCAGGATGGCAGGAGCTCCTCTCAGATGCTGCTACTCAGCCACAGAGCATGGCCACGCCCCAGGGTCTTGGTTTAACATTCTGATAAAACTGTATGAAGCCCACTGCCACGACATGGTGAACCTCTGAGTGGGTACCTATATTATTTAAGCTTTAAAGGTGCGTCACTGTGCGCCAACCATTGCTGCAGCGACAGTGCACCAGCAGTGCAGGTGACCTGGTGCTGCACAACACCCATGCTGCAAGACTGAGTCCCCAAGACTCCAAGCCACACCACCCCACAGACACAAAATCACCACAACAATGGTTGCCACACAGCACAAACACCCTGTGGAGGGAGCTGGATAATTCACCTTCCACACGCTCCCAGGCTGTGAACTGAGAGCAAAAGAAAGGCACAACCATTCTTGCAGTTTCCTGCTAATTAAAAACGTCTGTGCCAAATGTGAGGAGTGCTGGTCCAAGTGAATAAAAAAAGCGGGGACAGACCATGCAATATGTCATAGCTGTGGAAAAAGACATGGACCACACATCCAAAAATCATAAGTTGATCTAGTGCCGTTAGGCATAGATTTATGTACCTGAACATGAGATTCTTGGTTTAACATTCTGATGAGACTTTATGAAGACATATGTCACGGCGAACCTCTGAGTGGATCCCCACATTATTTAAGCCTTAAAGCTGTGGCGCTTGGCACCAACCATCACCGCAGTGACAGTGCACCATCAGGGCAGGTGACCTGGTGCCTCACAACAGCAGTTGAACTGGCACCGCTCTCATTTAGCAGAGGCATTTTGAATTACTAGGAGACTGCAAGAGAGGTTCTGCCTTTTTAGCTCTCAGTTCACAAACTGGGAGTGTGTCGCCCTGGACAAGCCAGGGGCCACAGAGCACAACACCTACACACCCCACACTCCCTGCAGGCACATCAAGGTCAGACACAAAACCCTTGTTGCCTTCCTCCAGGGGCTGATGTCCACACCAGGGGGTGGAGCCAGGCGGTTGGTCTCCACCCACCAAGGAGTTCACAGTCCTGGAGGAGGGAAAAGGAGCAGTTCAGTTTTGACAGTGAAAGTGGAAGGAGGAAAAGTGAGCATAAGTGAAGTGGCAAGAGAGCAGACTGAAGTGAGTCCGGGTGTGTGGCCCGGACGGAGCAGCAAGGTTGGCAGACGGTGGTGACCATCTGCAGGAGTGGTCTATCGGAGTTTGCCGTGAGGACCGTGGACGGGCGGTGACCCGGCGGTACCGGACAGGTACACAAGGAGAAGCCAGCACCATTGGCAGGGGCTTTTCGGACCCCGGCAAGGCTAGGAGTCGCCGTGAAGTTGCCGAATCCGTTAGTGAAGGGGACCTCCGGGTTTCCAAACAGTCAAGTCCCGACAGAAGGCAACCGTCCAACCGTGAAGGGGAGACACCTCTACCGCCAAGGGCAACCGTTTCCCAGGGCCAGCGCCTGCGGGCAAAAGGGGCTCCTCCGGCCCACATCCAGGTCGGGGAGCGGGTTACCGGTGGGAACCCATCGGAATCAACATAGAACATAGGTGCAGGGAGAGACAGTTATCACTAACCTGCAGGGAACAACAACACCGCAGCCGTCCGAGGGACCCATCCATCCAGCCGCTTGTTTTACCGTGAACGGTGTCATCATCATTGGGCTGAGTGAGTACCTCCGTGCCGTGCGGCACAGCGCTGCCCCTGCGACCCTGCACCTCACCAGGCCCCGCAACCCGCCTGCCATCCACTCCTACCCCATCACCGGGCCCCGGGACAACCAACCCCCTACCCACGGAGGGGAGAAATAACAACAAAGCTGCTCCCTGTCACCGCTCCCGGGATCCCCGTCCAGAGCAGTGGTGGTGTCCACACAATCACCACAACCGTGGGTGGTGTCACGGACAATATCCCCAAAACCAAACCACCCCTTTTCACTCACGGGCGAGGAGCGCCGCTCGAGTCCCCGGGATCCGGCCCATCGCTCGAGCCACCGAGCAGCAGCAGCCGAAGAGCAGCGGCAGCCGGACCCGAGCAGTGGGAGAGCGCCGCGTCCTCTCCTCCGACCACGACAACTTGGCGTCACGAACAGGATCTTACCGCTCTGCCGTCTGGTAGAGGTGCGCCTTGTTACCGCTGGAGGTGTCCGGCCAGAAAATTTCAGAAGCCGCCATCTTTGGCGCGAAAAGTTCCCGCTCGAGTGTCTCCTCGAGTAGTGGAGGCGCGAAGGCCAAAACCCCGCCCCGATAGAGGAGGAGCCGGAAAGAGGCTAAAGGGGACGAAATGGCGGCTGGTCGCATGTGAGCGCAGCTATAGAAGCAGGGACGCCAGGACCCTGCGGCCATTGACTGGTTCCTGGAAGAGGCCGCTGCTAAAGATGCTGAGTCTGACCGACAACACCGTGGTCCCTGCGCCTGGCCCCGCAGCGTGGGTGGAGGTCCGGACCATCCAGCTAAGCAGCCGTCTGCAGGTCCGCATGCAGCTCCTCCTGGAGGAGTGGGAGGCCGACATGGCGGAAGTGGTGGCGGCCATACGGAGACGCGAGGTGGAGGGAGTCTTGGAAGGGAGGGTAAGTGACCCACGCCCCTGTACCCCTAGTGGGTCGGTCATCGCGGCTGAGGGACCCGGTCCATACCCGCTCGCCCTGCTACCTCCCCCGCTACCCGTGTTGGCTGCTGCTGCCCCGCCACTAGGCCCGCTACCACCACCACTGGTAGCGGTACCCTGCCAATCCGCCCCAGCGGACCGACCTGCAGAAGAAGCTCGTGACCGCCCTGATCCGCTTCCATGGAAGAAGCCGAAGGCTGAGGCCGTCAGCAAAGATGCACCGGAGGCACGGCGGGGATGCAGCTGCCAGGAGGCAGAGCAGGCCATGTCACAGCGGGGTCCCTCATTACTGAAGGTGCCGGTCGTAGCCGACACGGAGGGACTCTGGCTGGGTCCGTCCCCCGCACACGCTGAACCGAAGCAAGCAAAAAGTGCTCCATACTGGGAGCGGCAGCAACGGCAGCTGCGCAGAGAGATCGATGCCCGAGAGAGGTGTAGAGCGGATGTGCATGCCCGCATGAATATAGAGAAAGATCACCCGCAGCGAGCTACCATCGGGGTCCACAGCGGTGCACCATGTGAAGGTGGCACTACAGCCCCGCGATTGAGAATGGACTGTTGAGCAGTAAAAGTCGGCGGTCCTCCGCCTAAAAGTTG
This sequence comes from Anomaloglossus baeobatrachus, assembly GCF_048569485.1. NCBI lineage: Eukaryota > Metazoa > Chordata > Amphibia > Anura > Aromobatidae > Anomaloglossus > Anomaloglossus baeobatrachus. The sequence goes on along the minus strand of NC_134355.1, from coordinate 525,825,592 downwards.
TCCCCGTTGGGACCACCAGAGTGCTGTTCACAGTTTGAAAAGTTTGAAAATGAATGATAAGTGAATGATACCGATGAAGTCACCTGATTGCCATCTGATTTACTGCTGATTGAAACCAGTTGTTGCCGGCACCGTTGTCCCCGTGGGGACCGTCCAAAAAGTTGCATAAAGAACTCTTTATGAACATGCCTGAGAACTTGCAAGGCAACCACAAACTTGTGGCCTGTAAATAATTATGTTGTTACAGCTCCCAACGTTGCCGCCTCTGGAGAGGCAGATTGGAGGAAGGGCCCGCAGTGGAGTAGGCTGGGGCCCAGCCACCACAGGAACCGGTGGCAATCCTCAGGGGGTTTCAGGGGTTCCCCATGGACGTGGGTCCCCTGGAAAGGACAGAACCCGCTCGGGCAATTTGTGCAGGACTGGGGTCAAGGGTTGCTGCCTGTTGCTTAGGGGCAGCATCAGGGCCAGGTTGCTTGGGTGGGAGAGAGCGGAAGCCGTAACTATTTACCGTTGCAACGTTTAAGTAAGAGTACCTCCCGATGTGGGAAGATGTTATTATACTTGTATGTCTGTTACCGTTTTCTATATTTTTATATTTTCCAGTTGGTGAAAATAAAACCGGTGATGGACGGGCAGCCCGAGGATGGTCTGCATTTTGCTAAGGGGGAATGTGTTGCCCTGGACAAGCCAGGGGCCACAGAGCACAACACCTACACACCCCACACTCCCTGCAGGCACATCAAGGTCAGACACAAAACCCTTGTTGCCTTCCTCCAGGGGCTGATGCCCACACCAGGGGGTGGAGCCAGGCGGTTGGTCTCCACCCACCAAGGAGTTCACAGTCCTGGAGGAGGGAAAAGGAGCAGTTCAGTTTTGACAGTGAAAGTGGAAGGAGGAAAAGTGAGCATAAGTGAAGTGGCAAGAGAGCAGACTGAAGTGAGTCCGGGTGTGTGGCCCGGACGGAGCAGCAAGGTTGGCAGACGGTGGTGACCATCTGCAGGAGTGGTCTATCGGAGTTTGCCGTGAGGACCGTGGACGGGCGGTGACCCGGCGGTACCGGACAGGTACACAAGGAGAAGCCAGCACCATTGGCAGGGGCTTTTCGGACCCCGGCAAGGCTAGGAGTCGCCGTGAAGTTGCCGAATCCGTTAGTGAAGGGGACCTCCGGGTTTCCAAACAGTCAAGTCCCGACAGAAGGCAACCGTCCAACCGTGAAGGGGAGACACCGCCACCGCCAAGGGCAACCGTTTCCCAGGGCTGATCAGAATGTTAAAACAAGAGCCTCATGTACATACATTTCAGCCTGGCGGCATTAGATCAACTGATGTCTTTTGGATGTGCGGTTCATGTCTATTTTTCCAACTATAGGTCAATGATGTACACATTAGTACAAGATTAATGTTTGCAAATGCACATGTGGTGCTGCTGAGGCTTCATTCATCACAGGGTACTGCATCTCACCAGAGGTGCGGTACTCATCCCGGATAAGGAGGAGGTTGTTACGGTTGCTGCGAGCACTGGAGACTATGTCCAGATTTCTTGCTACTGCACATGTGCGAGCGCTGGAGACTAAGTCCAGATTTCTTGCTACTGCACATGTGCGAGCGCTGGAGACTAAGTCCAGATTTCTTGCTACTGCACATGTGCGAGCGCTGGAGACTAAGTCCAGATTTCTTGCTACTGCACATGTGCGAGCGCTGGAGACTAAGTCCTATCTTGGAGCCATTGCACATGTGCGGGTGACATCATCGCTGACACGAGGTCACATGTCTCTGACACCTTCTATGCCGATTGGTCGCTGGTCATGTGCTTGTGACGCCTTGCTCGGTGATAGGCCAGCATGACGTCACTCTTGTCGTTCTGGCAGCCGATTGGCTCTGGTGTCCTCCATCTTGGATGAGGCACAGAGTCTATATAAGACCCTGACACACGCCGCATGGCGCTCAGTCCTCTTGGTTCATGCATGAGGGTAGACGCCCTGTGCACGTTCCTCTAGGCATTCCTCTGTCTATGCAAGGTGAGCGCTACCGGTAGGGTAGCGTTCTTATACCTTACAGCTTCGGCTGCTGTCCGTATCCTTACCTCTTAGGGGAGCGGACATAGGCAGGTGCCTGAGGCACATGGTCTGGCTGGGCCTTGTGATTCGACTCGTAGGTGGACGTTGCCGCTAGGGTAACGTTCCTTATACTGCGTCTGGCAGTTGTTCGTATCCTCGCACACTAGGGGAGCGAACAGAGGTAGGAGCTTTGTGCGGCTTACGCTGCTGTTCGTCTCTTTTGCACCACTAGAAGAGCGGACCTAGGTAGGTGCCATTTCGCACACATTGCCTTTGTCTCTGTGATTGTTAACAGAGATCATTCCACACACCCTCCAAGTGGGGGAGGAATTGCTTTGCTTACTTATTGTATCCTTCTGTGAGTTAACAGAGGTATTGCACTCTGCCATAGTCTGCAGCAGAGTCTTTGCACGGTGGACCCTGACTGTCTGATACTCCTTTGAGTTATTATCAGACAGCCCCCCGTAACATTAGGACTGAGCCAAGGGTCTGGCAGTTATGGCAGAATATCAGCAGTTACACCGTTACATACAAGTACTTGAGTCACGGCTCAAGAGTATAGAGGATAAACCTCAGACCATGGTGACATCTGCACATGATCCTCGACTTGCTCTGCCAAACAGATATTCTGGCGATGCCAGATCATGTCGTGGTTTCATTAGTCAGTGTCAGATACACCTAGAGGTCAACTCTTCTCGCTTCTCTACGGAGAGGTCCAGAGTAGGCTTTATCATCTCCTTACTTCAGGACAAAGCCTTAGAATGGGCGACTCCCCTATGGGAGCGCTCTGATGTGGTTACTCTGAGACATCAAGACTTTCTTGATGCTCTTAAGGCGGTATTCATGGGTCCGCAGGTTACCCATGATGCGGCCCTGAGACTGTTAGATCTATCTCAGGGTTCGTTATCCACTAGTTCTTATGCCATTGCTTTTAGAACTCTGGTGGCAGAACTAGATTGGCCAGAGAAGGTGTTGATTCCTATCTTCTGGAGAGGGTTGGCAGGCTATGTCAAGGATGCTCTTGCTACTCGTGAGGTCCCTGCTTCTCTGGAGGACTTGATCACAGTAGCAACGAGGATCGATGTACGCCATAAGGAACGTAGACTCGAGGTCTCTTCCTCATGCCCTAAGCATCGGGCTATTCCAGTTGTTGAGGGTCCACTACCATCTTCCTCAGCATCTGAAACATCTCCCACTCCTATGGAGTTAGGTCATACGTCTTCCAGACTACGCAAGTCTGGTCCTCCTATATGTTACGTATGTCGTCAGGCTGGGCACTATGCCAACAAGTGTCCTAGTCGTCAGGGAAACTCCCTGGTCTAGTAACCATTAGAGGGGGGTTACTAGAGACGTCTTCTGCACCCTCTAAGTGTTGTATCCCAGGTCAGCTCTCGTTATCTGAGAATACATGGCCTATTATGGCTTTTGTGGATTCCGGAGCTGACGGGACTTTTGTGTCCTCAGGATTTGTAAAGGGACACAATATTCCCTCTATCATGTTAGAGGCGCCTATTCCTGTCCGTGTTGTTAATGGAACTATGTTGTCTGACTCCATTACATTGAGGACAGTTCCCTTGCGCCTTTCCCTGTCTCAGGGTCACATAGAGGAGATTTCTTTTCTTGTTTTGCCTGAGGGTATAGACGACATCCTTCTGGGTCTCCCATGGCTTCGGACTCATGCTCCTCACATTGACTGGGAGTCTGACAGCATTATTAATTGGGGTTCGAAATGTCAGTCCCGATGTCTTCCCTTACCACCTAAGGTCATTGCGGTTGCATCTACTGATCTCTCTCCCATACCTACACCCTATCTGGATTTCGCTGACGTGTTCTCCAAACAGGGTGCTGAGGTTCTTCCACCCCATAGGCCGTATGACTGTGCCATAGACCTTATCCCAGGTTCGGTTCCACCTAAAGGCAGGGTTTACCCCCTGTCGATACCTGAGTCGGAGGCCATGTCGACCTATATAAGAGAGAGTTTAGAGAAGGGGTTCATTCGTAAGTCTGTCTCTCCCGCGGGAGCTGGGTTTTTCTTTGTTCGGAAGAAAGAGGGTGATTTGCGTCCCTGCATAGATTACAGGGGTCTCAACGCAATCACGATAAAGAACAAATACCCATTACCTTTAATTTCGGAGCTCTTTGACAGACTGAGAGGAGTTCAAGTTTTTACAAAGTTGGATCTGCGGGGTGCGTATAACTTGGTACGAATTCGAAAGGGTGACGAATGGAAGACCGCTTTTAACACCCGAGACGGTCACTATGAATACCTCGTCATGCCTTTTGGGTTATGTAATGCACCCGCAGTATTTCAGGACTTCGTAAACGATGTGTTCAGGGATTTACTGTTATCCTCAGTAGTGGTGTATCTGGACGACATCCTGATTTTTTCTCCTGATCTGGAGACTCATCGTCAGGATGTCGTTCGTGTCCTTTCCCGTTTAAGGGAGCACTCATTGTTTGCTAAACTCGAGAAATGTGTATTCGAGCAGTCCTCATTGCCTTTTTTGGGTTACATTATCTCACAAGAGGGCCTGGCTATGGATCCTGCGAAGCTCTCTGCTGTCCTGCAATGGTCCGAACCTCATTCCTTGAAGGCGGTGCAACGCTTCTTAGGATTCATAAATTATTACAGGCAGTTCATACCCCATTTTTCTACTTTGGTGGCCCCTTTGGTGGCCTTGACTAAGAAAGGTGCTAATCCCAAAGCCTGGTCTACTGAGACATCTCAGGCTTTTGAGGCAGTAAAAAGACACTTTTCAACTGCTCCCGTTCTTCAAAGACCCGATGAGAGTAAGCCCTTCCTCTTAGAGGTTGATGCCTCTTCAGTGGGTGCTGGTGCGGTCTTGTATCAAAAGAACGGTGCAGGTAGAAAAAGGCCGTGTTTCTTCTTTGCTAAAACCTTTTCACCGGCAGAGAGAAACTATACCATTGGGGATAGGGAACTGCTCGCCTTGAGATTAGCCTTGGAGGAGTGGCGTCACTTGCTGGAAGGAGCGAAACATCCTTTCCAGGTCTATACAGACCATAAGAATCTGACGTACTTACAAACCGCTCAGCGTCTGAATCCTCGGCAAGCCCGCTGGTCCTTGTTTTTCTCCCGCTTTCACTTCTCCATCAACTATCTGTCTGGGAGTAAGAATAACAAGGCAGACGCCCTGTCTCGCTCTATGCTTTCTACCCAGGAAGAGATTGACGAACCTCGTCTTATCCTTCCCTCCAGGGTTTTTCATACGCTCTCGCCTGTGACGTTAGACCAAATCCCACCGGGCAAGACCTTTGTTCCGCCTGATCGACAGAATGATATACTGTCATGGGCCCACACCTCAAAGGTGGGTGGGCATTTTGGTATTAGACGGACACGAGAGTTACTGGAGAGGTGGTATTGGTGGCCACACTTAGCCAGCCACGTCAAGAGATATGTCGGTTCCTGCTGCTCGTGTGCTCGCAACCGTCCATTACGGCAGAGACCGGCTGGGCTCTTGCATCCTTTACCAGTGCCAGATAGACCATGGGAGGTGGTAGGCATGGACTTTGTGGGTGATCTTCCATGTTCACAGGGACATAGATTTGTGTGGGTCATTACGGACCATTTCTCCCGGATGGTTCATCTCGTACCGTTATCGAGAATCCCATCTTCCAGGGTACTAGCCAAACTATTCCTCAAGCATGTCTTTAGGCTTCACGGGATGCCAGATCGTATCATTTGTGATAGAGGCCCGCAATTTGCTTCCCGTTTCTGGCGAGATCTTTGTAGCCTTCTGCAAATTGAGTTGAATCTATCTTCGGCATACCATCCGGAGACCAATGGTTTGGTTGAGCGTACCAATCAATCCATGATTATATACCTTCGACACTTTGTTGCTGAGAACCACGATAACTGGTCCTCCCTCCTACCCTGGGCAGAATTTGCCCTTAACAATTCGCTGGCTGAGGCCACTGGGCAGACACCGTTCGTACTCAATAATGGGCAACACCCTAGGGTACCGGTACCGTTTCCCGCTGCTGCACCTCCTCCTCTTGTGGCCGACTGGGCAACTAATGCCAGAGAGGTTTGGGATCGGACTCAAGAGTCAATCCAAGCAGCTAAGGACCGTATGAAGACGGTGTCCGATCGGTTTCGTCGCCCGGCTCCTGTCTTTTCTCCAGGGGACTTTGTGTGGCTCTCTGCAAAAAACGTGAAACTTAGAGTGAGCTCTGTCAAATTTGCTCCTCGCTTCCTGGGTCCTTATGAGGTTCTTCGACAGGTAAATCCTGTAGTCTACCAATTGAAGTTACCCGTCCATCTTAGGATCCATGACAAATTCCATGTTTCACTGCTAAAGCCGGCAATTTTACCTCACGCTCGTGAAGTGCACTCTCCTGCTTCTGATTCCTCTCGCTCTAGCTATGAGGTACGAGCCATAGTTGGTTCTAAGATGGTTAGAGGGCGCAGGTTCTTCTTGATAGATTGGGAGGGCTACGGCCCGGAACATCGCTCTTGGGAGCCTGAGGAGGCTGTCCATGCTCCCGACTTAGTTGCTGATTACCTGCGTCGCCGGGAGGGGGGCCCTTGAGGGGGAGGTACTGTTACGGTTGCTGCGAGCACTGGAGACTATGTCCAGATTTCTTGCTACTGCACATGTGCGAGCGCTGGAGACTAAGTCCAGATTTCTTGCTACTGCACATGTGCGAGCGCTGGAGACTAAGTCCAGATTTCTTGCTACTGCACATGTGCGAGCGCTGGAGACTAAGTCCAGATTTCTTGCTACTGCACATGTGCGAGCGCTGGAGACTAAGTCCTATCTTGGAGCCATTGCACATGTGCGGGTGACATCATCGCTGACACGAGGTCACATGTCTCTGACACCTTCTATGCCGATTGGTCGCTGGTCATGTGCTTGTGACGCCTTGCTCGGTGATAGGCCAGCATGACGTCACTCTTGTCGTTCTGGCAGCCGATTGGCTCTGGTGTCCTCCATCTTGGATGAGGCACAGAGTCTATATAAGACCCTGACACACGCCGCATGGCGCTCAGTCCTCTTGGTTCATGCATGAGGGTAGACGCCCTGTGCACGTTCCTCTAGGCATTCCTCTGTCTATGCAAGGTGAGCGCTACCGGTAGGGTAGCGTTCTTATACCTTACAGCTTCGGCTGCTGTCCGTATCCTTACCTCTTAGGGGAGCGGACATAGGCAGGTGCCTGAGGCACATGGTCTGGCTGGGCCTTGTGATTCGACTCGTAGGTGGACGTTGCCGCTAGGGTAACGTTCCTTATACTGCGTCTGGCAGTTGTTCGTATCCTCGCACACTAGGGGAGCGAACAGAGGTAGGAGCTTTGTGCGGCTTACGCTGCTGTTCGTCTCTTTTGCACCACTAGAAGAGCGGACCTAGGCAGGTGCCATATCTAGTGGTTCGTGTCCTCGCACACTAGTGGAGCGAACGCAGGTAGGAGCTTTGTGCGGCTTACGCTGCTGTTCGTCTCTTTTGCACCACTAGAAGAGCGGACCTAGGTAGGTGCCATTTCGCACACATTGCCTTTGTCTCTGTGATTGTTAACAGAGATCATTCCACACACCCTCCAAGTGGGGGAGGAATTGCTTTGCTTACTTATTGTATCCTTCTGTGAGTTAACAGAGGTATTGCACTCTGCCATAGTCTGCAGCAGAGTCTTTGCACGGTGGACCCTGACTGTCTGATACTCCTTTGAGTTATTATCAGACAGCCCCCCGTAACAGAGGTCGGTGCTGTTTCATAACATCCACAACCACAAATAAGCCAGTTGCCCTCTCACCGGGACGGGGTTAGTGTAGGGTCATTTAGGATGGTCACCATATCGTCTGGGGCCTCCCACCCACTAACTCTGGGGCTCAAGTGGGTGGGGCGACTGATAAGGGGAGCAAGGCGCACAGACACACTCAGGAGAGTCGACACCACCGGGGACCAAGTAAGACGTAGGAGAATATGGTCGCTGAGGGAAGAGCTAATAGCTCCCTCAGGACCGGCACACATCACAGGGTGTGGAGACCTAAACTGGTGGGCAATTCACGGCCTATCAGTAGAATACACTGGACAGAGGATTTCAAGTCCTCTGGTCCACAATGGCGTCCGGGGCAAAGCAGCATATAGAGCCAGGAGCCCATCAGGGCGGCCCATCAACAGACTTGTGCTGATTGCTAGACGGGACGGTGAACATAACCACCCCAAGGACTCAGGTCCCTGTGTAGCTTCAAGTCTCAGGGACTCACACAACAGTGCGCAAGGAGGAAGGACTCACAAAGTATCCCTCTGGTAGTGGCCCCCGAACTATCCGGGATCGTCTGGAGCCCATCACAGCCGAGTCTGGCAATCCAACAGCAGGAGCAACTCAGTGAGTAAACACCTTAAACTACAACCGCTGTGTCGTCTGTTCCTTCCCGCGCCTCGCACTTCCCACACTGGGGTAGACAACTACTCTCAACATGCTCCCTAAGGCCTAGCTCTGCCTGTGGAGAGCTGCAACATCTGAGCTGCGTTAGCATCCGCCCCAGCAGAGAGAGACCTTGCGCAGTGGCGGCTCCCCTCCTGGCCCCACACCACAGGTGGCGTCAAGAAAGACAACTACTCCCATCACCACAATCATCCCATCATCTCATCTCATCATTTAGTTGACACCACGGGATCACAGAGCCAGGCCAGGCCACTGTGACAACCCACAATAACGAATAACGTTTGGAACACCATTCTAAGTCTGAACTGGGTGCAAAAAACCTAAAAAAACATCACTATGGGGAGATAAGGTATGCACACCAGTGACTATGTAAGGGGAATACATGGAATAGCAGAAACTGCTGTGTGAATACTGACTTGAAAAATCCAATAGCTATGTGTAAAAGTGAAAATGTGAAAAATGGAATCTGCATTACTGCCATGAACATATGAATCAAGAGAAATTTAGCTACTGAATTGATCAATGCAATAGAGCCCCAACACTACGCCAAAGTATTTCTCTACGTTGGGGTCCCTAGCTTGTGTGTGTCCTCTCATGCAGTTAAAAAACTTACCGTGTATGGGAAGCTGAGACCCAGGCTATTTATGCGTATGATATGGATTGGCAATAGGTGTGGTTGGGGAGGGTTCACAAACGAAAAACTACTAACAATAACGAATAACGTTTGGAACACCATTCTAAGTCTAAACTGGGTGCAAAAAACCTAAAAAAACATCACTATGGGGAGATTTTTTTAGGTTTTTTGCACCCAGTTCAGACTTAGAATGGTGTTTCAAACGTTATTCGTTATTGTTAGTAGTTTTTCGTTTGTGAACCCTCCCCACCACACCTATTGCCAATCCATACAATACGCATAAATAGCCTGGGTCTCAGCTTCCCATACACGGTAAGTTTTTTAACTGCATGAGAGGACACACACAAGCTAGGGACCCCAACGTAGAGAAATACTTTGGCGTAATGTTGGGGCTCTATTGCATTGATCAATTCAGTAGCTAAATTTCTCTTGATTCATATGTTCATGGCAGTAATGCAGATTCCATTTTTCACATTTTCACTTTTACACATAGCTATTGGATTTTTCAAGTCAGTATTCACACAGCAGTTTCTGTTATTCCATGTATTCCCCTTACATAGTCACTGGTGTGCATACCTTATCTCCCCATACTGTGACAACCCAAACCCCCAAAACCATCCCGGTGATGAGTAATTCCCAAGATCCCACGGGCGCGTCACACACAGAAACGAAGACTTTAATTTTTGGAGACATGTTCTGTGGTCAGACTAAACTAAAATTGAACAGTTTGGCCATAATAACCATTGTTACATTTGGAGAAAAAAGGGAGAAGCTTTGAAGCCTAAGAACACCATCCCAACTGTGAAACACATCGGTGTCAGCATCAATTTGTGGGGTTGTTTTCTGCAGGAGGGACTGGTGCACTTCACAAAACAGATGGTATCACCAGGAAAGAAGATTATGTGGCAATACTCAAGCAGCATCTCAAAACGACAGCCAGGAACTTAAAGCTTGGGTGAAAATGGGTTTTCCAAATGGACAATGATCCAAAGCATACTGACAAACTGGTTACAAAGTGGCTAAAGGATAACAAAGTCAATGTTTTGGAGTGGCCATCACAAAGTCATGATCTCAATCCTATTGAAAATTTATGGGCAAAGCTGAAAAGGCAGATGCGAGCAAGGCGACTTACAAACTTGGCTCAGTTACACCAATTTTGTAGGGAGGATTGGGGCTCAAATTCCTACCAACTATTGTGAGGAGCTTGTGGAGCAATATCCTAAACGTTTGACCCAAGTCATACAGTCTATCGGCAATGGTACCAAATACTAAAGAAATGTATGTAAACTTTTGACTTTGCAGAAAATAATAGAAATGCCTTAAAACATTCTCTCTCTCTCTCAATATTCTGGCATTTGGCAAATATAAATAATTTTGGTTCCTAATTGATCTAAAACGGGAAAGGTTTATTCTGATTTTATGTCAGATGGTGAGAAAAACATGCAGAAGTGTCTTTTTAGACAGTGTATGTAAAAGTCTGGCTTCAACTGTATATATACAGTATTTAGCTATCATCTATCAAGCTTCATGGCAAGAGAGACATCTAGTGGACATCATCAAGATAGCTTTTTGATAACATGTCTATTGTTGGTGTCCTTTGCTTGCAACTTTTAATTCTTTGGTTTCTTCTGTTAGACAGTAATCAGCAATCCCGGCTGCATCATCTGCATTTAGGTGTTAGTGTAGAATAAAATAAGGATGAAGCAATATCTGTCTTCATGTAATTAGGTTTATCGATATATATTCTAGCTATTGGAGAGACATTATTTTCTTCACTAAGAAAAAACACAAAATCTTACATTAAAAAAAAAAAAATTATATACAGTACCGACCAAAAGTTTGGACACACCTTCGCATTCAATGAGTTTTCTTCATTTTCATGACTCTGAAAATGGTAGATTCAGATTGAAGGCATCAAAACTATGAATTAACACATGTGGAATTAAATACTTAACAAAAAAGTGTGAAACAACTGAAAATATGTCTTATATTCTAGGTTCTTTAGGTTCTTCAAAGTAGCCACCTTTTTCTTTGATTACTGCTTTGCACACTCTTGGCATTCTCTTGATGAGCTTCAAGAGGTAGTCACCGGAAATGGTCTTCCAACAGTCTTGAAGGAGTTCTCAGAGATACTTAGCACTTGTTGGCACTTTTGCCTTCACTCTGCGGTCCAGCTCACCCCAAACCATCTCGATTGGGTTCAGGTCTGGTGACTGTGGAGACCAGGTCATCTGGCGTAGCACCCCATCACTCTCCTTCTTAGTCAAATAGTCCTTACACAGCCTGGAGGTGTGTTTGGGGTCATTGTCCTGTTGAAAAATAAATGATGGTCCAACTAAACGCAAACAGGGTGGAATAGCACACCGCTACAAGATGCTGTGATAGCCATGCTGGTACAGTATGCCGTCAATTTTGAATAAATCCCCAACAGTGTCAACAGCAAAGCACCCCCACACCATCACACCTCCTCCTCAATGCTTCACGGTGGGAACCAGGAATCTACAATTTTCAGAGTAATGAAAATAAAGCAAACTCTTGAGAAGGTGTGTCCAAACTTTTGGTCTGTACTATATATATATATATATATATATATATATATATATATATATATATATATATATATAAAACAGCTGAACTCTAGACATATTCAAGGTCGAATATAATAAAAAGGCAATGCAATCCTTTCCTAGGATGCTTCCTCCAGAAACCTAAAGAAGTTAGTGTAACCAAAGATCAGAACAATGTGACTGGAGACAAAAGTGCCAAGTACTTTTTGCACTTCTAGAGGTGTGACTATAGTGGATGGCAGTTTTGCAGTCACGCCTGGCCCCTGGGGCTTAGAGAGGCCCCAAAAAACTCATTTGGCCCACTAATATTATTAAAATCTTTTAATGGTTGGCGGCCCTGCTTGAGATTTTTCATTGGGGCCCTAGAGCTTCAAATTATGCTATTTCATGGGTTAACACATACATATCTGCAATGAGAGAGACATAGGATAATAATAATAAATGAATACCTTCTATGGTTCCACCATGAACCTATAACCAAATATGAAGCACTTGTAATAGCCAAGCGTAGATCTAGTAATACACAAAGAGTATGTATGTAGTAAATGCTCCTGAATATCCAGCTGGGGACAAGACCAGTCCAGCACCACCTGGCCTTTTCTCCCAGTGCCACTAGTGGTGATTGACAGGTCTTTTCCACAGGAAGAAATCTGTTAATCACCTGTAGCTGTTCTGGGATACGTTGGCCAGGAGCGGCATTGGACTAGTCTAATCTCTGACTGTGATCACCAGCCCAATCTTCTAACTACATTTTCTCTGCAATCACATATATTGGCACAGAGAATGGCACCATGTCAAATAAATATGCTGGACTACACCCTAAAATGAAATTTTGATAGCAGGAGAACTAAGGGGGAACGTAGTCATGGTCATGAAATTACCAGATATGTAAAAAACAAGTCAAATGCAAACATCTTGCAAAAATATAAAAATATTTATTAAGTGGTATTACAACAAGAAGTGACATACAAATTCATCAAGTATTGAAATAACAATTAGCAGGTTTATAAAGGATGTCCATGAGGACTAATCACAAAGGACCAGCAATCCACATATGGCAAAATGTGAACAGTTACAGTTAGGTCCAGAAATATTTGGACAGTGACACAATTTTCGCGAGTTGGGCTCTGCATGCCACCACATTGGATTTGAAATGAAACCTCTACAACAAAAATCAAGTGCAGATTGTAACGTTTAATTTGAAGGTTTGAACAAAAATATCTGATAGAAATTGTAGGAATTGTACACATTTCTTTACAAACACTCCACATTTTAGGAGGTCAAAAGTAATTGGACAAATAAACCAAACCCAAAAAAAAAAATTTATTTTCAATATTTTGTTGCGAATCCTTTGGAGGCAATCACTGCCTTAAGTCTGGAACCCATGGACATCACCAAACGCTGGGTTTCCTCCTTCTTAATGCTTTGTCAGGCCTTTACAGCCGCAGCCTTCAGGTCTTGCTTGTTTGTGGGTCTTTCCGTCTTAAGTCTGGATTTGTGCAAGTGAAATGCATGCTCAATTGGGTTAAGATCTGGTGATTGACTTGGCCATTGCAGAATGTTCCACTTTTTTGCACTCATGAACTCCTGGGTAGCTTTGGCTGTATGCTTGGAGTCATTGTCCATCTGTACTATGAAGCGCCGTCCGATCAACTTTGTGGCATTTGGCTGAATCTGGGCTGAAAGTATATCCCGGTACACTTCAGAATTCATCTGGCTACTCTTGTCTGCTGTTATGTCATCAATAAACACAAGTGACCCAGTGCCATTGAAAGCCATGCATGCCCATGCCATCACGTTGCCTCCACCATGTTTTACAGAGGATGTGGTGTGTCTTGGATCATGTGCCGTTCCCTTTCTTCTCCAAACTTTTTTCTTCCCATCATTCTGGTACAGGTTGATCTTGGTCTCATCTGTCCATAGAATACTTTTCCAGAACTGAGCTGGCTTCATGAGGTGTTTTTCAGCAAATATAACTCTGGCCTGTCTATTTTTGGAATTGATGAATGGTTTGCATCTAGATGTGAACCCTTTGTATTTACTTTCATGGAGTCTTCTCTTTACTGTTGACTTAGAGACAGATACACCTACTTCACTGAGAGTGTTCTGGACTTCAGTTGATGTTGTGAACGGGTTCTTCTTCACCAAAGATAGTATGCGGCGATCATCCACCACTGTTGTCATCCGTGGACGCCCAGGCCTTTTTGAGTTCCCAAGCTCACCAGTCAATTCCTTTTTTCTCAGAATGTACCCAACTGTTGATTTTGCTACTCCAAGCATGTCTGCTATCTCTTTGATGGATTTTTTCTTTTTTTTCAGCCTCAGGATGTTCTGCTTCACCTCAATTGAGAGTTCCTTAGACCGCATGTTGTCTGGTCACAGCAACAGCTTCCAAATGCAAAACCACACACCTGTAATCAACCCCAGACCTTTTAACTACTTCATTGATTACAGGTTAACGAGGGAGACGCCTTCAGAGTTAATTGCAGCCCTTAGAGTCCCTTGTCCAATTACTTTTGGTCCCTTGAAAAAGAGGAGGCTATGCATTACAGAGCTATGATTCCTAAACCCTTTCTCCGATTTGGATGTGAACACTCTCATATTGCAGCTGGGAGTGTGCACTTTCAGCCCATATTATATATATAATTGTATTTCTGAACATGTTTTTCTAAACAGCTAAAATAACAAAACTTGTGGCACTGTCCAAATATTTCTGGACCTAACTGTATTTTGATGTTCATCGTCAAACACATACTCAATGGTTCATAAATAGATATAATGCAAGTGCATCTAAGTTTATAGAAGTGTGAGATAATAGTGGGAAATCACACTCATCCCATGTATGGAATACAAGTCATAGATTTCATATGTCTATTTCATCATCTTTTCCTCATATTAGAGTACAGAGATCAGCTGGATCAGGGCCTTCATAAAGGGGCTCCCACATGATATACCACTCCAAATCATTACAAAACATATGAGACGATCCTGTACAGTAGTGTTCACTCCTCACCCATAGTGGTTTGAATTGCCCAAGAAAAAGTGCCCAAATCGGGCAGCCAAATTCTGATTGGTGCTGCCTATGGTTGGGGAAACATGAATCAGATGACAGGTTCCCTTTAAATGTGATAACAATGAACAGGTCACCAAACTTATATTATACTTATATTAAACTTATGTTAATGTATATGCATCATATATACTTTTTGTGATGCAATGTATAACTCATGTATGGCCAACAATTGAGCCACTTGAAATTTTGTGAATATGCATTAGTGTCTCATATAATTGTTTATTTAGACTAAAGGGGGCTTTACACGGTAGCGATATCGCTAGCAATTTGTAGCGATAGCGAGCATGTAAGCACCCGCCCCCGTCGCGCATGTGATTGTTTGTGATCGCTGCCGTAGCGAACATTATCGCTACGGCAGCATCACACCTACTTACCTGGTCGGCGGCGTCGCTGTGACTGCTGAACAATCCCTCCTTCAAGGGGGAGGGACATTCGGCATCACAGCGACGTCACCGCAACGTCACTAAGCGGCCGGCCAATCAAAGCAGAGGGGCGGAGATGAGCAGGACGTAACATCCTGCCCACCTCCTTCCTTCCGCATTGTGGCCGGCGGCAGGTAAAGAGACGTTCCTCGCTCCTGCGGTGTCACACATAGCAATGTGTGCTGCCGCATGAGCGATGAACCACCTGGATAAACAACCCTTATCGATTTTTGAGTTTGGGACGACCTCTCCATGGTGAACGATTTTCACCATTTTTGAGGTCGCTTAAGGTCACTGGTCAGTGTTACACGCTGCGATATCGTTAATGACGCCGGATGTGCGTCACTAACAACTTGACCCCGACGATAAAACATTAACGATATCGTAGCGTGTAAAGCCCCCTTAAATGTTTGTTAAAATAGAAAAGTAAAGTAAATAGAAAATTTAATAAAAAAGTAGGTTGGAGTATGTGCACACAGAAGTCCCAAGTAATCAAAGCTTTCATACTAGACTTCTAGAGTAAAATCTTTGAAAAGTCAAAAGATTTAAGGCCGCTTTACATGCAACGACATCGCTAACGGGATGTCGTTGGGGTCACGGAATTCATGACGCACATCCGGCCTCGTTAGCGACGTCGTTGCGTGTGAAACACACGAACGACTGTTAACGATCAAAATTACTTACCTAATCGTTAATCGTTGACGCGTTATTCCTTTCCCGATTATCGTTGCTGTTGCAGGACACAGGTTGTTCTTCGTTCCTGCGGCAGCACACATCACTATGTGTGACACCGCAGGAAAGAGGAACATCACCTTACCTGTGGCCGCTCGCAATGAGGAAGGAAGGAGGTGGGCGGGATATTTGGCCCGCTCATCTCCGCCCCTCCGCTTCTATTGGGCAGCCGCTTAGTAACGCCTCTGTGACGCCGAACGAACCGTCCCTTTAAAAAGGAGGCAGTTCGCCGACCACAGCGACATCACTAGACAGGTAAGTATGTGTGACGGTGACTAATGATATTGTGCACCACGGGCAGCGATTTGCCCGTGATGCACAAACAACGGGGGCGGGAGCAATCGGCAGCAACATCGCTAGCGATGTCGCTGTCTGTAAAGTGGCCTTAAGGCTATGTGCGCACTAGAAAAAGGATTTTTCTCAAGAAATTTCTTAAGAAATTTCTTGAGACTGAAGGATTAGCGCACATGCGTTATAAAAAACGCACCAATAACGCACCACAAAACGCATTTAGTACGTTTTTGGTGCATCTTTTGCAGGTTGGTCCCTGCGTTTTTTTAATGCTTTAACAGCAATAAGTAATATAGATAACACATAGATAATCACTGGGGAACGCAATTTTTTAGGAGTTAGGTCAGACAACTGTTCTCAATTAATTTTTGGATGCTGAATCCAGAAATGATCTCAGTTTTTCTCTATCACGTCAAGTTTTTGAACTATAGGATTTTTGTCTTCTCAAAAATATGTAAACTGCTGTACCTAAAAAGTGTTTTTTTTTTTTTAAATAGTACAAATATGAACAAAAAATGAAATATATAAGAAATAGGCATGACAAATATGTTTTTTAACACTATCATGTTTTTTACAAAGGATATATATATATATATATATATATGCAAGTCTTTAAGGTAAAAATGTACATTTATAGCTTTTTCTGGAGTGTTTAGCTTGAGGACAATCACGTTTGATGCTCCAGCAATAGTCAGCCATCATATGTACATCCCATCTACCCTGGTAACGGTCTTCCATAACCTTCAAACCTTGGTGAAATCGTTCACCTTGCTCATCGCTAACAGCACCAAGATTTTCCGGAAAGTTGGCAAGATGGCAATGCAGAAAATGTAGTTTAATACTCATGTTGCAACCAAGCGCTTTGTAGATCTCCAATAGTTTCTGAACAATTTCTTTGTAATTACTTGCACGTGTATTTCCAAGAAAGTTCTTGACGACGTCTTTGAATGATAACCAAGCATTCTTCTCAAGATCTGACATAGTCCCGGTGAAATGTTCATCTTTGATGAGCTGTCGAATTTGTGGACCATCAAACACACCAGCCTTGATTTTTTCAATGGACAGTCCAGGAAATGCCAACATGATGTACTTAAAACAGTCGCCGTCAGTTGTCAATGCTTTTACAAATTGCTTCATGAGGCCTAGTTTTATGTGCAGAGGTGGGAATAGTATATTCTTCCTGTCAACAAGTGGCTGATGTAGAATGTTAGGATCTCCAGGTTTAAGACCAGATCTTGGAGGCCAATTCGACTCAACCCAATGCTTTTCTCGAGCTCTGCTATCCCACATACAGAGAAAGAAGGGATACTTTGTGTACCCACATTGTTGACCAAGAAGGAAGCAAACCATTTTAAGGTCAACACAGATGATCTAATTGTGTGTGTCATATTTTTTTTCATATTATATTTCAATAACTCAATAACTCTCTTTACATCTCCATGTTCTTCACGAAGAGAGACAGAATGCCCAATAGGGACTGCACCAAATAAATTGCCATTGTGTAGAAGGACACACTTAAGACTCCGCTTTGAGCTATCAATAAACAGTCGCCATTCATTTGGATTGTACATTGAAAGCCCTAATTCTTGTAGTAAACCAGGAATATTATGGCAAAACACAAAACCTCTGTCACACCGAAAGTACTGCAAAAATGTACTTTCTCTAGTACGAAAGTATGATACCTTCGCTCCTTGTTCAAGTAACTGTTTCTCATTCAGCCTTGATGCTAGTAATTCTGAAGCTTTTTTTGATAAGCCCAATTCACGTGCTAAATCATTTAACTCGTGCTGATCAAATCTCTTACGAACTGAATCCTTGTGAATTTCAAATTCTGCATCATTGCTGTCACTGTGTTCGTCAACATCACTCTGAACTTCTAGAGATGGTAGCTGTTCGAAAACTGGCACTGGAATTTCAGCTGAATGAGGCATTGGTCTGATAGCTGACGGTAGATTTGGATATTCTATTTTACTTTTATTTTTCCTGATAAATCCTGATGTTTTCACTAAACAGAAGTAACAGTCTGTGGAATGACTTTTTTGCTCTCTCCACACCATGGGGATACCAAATCCCAACTTTTCACGTGTTCCTTTGGTCCACATCCGTAAACTCTCAACACACTGCTTGCACACCATGTGAGGGGCCCATGGCTTATCTTGATCACCGAGTTTTACTTTAAAATATGCAAAATATGCTTGTTTGACAAATGCACTGATGTTTGCCCTTTGAACTGGAATGGTGAAAACACCACAAATATAGCGGAAGGAGTCAGGGTTGTTTAGGCATCTACGACGAGAGGAAGAAGGAGCAGACATGATCTGAAACAAAGGAAATATGTACATAAGTAAATAAAACACTGAGATGGAAAGTTACAAGCTTTGAAAACTAACAAAAAAAAAAATCATAAAAGATATATAAATTACAACTAAGCGCCAAATGTAAAGAGAAAAGCTATCACAAATCCTATTTATTCCTACTATGATACATTTTTTGTGTAAAGATATTGATAATTATGACGTATTGGGAGCTGCACACACCTCTCACCACACTGTTTCAGTTGTGACTACTCTTACAAGTTGCCACGTAGCTCTATATGAGTCGAATTGTACTCAGATAACAAGTCTTATTACAGAAATCAGTGCAATTGTGCTTCTATGGCAGGTAATTTGAGGAGGAAAAACTTGACGTGATAGAAAAAAACTGACTACATTTTTGGAATCAGCATGCCAATTTTAGTATAAATCAGCTCAAAATCCTAACGCAACAGAATTTTTTTTTCAAATTGTTCCCCACTGTAATTGATAGATAAATAGATAGTGGATAGATAAATAGATAGATGGATAGACAGATAGATAGATAGATATAGATAGATAGATAGATAGATAGAAAAATAGATAGAAAGATGGATAGATGAATTAAAAAAAATTAAAAAAAAGTGATGTGGGGTCCCCCATATCTTTTGTAGCCAGCTAGGGTAAAGCAGACGGCTGCAGCCTTCAGACCACAGCTGGCAGCTTTACCTTGGCTGGTAATCCAAAACAGAGGGTACCCCACGCTGTTATTTTACATTAAATAAATAATTTAAAACAAAAAACGTGGGGTCCCCCCCAAATTGGATCACCAGCCAAGGTAAAGCGGACAGCTGTGGTCTGGTATTCTCAGACTAGGGAGGTCCACTGTTATTGGACACTCCCCAGCCTAAAAATAGCAGGCCACAGCCGCCCCTGAAGTGGCACATACATTAGACGTGCCAATCCTGGCGCTCTGCCCAAACTTATCCCATTGCCCTGGTGCGGTGGCAAACGGGGTAATATATGAGGTTGATACCAGATGTGTAATGTCACCTGGCATCAAGCCCTGGGGTTAGTGATGTCACGCGTCTATCAGATGCCTGACATCACCAACCCAGTCAGTAAGAAAAAAAAAATAGACAACAAAAAACTTTTATTTGAAAAAACACTCCCCAAAACATTCCCTCTTTCCCCATTTTATTGAAAAGAACAATCAAATACGGGTCCGGCGTAATCCAATAAGGGGGTCCCACGACGATCCATACCATAGTCACTCTCCCAGTCAATGAAGAACAGAGCATTCCCCATTGGCTGGAAGAGTAGTGCAGTGACCTGAGCTAACATCAATAGGTCAGCCCAGGTCACTGCAGGTGATGATGAGAGCTGCTGTCAGGAGGTTAGGTGAGATCATTACCTGCTGTGACGATCTCCTGCTCTCCTGACGTCAGCGCTGTCACTGCCTTCTGTGCCCGCCGCGTTCTCAGCAGTATCGCGGGAGCCCGTGACGTCACTACTAGTTACAGTCTTGGGCCACCCGCGAGACGTGATGTGAGAACGCGGCGGGCAATGGAAGGCAGTGACAGCGCTGACTTCAGGAGTGCAGGAGATCGTCACAGCAGGTAATGATCTCATCCAACCTCCTGACAGCAGCGCTCGTTATCCCCGCGGCTGCCCACACTCCAGTGTGAGAATCTGCTGATACTGCAGTGCGGGCAGACACTGACACACTGCAGTGCAGGCAGCCGCGGAGCTGGCAGGGAGTGGGACACAGACTGCATGGGCACCCGACGGAGTTCACACGGAAGTGCTTCCGTGCGGCTTCCAGGGATTGAGTGTGATCTGTGTGTGTTTACTCTTTGCTTAGCTTCCTCTTCCTGTCATAATGACATCACTTCCCTGCAAAACGCAGGGCAGTGATGAACATTATGTCCCGAAAAACGTGAAATAACGTGGGAATAACGCAGGAAAACGCAATGAAATGCACAGAATTTGCTACCTGCGTTATTCCCTGCATGATTTCATGATTACATTACAGTCAATGGAGTGAATAACGCTGTTAGCTGCAGAAAAGAAGTGACATGCACATTCTTTTTCTCAAGAAAATCTACTGAAAGAATTTTCTTAAGAAAAAAACGCAGTGTGCGCACAGCTAATTTTTTTTGCCATAGGTTTTGCTGGGGAATGTCTGCAGAAAGGAACAACCATTTTCTCAAAAAATTTCTGCAGCAAAAACGCAACAGGAAGTTAGCGGATTGCTGCACTTCTCACTTCCTGTTGATTACTCATATGTCTGTAGGTGGGTAGGGAGAAGAAGGCGGTGATTAGGCACAGGGCTCGTGTGACATCACAAACTCACGTGAGCTCTGGGAACGTGAGCTCCAGCACCACTGGGAGGTGAGTAAAAGCTTTTTCATTTTAATGGAGCTAAACATGAGCAATGAGAAGTGATTGTCAAAATAGGGGACAATCCCTTTAAGAAATCTAGCTTTGAAATTGGATTTATTTTTTTAAGATTTCTTTTGCAAATTTAAGTCAGATTACTCTGTAAATTCTGAGCAATGCTGTGCCCCCCCCAAGAAAAATCAAATTAGAGTTTAAACACTCACTGTGTACTCCTCCATTCTGTTGCATTTGAAGTAATTACAGTATGGACACGTGAAAAGCGAGCACTAAAATGCTCGAGTGCTCATTACTCAAATTGAGCAGGTTATGTTCACGGATGGGATCGACTTGAATAATGAGTATAATGGAAGTCAATGGTAAACTCAAGCATTTCTCCAAAAGACTAGCAGAAGGGCTGAGGGTGAGGCTGAAAATCACTGAAATGGATAGAAACAGCATGGAGAAAAAGTGTGGACGCAACTCTGACTTCCAGGTTGCTGCTGGAAACTAAATAAATAAATAAATGACAAGATCGGTGTGGGGCCCCCACTATTTTTGATAACCGCCAAAGGTAAAACAGACAGCTGGGGGCTGGTACTATGAGGCTGAGAAGGCCTATGGTTATTTGGCGTTTCCCAACCTAAAAAAAAATGCCTGCAGCTGCCCCAGAATTGGTGCAATATTTAGATGCGTCAATTTTGGCACTTTGCTCAGCTCTTTCCGATTGCCCTGGAGCATTTGAATAAAGACTCCCCCATGCTACCTCTCATTCACCAATTTATCAAAACTGTTCCCACAAAGCTACTTCATTGATTAACTCAATCCCCAAAGACAGCTCTGGTGATCTTAGGGATTCTGCAAATGCATAGTAGAATCCAAAAAATATTCAAGCAAAAGCAGCAGTCCAAAAGTCAAATTGCCCTTCTCCTTTCTGAGCATTGGCACAAGCGCAAATAGTACTTTAGCTATGTACAGTTAGGTCCAGAAATATTTGGACAGTGACACAATTTTCGTGAGTTGGGCTCTGCATGCCACCACATTGGATTTAAAATGAAATCTCGACAACAGAATTCAAGTACAGATTGTAACGTTTAATTTGAAGGTTTGAACAAAAATATCTGATAGAAATTGTAGGAATTGTACACATTTCTTTACAAACACTCCACATTTTAGGAGGTCAAAAGTAATTGGACAAATAAACCAAACCCAAACAAAATATTTTTATTTTCAATATTTTGTTGCGAATCCTTTGGAGGCAATCACTGACTTAAGTCTGGAACCCATGGACATCACCAAACGCTGGGTTTCCTCCTTCTTAATGCTTTACCAGGCCTTTACAGCCGCAGCCTTCAGGTCTTGCTTGTTTGTGGGTCTTTCCATCTTAAGTCTGGATTTGAGCAAGTGAAATGCATGCTCAATTGGGTTAAGATCTGGTGATTGACTTGGCCATTGCAGAAGGTTCCACTTTTTTGCACTCATGAACTCCTGGGTAGCTTTGGCTGTATGCTTGGGGTCATTGTCCATCTTTACTATGAAGCGCCGTCCGATCAACTTTGCAGCATTTGGCTGAATCTGGGCTGAAAGTATATCCCGGTACACTTCAGAATTCATCCGGCTACTCTTCTCTGCTGTTATGTCATCAATAAACACAAGTGACCCAGTGCCATTGAAAGCCATGCATGCCCATGCCATCACGTTGCCTCCACCATGTTTTACAGAGGATGTGGTGTGCCTTGGATCATGTGCCGTTCCCTTTCTTCTCCAAACTTTTTTCTTCCCATCATTCTGGTACAGGTTGATCTTTGTCTCATCTGTCCATAGAATACTTTTCCAGAACTGAGCTGGCTTCATGAGGTGTTTTTCAGCAAATTTAACTCTGGCCTGTCTATTTTTGGAATTGATGAATGGTTTGCATCTAGATGTGAACCCTTTGTATTTACTTTCATGGAGTCTTCTCTTTACTGTTGACTTAGAGACAGATACACCTACTTCACTGAGAGTGTTCTGGACTTCAGTTGATGTTGTGAACGGGTTCTTCTTCACCAAAGAAAGTATGCGGCGATCATCCACCACTGTTGTCATCCGTGGACGCCCAGGCCTTTTTGAGTTCCCAAGCTCACCAGTCAATTCCTTTTTTCTCAGAATGTACCCGACTGTTGATTTTGCTACTCCAAGCATGTCTGTTATCTCTCTGATGGATTTTTTCTTTTTTTTCAGCCTCAGGATGTTCTGCTTCACCTCAATTGAGAGTTCCTTAGACCGCATGTTGTCTGGTCACAGCAACAGCTTCCAAATGCAAAACCACACACCTGTAATCAACCCCAGACCTTTTAACTACTTCATTGATTACAGGTTAATGAGGGAGACACCTTCAGAGTTAATTGCAGCCCTTAGAGTCCTTTGTCCAATTACTTTTGGTCCCTTGAAAAAGAGGAGGCTATGCATTACAGAGCTTCCTAAACCCTTTCTCCGATTTGGATGTGAAAACTCTCATATTGCAGCTGAGAGTGTGCACTTTCAGCCCATATTATATATATAATTGTATTTCTGAACATGGTTTTTGTAAACAGGTAAAATAACAAAACTTGTGTCACTGTCCAAATATTTCTGGACCTAACTGTACATAGTGTGAGACTGTGACCGGGGTTGTCTATGACGGCCGGTACGTCTCGCCCCGGTTGTGCTCCCTCCATGTATAGAAAGCAACTCCACTCCAGGGTTAATGCTGTTTCCCTGCAGGCTGAAAGGAGGGTTAAAAGGAAACAGGAACATGGGCGTGGGTCCCTAGTGTGAGGGAGTGAACACAACTCCCTGAGTTTCTGCCAGAGAAACACATGTGTGCTGTTTTGGACTTTTGTTTGTGCAATAAACCGTGTGCTGTGACCATTGGTGCCTGGATCCCGTGTCTTCTGCCGCGCAGCCGACCACGCTACCTCACAGATGGTGGAGAATGCGGGTATGCCAGCCCGGTGAGGCGTAGCATCCATCCATGGTGACCCAGTAGCGCATGTCCTGGATTCGAGCGGCAATACTACCAAACCTGGCGACGCCATGGAGGACATACTAAAGCAGCTGTCTCAGGCTAATGCCCAGCAACAACAGACCAATGCACACCTGCTCCGGTCGTTGGATCGTCAGCAGCAATCCTTGCAATTGCAGGAACAAAGGCACCAAGAACAGATGGTTCTCCTGGCCAAGTCGATCCGTGCCGGACCGGCAGCAACAACCCTGGGACCGGGTGATGACGGCAGCATCCGGAAAATGGTGAGACAAGCGTTGCAAAAGATGACCCCGGGGGATGATGTGGAAGCGTTCCTGGCGGTGTTTGAGCGGTTGGCCGAGCGGGAGAAGCTGCCGACCTCCCAGTGGGCTGAGGTATTGTCGCCCTATCTGACGGGGGAGCCCCAAAAAGCGTACCTGGACCTCTGTACCGAGGACGCCATAGAATATGAGACCTTGAAAGCCGAAATACTTGCTCGGTTGGGGGTGAATACCCATGTACGGGCTCAGCGGGTAAATCAGTGGTTCTATGAGGAAGTCAAACCTGTACGCTCCCAGGCCTATGACTTGTTGCATCTAGTAAAGAAGTGGTTGCAGCCTTACACTCTGAGCCCTGCGCAAATGGTGGAAAGGGTAGTGGTTGATCGCTTTATGCGCACTTTACCCGTCACCATTCAACGGTGGGTAGGACAGGGCGACCCGAGTACCCTGGACCAATTAGTGTGCCTGGTGGAGCGGCATGTGTCTACGCAGGACTTGATACGGGACACTGAGACTTTGCGTGCCGCCCGTCGGTCCGGCCCCTCCAAGCCTCGGGCCGAGGACCCACCGCTGACACCAGTGCGGGAGTCCGCTACCGTCCCGTCTGAGGCGTCCCTGAGGTCCGGAAGGCTATGTACCCTAAATGACAACTCGTCAAGGGGGTTTCCTTCCCTATTAGATGTTGGCGGTGCCAGCGGGTGGGACATATGGAAGCCCAGTGTCCACTCACCACGGAGCCCATGGATTGTGGTGTTACCCGGCGGGGTTCAATGTATGCTCAGGCGGTGTGTACCGCGGACCTTGTCTCCCCGGAGACTGAGCCCCACTTTTGCCAAATACAGGTGAATGGATGTCCGGTTACAGGCTTGTTGGATTCCGGAAGCTTAGTGTGCGATCAACCCTAATGGCTGAAGTAAAGGCCACAGGACGTACAGTGGGGGTGGTTTGCATACATGGGGACTGCCGAGACTATCCCACGGGGGTTGTCACCATCACAGCACCCTGCGGTCAGGTGCAACATGAGGTGGGACTTATGAACACTCTTCCCTATGACGTGATCCTAGGAAGGGATCTGCCATATTTTTGGACTCTATGGAAGGGGCCTCCTAAGTCCCCTCAGGTATTGGACAGTCCAGGACCTGAGCCCGACAATCCCGAATCCGGGACGTCTGCCGTAGGGGTCCCCATGATAGGGACAGAATGTGAACCCGATAGGTCGCCCCTAGAGGTATTGACAGGAGAGGCTGAGATGGTCGAGCCCATCCCAGAGTTGGAGGCGTCCCCGGATACGTTTGGGACAGCCCAACTCCAGGACCCTACATTAATACATGCCCGGAGTCGGGTGAGAGTGGTTGATGGGGTGGCACAGCTTCCCGGTGCCCAGGTAAGGTACCCCCATTTCGCTCTTAAGCAGGATTTACTCTACCGGGTAGATGAAATACGGGGCGTGGGGGTAGAGCAGTTGGTGGTGCCCCAGCCGTATCGCCGGCGGGTCCTCGACTTGGCTCATAAACACCTGATGAGTGGCCACCTAGGGGTCAAGAAAACGCAGGAGCGAATATTGCAAAGGTTCTATTGGCCCGGGGTCTTTGGGGAGGTAAAACGGTTCTGCGAAACCTGCCCGAAGTTTCAGCTTACCGTACCCCTGGCCCACTTTCGCAGTCCGTTGGTACCGTTACCCATTATAGAAGTCCCTTTTGAACGGATAGGGATGGATCTGGTGGGCCCCTCGTAAAGTCCGCTCGAGGGCACCAACACATC
Source organism: Anomaloglossus baeobatrachus (assembly GCF_048569485.1). Lineage (NCBI taxonomy): Eukaryota > Metazoa > Chordata > Amphibia > Anura > Aromobatidae > Anomaloglossus > Anomaloglossus baeobatrachus. The sequence goes on along the minus strand of NC_134355.1, from coordinate 525,799,717 downwards.
CTAGTGATCGTTGACTATGCCACCCGGTATCCAGAGGCGATACCTCTCAGACATACTGCAGCAAAGCTTATAGCTCGGGAGTTGTTTGCTGTGTTCTGCCGGGTGGGGTTGCCCAAGGAGATCCTTACGGATCAGGGGACCCCATTCATGTCTAAAGTGACCAAAGAGCTATGCCGGCTACTCCAGATCAAGCAGTTGCGTACGTCTGTGTATCATCCTCAAACGGACGGTTTAGTGGAGCGATTCAATAAAACCCTGAAAACCATGCTCAAAAGGGTGATTTCCAAAAATGGGAAAGACTGGGATATGATGCTTCCCTATTTGATGTTTGCCATCCGAGAGGTGCCACAGTCATCCACGGGGTTTTCACCTTTTGAGTTGTTATACGGGCGACATCCCCGGGGATTGTTGGACCTGGCAAAGGAAACATGGGAGCAGGAGCCCACCCCCCATAAAAGTGTGTTTGAACACATTTTAGGAATGCAGAACCGCATAAGCACGGTCATGCCAATTGTGAAGGAGCATTTACAGGAGGCTCAGGCCGCGCAAAGGGGCCGCTACAATAGACAAGCCACCGTGCGGACCTTTAACCCCGGGGATCGGGTGTTGGTATTGGTCCCCACGGCAGAGAGTAAATTCTTGGCTCAGTGGCAAGGCCCCTACGAGATAAAGGAAAGAATCGGGGTGGTCAACTATAAGGTATTGCAGCCCGGTAGGCGGAAACCTGAACAAATATACCATGTCAACCTGTTAAAACCTTGGCAGGAACGGGAAAGCCTGATGGTTGATTTTTCCCCATCTCCCTCCTCTTCGGGTCGTTCAAACCCGGCTCCAGCGACCTCCGGAGAGGACGAACCGGAAGTAAGGATTGGAGAAGCCCTCACCAAGCAACAGAGGCGAGAGGCCAGACGGCTGGTTCAGCAGAACCCCGATGTCTTCTCCGAGCTGCCTGGTAGGACCAGTCTGATACGACATGACATTGTCACCGAGCCTCACCTGAAGGTACGCCTGAAGCCATACCGGGTACCGGAGGCTCGAAGACAAGCCATATCAGAGGAAGTGAAGACAATGCTACGCCTGGGGGTCATCGAAAAATCCCGGAGTGAATGGGCTAGTCCCATTGTCCTAATACCAAAACCCGATGGCTCCTTAAAGTTCTGCAATGACTTTAGGAGATTAAACGAAATATCCAAGTTCGATTTGTACCCCATGCCCCAGGTGGATGAGCTGATTGATAGGCTGGGATAGGAGCGATATTTCACCACGCTCGACCTGACCAAGGGGTACTGGCAGGTGCCACTGACGGAGTCCGCCAAGGAGAAAACCGCTTTTGTTACGCCGGAGGGTCTCTTCCACTATGTTGTCTTGCTTTTTGGGTTACATGGCGCTCCGGCCACGTTCCAGAGGTTGATGGACTTGGTGCTGGAACCCCACCAGGCGTATGCATCAGCATACCTTGATGACATCATTATTTACAGCTCTGAGTGGCAGACCCACTTGGAACAGGTACAAGCGGTGGTGAACGCGCTCCGAACAGCCGGATTGACAGCCAATCCCAAGAAATGTGCGTTGGGGCTCACGGAAGCCCGCTACTTGGGCTACGTAATAGGCCAAGGAGTGATTAAGCCCCAAATTAACAAAGTTGAGGCAATCCAGAAGTGGCCTAGACCCCTGACCACGAAGCAGGTTAGGGCCTTCCTGGGTATCGTGGGGTACTACAGGAGGTTTGTAAAAAAATTTGCGGGACTATCGGCCCCCTTGACGGACCTTCTCAAAGGCAAGAAGTCCGTCATGGTGCACTGGACTCCGCAGGCCGAGGACTCCTTCTGGGCCCTGAAGGGGGTCCTGTGCGGACAGCCCGTTCTTGTCAACCCTGATTTCCGGAAGGATTTCGTAGTACAGACTGACGCCTCTGAGGTCGGCCTGGGGGCAGTGCTGTCTCAGGTGGTTCAGGGGGAGGAAGACCCCGTCACCTTCTTAAGTAGGAAGCTCACCCCTCCCGAGTGGAATTATAGCGTAGTGGAGAAGGAGTGCCTGGCGATCAAGTGGGCCTTGGAGTCCCTACGCTATTACCTGCTGGGACGGCAGTTTCGATTGGTGACTGATCACTCTCCGCTGGTCTGGATGAGGTCCGCCAAGGAACGGAATGCCCGGGTTACCCGGTGGTTCTTTTCTCTACAGAACTTCTGGTTTACGGTTGAACACCGGGCCGGTAGGTTGCAGGGCAACGCCGATGCCTTGTCCCGCGGCCCGTGTTTGATGGCGGGAGTTCAACCCCACACGCTTGAACTGAGGGGGGGGTATGTGAGACTGTGACCGGGGTTGTCTATGACGGCCGGTACGTCTCGCCCCGGTTGTGCTCCCTCCATGTATAGAAAGCAACTCCACTCCAGGGTTAATGCTGTTTCCCTGCAGGCTGAAAGGAGGGTTAAAAGGAAACAGGAACATGGGCGTGGGTCCCTAGTGTGAGGGAATGAACACAACTCCCTGAGTTTCTGCCAGAGAAATACATGTGTGCTGTTTTGGACTTTTGTTTGTGCAATAAACCGAGTGCTGTGACCATTGGTGCCTGGATCCCGTGTCTACTGCCGCGCAGCCGACCACGCTACCTCACAATAGGTTATAGCAATATTTTAGAGCTTTATTATCCCACTAGAAGGTTGCCCGATTCTAACGTATCGGGTAGTCTAGAATGTGTATGTAGGGTAGCAGATTGAATAATAATATAATCAGCAAGTCTTGAATAATGATGGTTCATTTCTTGCTCGTTGGTCTCCCGCTGTGCAGCACGCATCGGCGTATTTGACAGTGAGAGACCAACGATCTGAATGGGCAGGGAGCCGGCGTACACTGGTAACCATGTTACACAATTGGGTAACTATGCAAAGCGCTTTGCTTAGTTACCCGATGTGTACCATGGTTACCAGCGTACGCCTCCTCAAGCACACGTGCCGGGAGCCAGGGGTAAGGTGGTAACCATGGTACACATTGGGTAACTAACGAAAGCGCTTTCCATAGTGACAGGATTGTGTACCATTTGTTACCAGCGTACATCGGTAAGCTGATAATCATGGTACACATTGGGTAACTATGCAAAGCGACAGTGCTGGTTTATTTTTTGCTTGTTGGTCTCCTGCTGTGCAGCACGCATCGGTGTGTTTGACAGTGGAAGACCAATGATCTGAATGGGCAGAGAGCCGGGGTAAGCTAGTAACCATGGTACACATCGGGTAACTATGCAAAGTGGTTTCCATAGTTACCCAATGTGTACACTGGTTAACAGCGTACGCCGGCTCCAGCACACGTGTGCCGAGAGTCGGGGTAAGCTAGTAACCATGCATGTTACACATTGGGTAACTAAGCAAAGCGGTTTCTATAGTTACCCGATGTGTACCATGGTTACCATCGTACGCCGGCTCCGGCACACGTGTGCCGGGAGCCGGGGTAAGCTAGTGGTTTCACACATCTGGCTTTTCTTGACTTTGTCGGATGCTGCGCACCCTAGAGAAAATATGGGTCTTTTTAATAAAAATATTCTCTATATTTACTTCTCTCCAGCGATGTTGTCTCCGGCTCTGCTGCCTCCCGCTCCTTATCGCCGCTCATTATACTCACTGAATATTCAGTGCCCTGAGGAGCTGGAAGCAGGAACAGCGCTGGGGACTTCAGTGCCGGGGACCGCATCGCTGGGTGAGTGTACAGCAGAGTATGTGTGTGTGTGTGTACATGCATGTGCGCTATGTGTGTATGCATACAGTGTATCCATGTGTGTCTGCTGTGTGTGTGTATACATGCATGTGCGCTATGTGTGTATGCGCTCGGTGTATCTATGTGTGTCTGCTTTGTGTGTATATGTGCTCAGTGTGTGTGTGTGTATACATGCATGTGTGCTGTGTGTATGCGCTCGGTGTATCCATGTGTGTCTGCTGTGTGTGTGTATACATGCATGTGCGCTATGTGTGTATGCGCTCGGTGTATCTATGTGTGTCTGCTATGTGTGTATATGTGCTCAGTGTGTGTGTATACATGCATGTGCGCTGTGTGTATGCACTCGGTGTATCCATGTGTGTCTGCTGTGTGTGTGTATATACATGCATGTGCGCTGTGTGTATGCGCCCAGTGTATCCATGTGTGTCTGCTATGTGTGTATATGTGCTCAGTGTGTATGTGTATATACATGCATGTGCGCTGTGTGTATGCGCCCAGTGTATCCATGTGTGTCTGCTATGTGTGTATATGTGCTCAGTGTGTGTGTGTATATAAATGCATGTACGCTGTGTGTATGCGCCCAGTGTATCCATGTGTGTCTGCTATGTGTGTGTATGTGCTCAGTGTGTGTGTGTATATACATGCATGTGCGCTGTGTGTATGCGCCCAGTGTATCCATGTGTGTCTGCTATGTGTGTATATGTGCTCAGTGTGTGTATATACATGCATGTGCGCTGTGTGTATGCACCCAGTGTATCCATGTGTGTCTGCTATGTGTGTATATGTGCTCAGTGTGTGTGTATATATACATGCATGTGCGCTGTGTGTATGCGCCCAGTGTATCCTTGTGTGTCTGCTATGTGTGTATACAGTGTATCCATGTGTGTCTGCTATGTGTGTATATTTGCTCAGTGTGTGTGTGTATATACAGTGCCTACAAGTAGTATTCAACCCCCTGCAGATTTAGCAGGTTTACACATTCGGAATTAACTTGGCATTGTGATATTTGGACTGTAGATCAGCCTGGAAGTGTGAAATGCACTGCAGCAAAAAAAGAGTGTTATTTTGTTTTTTGGATTTTTTTTTTTAAATTGTGAAAAGTTTATTCAGAGGGTCATTTATTATTCAACCCCTCAATCCACCAGAATTCTGTTTGGTTCCCCTAAAGTATTAAGAAGTATTTCAGGCACAAAGAACAATGAGCTTCACATGTTTAGATTAATTATCTCTTTTTCCAGCCTTTTCTGACTAATTAAGACCCTCCCCAAACTTGTGAACAGCACTCATACTTGGTCAACATGGGAAAGACAAAGGAGCATTCCAAGGCCATCAGAGACAAGATCGTGGAGGGTCACAAGGTACAAATCCTTTCCAAGGAGTTGGGCCTACCTGTCTCCACTGTTGGGAGCATTATCCGGAAGTGGAAGGCTTATGGAACTACTGTTCCTACTGTTCCTACGGCCTAGACAGCCTTTGAAAGTATCCACCCGTGCCGAGGCCAGGCTTGTCCGAAGAGTCAAGGCTAACCCAAGGACAACAAGGAAGGAGCTCCGGGAAGATCTCATGGCAGTGGGGACATTGGTTTCAGTCAATACCATAAGTAACGTACTCCACCGCAATGGTCTCCGTTCCAGACGAGCCCGTAAGGTACCTTTACTTTCAAAGCGTCATGTCAAGGCTCGTCTACAGTTTGCTCATGATCACTTGGAGGACTCTGAGACAGACTGGTTCAAGGTTCTCTGGTCTGATGAGACCAAGATCGAGATCTTTGGTGCTAACCACACACGTGACGTTTGGAGACTGGATGGCACTGCATACGACCCCAAGAATACCATTCCTACAGTCAAGCATGGTGGTGGCAGCATCATGCTGTGGGGCTGTTTCTCAGCCAAGGGGCCTGGCCATCTGGTCCGCATCCATGGGAAGATGGATAGCACGGCCTACCTGGAGATTTTGGCCAAGAACCTCCGCTCCTCCATCAAGGATCTTAAGATGGGTCGTCATTTCATCTTCCAACAAGACAATGACCCAAAGCAGAAAGCCAAGAAAACCAAGGCCTGGTTCAAGAGGGAAAAAATCAAGGTGTTGCAGTGGTCTAGTCAGTCTCCTGACCTTAACCCAATTGAAAACTTGTGGAAGGAGCTCAAGATTAAAGTCCACACGAGACACCCAAAGAACCTAGATAACTTGGAGAAGATCTGCATGGAGGAGTGGGCCAAGATAACTCCAGAGACCTGTGCCGGCCTGATCAGGTCTTATAAAAGACGATTATTAGCTGTAATTGTAAACAAGGGTTATTCCACAAAATATTAAACCTAGGGGTTGAATAATAATTGACCCACACTTTTATGTTGAAAATGTATTAAAATTTAACTGAGCAACATAACTTGTTGGTTTGTAAGATTTATGCATCTGTTAATAAATCCTGCTCTTGTTTGAGGTTTGCAGGCTCTAACTTATTTGCATCTTATCAAACCTGCTAAATCTGCAGGGGGTTGAATACTACTTGTAGGCACTGTACATGCATGTGCGCTGTGTGTATGCGCCCAGTGTATCCATGTGTGTCTGCTATGTGTGTATATGTGCTCAGTGTGTGTGTATACATGCATGTGTGCTATGTGTGTATGCGTCGGTGTATCCACGTGTGTCTGCTATGTGTGTATATGTGATCAGTGTGTGTGTATACATGCATGTGTGCTATGTGTGTATGCGTCGATGTATCCATGTGTGTCTGCTATTTGTGTGTGTAACCGTACACTGTACAGGACAGTGGCTGCGCCGCAACTTCCTGGTCACATGAAAACACGTGATCGGAGGTTGTCGCGCGGCATCTGTAGTGTACACAGTGCACGGGAGCGCGCCGGATGCGACAAAGTGGAGAAAAGGTAAGCGACAGTGCTGACGTGTGCCGGGAGCCGGGGTAAGCTAGTAACCATCTTACACATCGGTAACTAAGGAAAGCGGTTTCTATAGTTACCCGATATGTACTATGGATACCAGCCTACGCCGGCTCCGGCACACGTGTGCTAGTGGCTTTTCTCCACTTTGTCTTGCGGTGTGGACTTCGGGTGCTGCAGCAGTCACCTGGGTGTCGGGCGTCTCCGTGTGGGTTCGGGGAATGCGTGCGGGGGGACGGGGCCAGGGCGAGCATCCAATGCGTGAGGGGGTGGGGCCTGGTCAAGCGTCCAATGCGTGCAGGGTGCTGGGGCGAGCGGCCAATCCATGGGGGGGCGGGGCCAGGGCGAGCCGAGCGGCCAATCCATGCTGAGGGGGGCCATGCCGAGGCCAGCGGCCAATCCGCTGGTTGTCACCGTAAGGACACAATTTTGGAGCAAGACAGACAGATAGACAGACAGACAGACAGACAGAATAAGGCAATTATATATATAGATTAACCCTTGTGAATATGAAAAAAAGAGCTAAAACTTGATATTATTGGAAATTGATTTATGTTTTATTTTCACAACCCAAATATAATGCAAGTCACTACTTATGAATAGTACAGATGGAGGAGTAGTCAGGCAAGCTAGGGTCTGGTAACAGGAGGGAACGTCAGGTCACAATTCGAAGGTCAGAATTCCAGGAGGCCACGTAATAGAGAGGTCTAGACGTGGTCAGGTAATGGTCCAAGATCAAAAGCTAGGAGGTCACGACAGGTACAGGGAGTGGGCAAAGAGGAGTCAAACAACAGCCTGTGATCAAGAAACAAAGATCAGAACACATGCAGAAACACAGGCCAACAGCACAACTACAGAACCAGAATGTATGACTGGCAAGGTTCCAAGAGAGCATGCTCAGTAAAAAAGCAGAACAATTACCAGGAAGATGGAGCACCTGAGCAATCAGTACCTCCCAGAACCAGCCTGGAATCCTCGCTGTCAATCAACCTGCCTGCTCAGTAGCTCAGGAAAACTCAGCAGAGCATCTCCTAATGTGCAAGATGCTCTGCACAGAGGTATCGTGTCACTGCCAGCTCAGTAGTTGAGGAAAGCTGAGCAGAGCATCTCCTAGTGTGCAAGATGCTCTGCACAGAGGAATTGTGACACCAATATGAAATATCTGTGGGATCAAAATTATCATTGTGGTTTCAAAATTGAGTCTCTTTTCTGGGGTTTTCATTACACAGGTACCTCGGGGCTCTGCAAATATACATGGCACCAAAAACATTTCCAGGAAAATCTGTACATCAGCAACCAAGCACTTTTTGCCTACCATGTGCCCAAGTAGCAGATACTACATATGGTTTACTGTATTGTAACATATTGCAAGTTGCTTTTTTATTCCAAATACATTTTTGTGCTAAACCTTTAGGAAATAATTAAAGTACCGACAGGAAAGCTATGGTATAGAATAAGGAGAAGAGCACATGAAAGGGGTGGAGGGGAGAGAGTACTAGAACAGTAAGGCTATGTGCGCACGTGTGCGCTCTGCACCGCACCGAAAATGTGCGCTTCAGAGCGCAGCTGAAAAGCTGCGTTCTGAAGCGCATGGTGCCGGCAGATTTGTGCGCTGTGCATGCTGCCTCTCCCTATAGACAGCATGCAGAACGCACGAAAGAAGTGACATGTCACTTCTTAGAATGCAGCGATTCGGCAAGCAGCCGAATCGCTGCGTTCTTACATGCCACGTGCGCACGGCCCCTTCACAATCTCCATAGACTGTGCAGGGGACGCAGGACGCATGCAGTTACGCTGCGGTGCAGAACGCAGCGTAACTGCATGTAAAACGCACACGTGTGCACATACCCTTACAAACACCGACACACTGCTTATATAATAAATGCCAACACATTTGTATTATATGCCATCTGCTTGTTTTAAAAGAAAATCTTCCATATGGTAAAGTACAATTGCACTTCATAACGAAGTTCCTGTATAAAGTTTAAGTCGATGACCTAGAATCTAAACTTTACCTTTGCAGTAGTTTTTGTTTCTGTGAACTTGGGAATTGTTAACATTTTTTCAGGAGGTACAGACTTCTACTATAAAGTTAAAGGTTAAGTACTACTAGAGCCATAACAAAGACAAGGAGACACCCGTGAGATTTAGCACAGTTTTCAGGAAAAGATAAAAGTTTGGTATTAGGAGAACAAAGAGTTCAACTTGGCATTTAGGATTAAAAGATCAGCTCAGAATTGTGCAGTGAGAATTCACAAGTGGAGAGAACCTTGAACCCTGTTATGAACTTGCATAGGGAAAAAACATTAAGTTATATGGGGACACAGAAACTTATCTATACATGCAAAAACCTATCAAGTTTTAGAGTCTACAAAGTGAGTATTTGTATCACTTGTTCCATTGAGTTTTGTAGGATGAATTGCAATCTTATAGGAAATCTGTCACCCTTTTGAGTTTTTCTAGTTATTATTATGGGCATACAGGAGGCATAGAGGTGAAATTAGCCATAGCATTAAGCCTCCTGGATGATTGGTTATTTTGGAAAAATGATGTTTTATATCTTCTATCTTCCAGGCTATGGGGTGTATACTGCCTGGAAGATAAGCCTGACTCCAGTCTTCATTATACAGGAGTCTTCCTCCCGTTCTCTTCCCTGGTGTCCCTGTGACGTCAGGTGTGGAGCTGGAAACCCCACGCCTATCCATTCTGCCTTCTGTCTCTTCCTTGCACTGTGGCTATGTGACGCCCTGGCAAAACCAGGTAGTCACAGAAGACTGTACCCCCTCCCAGGGTACAGGAATCACCTTCTCCTTGGGGTTTAAAACCACATCCCACAACTCATACAATAAAACAGCCACACAAACCCCCAGAACAGTAGGGACACCCACTCAGGGGTTATGAAGTGTCTGGGGAGGAAACAAGACGTTGGAGGAGGGAGGCAGAGCAGAGCAGATGGGGGTTGGAGCTTCTGGACTGCTATGGAAGTAGGAAGTGCAAGCCAAGTTCTGGGAGCTGAAGTGAGGAGTAAGCTCAGGGAACTGAAGTGAAAGTGGAAGTGAGCTCCGGGATTGCTGGAACAAGTTGAGCTGTAAGAAGGAACCCGAAGTGGACCGGGACAGGGTAGTGGCTGCCGGTATTGTGAACGGGAATCTGAACTAGTGCAGGGAAGTGGACTTCCCCCATTCCAAGTAGAGGAGTTAAAGTGACTTTCAACTGTAGTGCAGGAGAGAGGGCCCTGCTCCATTGTACCATGTGTGCGATCCGAGCACCACCCACCAAAGGCCCACGGAAACCGGCAATTTCTGGTTTACCTCATGGACTTATGTGAAGTTACTGCATCATCCCCAGAGTAAGTACACCAGTCTCCTCTGGTCCAATTCTGCAGACGGCGTTCCGCTGTGCTATCCCTGCCACCACCACAACTCCCAACTGGGACTACACCTCTCCTACCCATGGAGGGGATCCCACCTTGCTGCCCCGCTCCATTAGAGTGCCTCAAGCGCCCCCCCTGAAGTCTCAGGTGATGTAGCAAAGTGAGTTTTAAGTCTAATATTGCGATAAAATCGCTGAAGGTCCCTTTCCAGCTGGTATGCATTCCAGTTGGGACTTGGGCAAAACAAAAGTCCCTTCTGTAGCACACTCACCTCTGCCTCTGCGGAATTATGCTCAGGCATGAGATTTCCGGCCATGCACCTGACGTCACAGGGTCACCAGGGAAGGGAAGGGGAGGAGGAATCCTATATGATGAAGACTGGAGAAAGGCTTATCTTCCAGGCAGCACACGCCCCATAGCCCGGAAGATAAAAAATATAAAAGAGGATTTTTACAAAACAAGCCATCATCCAGGAGGCATACAGGTATGGTTAATTTCACCTCTATGCCACTTGTATGTCCATATTCATAACTAGAAAATCTCAAAAGGGTGACAGGTTCCCTTTAATAAGCGCTGTCACAGGGTTGTGGAGAAGTTATAAAATCTTTTATTTGAAATACAGCACTTTTCAAGTTTCATACTAAAAAAAATTAGTCACTTTATATAGTTCACATAACTGATGATTTATATTACTCCAATTAACCCCTTCATGCCTCATTATAATAACAAATTGATTGCCATGTATTCAAGTCCTTTTGTAGTTTTAAGTTATCTAATTTATCTCCTGAGGGTTTAAATGAGTAAATAGAGAACACAACATAGCTCATATACCAATATTCATTTCCTTGGTGTATTTTTATGAGCCATGTTTGTAGTAGTTATGATTTTTTCTGTATTTAATAGGAATGTGTATTTTTGTAATAGTAGATATCCTGAATGATGCCAATTGTGAATACATGGCAATCAATTTGTTATTATATGGGGAGTGAAGGGGTTATTTGAACTGATACAAATCACCTGATTATTTGAACTATATAACATGATTAGTTTTTTAGCATGGTTTACATGATTAAGAGGATGGAAGGTCCTTGAAACACCCAGTATTCCAAATAAATGGTTTTCTATCTTCTCCACAACCCAGTGACAGCGCTCTTTAAGATCGCAATCCATCCATTCATTTGTACTTGGCCCCTATTTGTGGGTCGGCAATTTTAGCTGCAGTATGGATCTGATTCTGTTTTCCAGAGTTGTGTCTGAACAGCACAACCTAACAGGTGGGTCTTTCCATCAGGAGCTCCGTGGTATTCATCCACACAGGCTCACCCATTGGAGCGCCTCTGTCTTTTTTCTTTTATAATTGAACCTTGTAGAATGCACCTGTGACGTATCAGGTCGTCACAGGATATTGTGCAATATGCCCTTCTGCATGATATCCCTCTCCTCCTTTTACGGGTCCCTTGCTAAGAACAAGTTAATCAAAATCCTAGAAACACTCTTCACCACACCCACCAGACACACCAATGGGTAGCCTGAAGGGAATAGGGCCGCCCACTTGGGGGGTTGGTAAGGGAGGGTCAGGAGTGTCAGGAGCACTTCAGTTGTGTGGTAACTCTCGTGAGGAGAGGTCAAAAGTCTGTTGGAGGAGGTTAGGAGCTGGGCTCCTTGTTAAAACTAGGTGGCAGACGTTGGACTGGGCCTGGTAGAAGCTGGAACCCCGGTCGCAGAGGATTGTGTCAAGGGGCACGGAACTGCCGAGGAGGGCAGCCGGCCTTGTGCCATTTCCGGGCAGGGGCCAGGGCACGACGGAGTACGTGGACTCTAGGCCGGGAAGTAGCTTCAAGCGTCCTGGTAATCTACCCAACGAGGGAGGGCGAAGTCTTCAAGAATCATTCTCTACCCACTCCAAAATCGAGGTACTATCACAATGAGGGGGATAGGACTTTCCCAAAACACAGTCCAGAAAATCTCAAGTGTGAAACCTGAGAGCAAGCTCACTCCTTTAGCCATATGGGTGAGCAGGACCCGACTAGTTCTATACTACGGGGTCCAACCAGTAAAGAAGGTGCCAAGGGAGAGGTCACAGGCTAACAAGCAACACCACGGGCACAGGATCCAGGCATGCTCCCTCCCTGCTGCAGCGGTGCTCAGAATCTTGGTTTACAAGTTGTCGGTGTCAGCGTTATTGGACTGAGTGAGTACGCAGTGACCTTTTCCTCCCCGACAGCATCCCCTTACTGCCATCACCAAGCCCCGGGGCATTCCTCTACCCACGGAGGGGTTAAACACCTAGCTGCCATCCCATCGCCACCGGGCGCTCCCAACAGCAGCGGTGGTACTCCGCCTTACCACACACCATGGGTGGCGTCACGAACTCTAAACACAAAGCCCCCTGTAAATACCCCCCTTTTATTTCGAGTGGCCACATGACCTCTCCCGGGTCCATAGACCCCTCGAGCCACCGCGGATCCGGATCCGAGCAGCCTTGGCTGCTGACGCTGGGGCGGTATACACTCATGGCTGAACCATAGATGAGGTATGGTTTAGTCTTTAACAAAAAATCTACAAACTTTCATTTACAAGATATGCTTCAAAGGGGTACTCCGGGGAAGAAAAAAAAAATCTTTGTATTATATGCTCACACTGGCATATAATACAGAGGAGTGCAATATGAGAAAATAGATCTCACATTGTGTCAGATATTATTAAATAAGGTAGAACAGATCTGTACATTTTTTCTCATGCCGAATTGTTATGAGAAAAAAATGGCAGCATGCTGCATTTGGCAGCATATATCAGATCATGTGCACCCATACAAGTATATGAGTGCATTTGAAACATCGGACTGTACTCAGATGACATCCAAGTGCAGTACGATAAATCCAGATACAGGTGATGAAAACTATGGAGAGATTAATCTCTCCTTCTACTCCACACCTGTGCTCTGATTGTCACATATGAGAGAACCAAGTCACAGGTAATGACACTCGGTCATGCTCGCAGCAGGGTTTGAGCCAAGTGTCATGAGCAAATCACATCTGATGCTCTCGCATCGGATGCCCTACGCTAATATGACCCCGGCATACGGCCATGTCCCATAAATTATAAAGATGAGATCCGCACCCTCACACTACCTGTAAGGCCCCGTTGTTTACACATGCGCATAAAAATGTACGTGTGGCATATTCCGTTTGGGCCATTTGTGTGGCAATCCATGTGTACGTGTGTATCGTCCGTGTAACACATACAGGAAAAAAAAAACCACATAACACAGAAATTAATGTTTTTTTATGTTTTGAAGATGTGCAAAGATAGAGTGGTGATAGACAGAAAGTTACATACATTTTACAGTTATCAACCAAGCTAAAAAACAATTCTAAGAAAAAATGATGTGCCCCCCTCCCATTTTTGATAACCATCAACCATCAGACTGCTGCGGGCTGATATCAGGCAGGGAAAGTCCATGATTATATACCAGCCTGGATTGCTTGAGACAATTGAGGGTCTGCGCCTTGGCTCTTCGCGATTGCCCTGGTGCAGTGGTGCTTGGAGTAATGGCTTTTGGAGTTGATGTCAGACATGTAGTGTCAGCTGTGTAGTGTCACCTGGCATAAAGCACTGGTGTTAGTAATGGAGAGGTGTCTAACAGACACACCCTTTACTAACCTAGTAAGTAAAAAGAAATAACACACACACACACACACACACACACACACAGTAATAGTTTGATGGGAAAAAACACTTTCTGACTTTTCCCTGGTTCATCAATTTATTAAAAAAATATGCAGGTCAGTCGTAGTCCAGGGACTCCAACATTGTCCAAGGAATCCGACGTAGTGCAAAAATGAAAGCCTGAAAGACATAAAAAGAGAGAAATAAAATCAAGAGACTGTCCCTCATTTACCAATTTATTCAAAAGCAAAGTTCCCGGCTCTAACGTAGTTTAGCGGTTCCCACAACGTTTCTCGATTACATAGGACAGACTATGGAGCCAAGTGTATTCAAATCACCCAACAAATAACACATTTAAAAGAGTGCAGGGCATTATATAATACCATCATAACTGTCACAAGATGAAGTGGACAGCCCCTCCAGTTCCTTACAGTTTGAGAACGTAGCCCCTGCCCCCATGTGCAGCACTGGAGATTTATATCAGACAGCATTCCAAAGTGAGCACCATTAATCATCATACGGTGGGGGATGGTCAATGAGGGTGCAGAACAGTGCACTGAGCCTTTAGCCACGCCGAGGGTGCACCAAAGGATATCGAATAAACGTTTTTTTTCTATTTAACAAATTTAATCAAATCTATAAAACAAGTTTGATTTTTATACAGTTCCCTATATGAATATCTAAGTAGTTCAATTTCAATTTTGGGGGTGACAGATTCCATTTAAGGCAAAGTTGGTTACATCTGTAATTTAACAGATGATCATTATTAACAGGTGCTACGAGCAGGCTTACAATAATTAAATATAACAATCTATTGATTTGAAAACTAATCAACTTTTCAATAAGAAGCGCCTAAGAACACAAGTTCTGTAGAAAGTGGAAGGAATTTTTCCATGCTTTCACTGTTCAGTATAAGGTCAGCCTGACATGAACACGAGTTTTCCAAGCAGACTGGTTACTGTAGTCTTGTAATTTTGGCATTCAGTCGTTGAAAAAACAGTATCAGATTTTTATTACATGCAATTATATTTTTCATTGAGGTTCATAATGCCCCAGAAAAATGTTATCTTGAAGAAGTAAATGGATATAACTGTCAAAGCATTGTATATCTAACAGAAATGTCTAAATAATTCAACTATACTAAAGCGAAATTTCAAAGACTGAAAATTGCAGTAAATATTCTTTAAACATATAATATGTTTCAACAGTTTGCAATGGTTTCCAACATAATACTGTTGTAGAAAGTCATAGAAAAATGTCTCCATGACCCAGGGTGCGGTGTACTTTTGTAACTATATGAATTTAATTCTATTTTTTACCTTTTCCATGTTCTACTGGTTACATAGAAAGGAAATAATGTTATGGCCTCCTGGAATAGTATACTTGAGTCAGACTGCCTTAGTTTGTACATTAATAAACATTTTAATGTAAAGACTCCAAAATTTCTATTATCAAAGCTCAAAATGTTTCCGCTGCCTATTTTCCCTATTTGCGATTTACCTGTTCACGTCTTAAAGGGAATGTGTTACCTGAAAATGAGCTATTGTTTAAATAAGGTTTTTCTGTTACATAGATTAAAAAAATATATGCGGTATATTATATATACACCATGTTCCAAATTATTATGCAAATTATATTTTTCTCTGATTTTCCTACATGGTCGGTGCAAATGACAGTCAGTGTAATAAAAGTCATCACCTGTTAGAGTATACATCGAATTTTATTGAAGAAACCTCCCAGTGATAACAGTATAATCTTCAAATTTAAAAAAAAAAACCTCAAAATGCACTGTTCCAAATTATTAGGCACAGTAGAGTTTCTAAACATTTTATATGTTTTAAAGAACCGCAAATGCTCATTTGTGGAATTTCAGCATTAAGAGGTCACATTCACTGAAATAAAAAGATATTTAAATCGAAACCATACTAACAGGCCAAGTTACATGTTAACCCCTTCAGCCCCAAGCCTATTTTGACCCTAAAGACCAGGCCATTTTTTGCAATTCTGACCAGTGTCACTTTATGAGGTTATAACTCTGGAACGCTTCAGCGGATCCCGGTGATTCTGAGATTGTTTTTTCGTGACATATTGGGCTTCATGTTAGTGGTAAATTTAGGCCGATATTTTTTGCATTTCTTTGTGAAAAAAACGGAAATTTCGCGAAAATTTAGAAAATTTTGTAATTTTCAAACTTTGAATTTTTATGCTCTAAAACCAACGAGACATATGACACAAAATAATTAATAAATAACATTTCCCACATGTCTATTTTACATCAGAACAATTTTGGGAAAAAAAAAAAAAATTTAAGGAAGTTATAGGGGTTCAAAGTTTATGAGCAATTTCTCATTTTTACAACAAAATTTACAAAGCCACTTTTTTTAGGGACCACATCACATTTGAAGCGATTTTGAAAGGTCTACATGACACAGAACACCCAAAAGTGACACCATTCCAAAAATGGCACCCCTCAGGCTACTCAAAACCACATTCAAGAAGGTTATTAACCCTTCAGGTGCTTCACAGTAACTAAAGCAATGTGGAAGGAAAAAATGAACATTTTACTTTTTGCAACAAAAATGTTAATTTAGCCTCAAATATTGCATATTCACAAGGGTAGCAGGATTAAATGAACCCCCAAAATTTGTTGGGCAATTTCTACTGAACACGCAGATACCTCATATGTGGCGAAAAATCACTGTTTGGGCGCACGGCAGGACTCGGAAGGGAAGGAGCGCCATTTGACTTTTTTGAACAGAAAATTAGCTGGAATCTTTATCCTCACCATGTTGCGTTTGGAGAGCCCCTGAGGTGCCGAAACAGTGGAGATCCCCCACATGTGACCCCATTTTGGAAACTAGACCCCTCATGGAATTTATCTAGATGTTTATTGAGCACTTTGAGCCTCTGGTGGCTTCACAAAAGTTAATAGAGTTGAGCTGTGAAAATAAAAAAAAATTTTTTTACCACAAAATTGTTACTTCAACCAGGTAGCTTTTTTTTTCACAAGGGTATCAGGAAAAATTGCACCATAAAATGTATTGTGCAATTTCTCCTGAGTACGCAGATACCTCATATGTGGTGGAACTCAAATGTTTGGGCGCACAGCAGGGCTCGGAAGGCAAGGAGCGTCATTTGACGTTTCAAACGCAAAATTGTCTGGGATAATTAGCGTATTCCATGTTGCGTTTGGAGACCCGCTGAGGTGCCGAAACAGTGGAGCTCCCCCACATGTGACCCCATTTTGGAAACTAGACCCCTCATGGAATTTATCTAGATGTTTATTAAGCACTTTGAGCCTCTGGGGGCTTCACAAAAGTTAATAGAGTTGAGCCGTGAAAATAAAAAAAACATTTTTTACCACAAAATTGTTACTTCAACCAGGTAGCTTTTTTTTTCACAAGGGTATCAGGAAAAATTGCAGCATAAAATGTATTGTGCAATTTCTCCTGAGTACGCAGATACCTCATATGTGGTGGAACTCAAATGTTTGGGCGCACAGCAGGGCTCGGAAGGCAAGGAGCGTCATTTGACGTTTCAAACGCAAAATTGTCTGGGACAATTAGCGTATTCCATGCTGTTTGGAGACCCCCTGAGGTGCCGAAACAGTGGAGCTCCCTCACATGTGACCCCATTTTGGAAACTAGACCCCCATGGCATAGAAAAAAAAAACAGCGGAAGATGGGGGGGGGGGCGGCAGATGGGGCGGCAGCAGATGGGGGGGCAGCGGCATATAAAGGGAGCATCTGTGATTGTGAGACGGCGGCTGGGATAGGGTGGGAGCGGATGGGAGAGGGCGCAGTGGATGCAGGAGCGGCAGAGGATGGGGGGAGGGGGCGGGTGGGGGGATGGGTGGGAAGGGGAGTGGGAGGTGAGATTGGGGATAGTTACCCTACAGGATGGATCTAGGCAGCTGGATCACAGGAGATGAAAGAGGCAGCAGATCGGGGAGGGTGAGAGGTGGGGGAGGGAGCGCAGCGCAGATCACGGAGGAGACAGGTGAGCAGAGCACAGATCACGGGGGTGAGAGGTGAGGGAGCACAGATCACGGGGTGACAGGTGAGGGAGCACAGATCACGGGGTGACAGGTGAGGGAGCACAGATCACGGGGGTGAGAGGTGAGAGAGCGCAGATCACGGGGGAGACAGGTGAGCAGAGCGCAGATCACGGGGGAGACAGGTGAGCAGAGCGCAGATCACGGGGGTGACAGGTGAGGGAGCACAGATCACGGGGGTGACAGGTGAGGGAGCACAGATCACGGGGTGACAGGGGAGGGAGCGCACATCACGGCGGTGACAGAGGAGGGAGCACAGATCACGGCGGTGACAGGGGAGGGAGCGCACATCACGGCGGTGACAGGGGAGGGAGCGCACATCACGGCGGTGACAGGGGAGGGAGCGCACATCACGGCGGTGACAGGGGAGGGAGCGCACATCACGGCGGTGACAGGGGAGGGAGCGCACATCACGGCGGTGACAGGGGAGGGAGCGCACATCACGGCGGTGACAGGGGAGGGAGCGCACATCACGGCGGTGACAGGGGAGGGAGCGCACATCACGGCGGTGACAGGGGAGGGAGCGCACATCACGGCGGTGACAGGGGAGGGAGCGCACATCACGGCGGTGACAGGGGAGGGAGCGCACATCACGGCGGTGACAGGGGAGGGGGCGGGTAGCTGACCACGGGGGTGAGAGGTGGGGGGAGCGTGCAGCACATCATGGAGGGGAGGGGGCGAGCAGCACATCACGGAGGGGAGGGGAGGGGGCGAGCAGCACATCACGGAGGGGAGGGGGCGAGCAGCACATCACGGAGGGGAGGGGAGGGGGCGAGCAGCACATCACGGAGGGGAGGGGAGGGGAGGGAGCGAGCAGCACATCACGGAGGGGAGGGGAGGGGAGGGAGCGAGCAGCACATCACGGAGGGGAGGGGAGGGAGCGAGCAGCACATCACGGAGGGGAGGGGAGGGGGCGAGCAGCACATCACGGAGGGGAGGGGAGGGGGCGAGCAGCACATCACGGAGGGGAGGGGAGGGGGCGAGCAGCACATCACGGAGGGCAGGGGAGGGGAGGGAGCGAGCAGCACATCACGGAGGGGAGGGGAGGGGAGGGGGCGAGCAGCACATCACGGAGGGGAGGGGAGGGAGCGAGCAGCACATCACGGAGGGGAGGGGAGGGAGCGAGCAGCACATCACGGAGGGGAGGGAGCGAGCAGCACATCACGGAGGGGAGGGGAGGGGGCGAGCAGCACATCACGGAGGGGAGGGGAGGGGGCGAGCAGCACATCACGGAGGGGAGGGAAGGGGGCGAGCAGCATATAACGGAGGGGAGGGAAGGGGAGGGAGCGAGCAGCACATCACGGAGGGGAGGGGAGGGAGCGAGCAGCACATAACGGAGGGGAGGGAAGGGGAGGGAGCGAGCAGCACATCACGGAGGGGAGGGAACGAGCAGCACATCACGGAGGGGAGGGGAGGGGAGGGGGCGAGCAGCACATCACGGAGGGGAGGGGAGGGGGCGAGCAGCACATCACGGAGGGGAGGGGAGGGGGCGAGCAGCACATCACAGAGGGGAGGGAAGGGGAGGGGGCGAGCAGCACATCACGGAGGGGAGGGAAGGGGAGGGGGCGAGCAGCACATCACGGAGGGGAGGGAAGGGGAGGGGACGAGCAGCACATCACGGAGGGAAGGGGAGGGGGCGAGCAGCACATCACGGAGGGGAGGGGGCGAAGCAGCACATCACGGAGGGGAGGGGAGGGGGCGAAGCAGCACATCACGGAGGGGAGGGGGCGAGCACCGATCACGAGGGGGAGGGGCCGGGCAGCAGATCGGAGGGAGCGGTGGCACTATGACAGATGGAGGAGGACAGGGTGCACGATCCCAGTCCTCCTCCATCTGTCACAGTGCCACCGCTCCCTCCGATCTGCTGCACGGAGGTGAGGGGCCGGGCAGCAGATTGGGGGGAGCGGTGGCACTGTGGCAGATGGAGGGCGGCAGCGGATCGGGAGGTGTGGGGGTGAGGGTGCGGGCAGGAGATCGGGGAGACAGGTGACAGATCGCGGTGGGCAGCGGCGGCGGCGGATCGGGACGCTTTTCATACAGTGCAATGGCAGCGCGGCAACTTCCGGGTCCCATGCTCCGGTCTCAGAACAGCATGGGACCGGAGCTTGTCGCCCTGCCATTGCACTGTGTACACTCACTGTGTGCTGGCGTGCTGCAGGGACGATGACGGGGCGGTCACCGGCAACAGGTCCACTGTGATTGGAGAAATCGGTCACAAGACCGATCTCTCCAATCAGAGCAGTGGGGCTGGGGGAGGGTGATCCAGTGAGGTCACCCAGCTCCAGCCAATGGCCAGTGCTACAGCTGCACTGGCCAGGGCTGGAATTCAATGTTTCAGTCATTTTAATTGGCTGGAACATTACAGTGGCTGTGATTGGTTGAGCGGCGTTCGTCAGCCAATCACAGCCTCCGTAGGTCCGGGGAGGAGGCACCACCCCTCCTAAGGTCAGGAACAGGTCCCCTCCTCCCCGAATCTGCGGTTTATGTTAACCGATCGCAGTCACCGGAGGCTCCGGTGCCGCGATTCCGCCATGACGGAAAGATCCGTCCTTGGTCGTTAAGGCCCAGGGCACAAGGACGGATCTTTCCGTCCATGGTCGTGAAGGGGTTAAAATAGGAACCCTTCTTTGATATCACCTTCACAATTCTTGCATCCATTGAACTTGTGAGTTTTTGGAGAGTTTCTGCTTGAATTTCTTTGCATGGTGTCAGAATAGCCTCCCAGAGCTGCTGTTTTGATGTGTACTGCCTCCCACACTCATAGATCTTTTGCTTGATAATACTCCAAAGGTTCTCTATAGGGTTGAGGACAGGGGAAGATGGTCGCCACACCATGAGTTTATCTCCTTTTATGCCCATAGCAGCCAATAACACAGAGGTATTCTTTGCAGCATGAGATTGCATTGTCATGCATGAATATGATTTTGCTTCTAAAGGCATGTTTCTGCTTTTTGTACCATGGAAGAAAGTTGTCAGTCAGAAACTCTATATACTTTGCAGAGGTCATTTTCACACCTTCAGGAACCCTAAAGGGGCATACCAGATGTCTCCCCATGATTCTGGCACAAACATGACTCCTGCACCTCCTTGCTGGCGTCGTAGCCTTGTTGGGACATGGTGGCCATCCACCAACCATCCACTACTCCATCCATCTGGACCATCCAGAATTGCTCTACATTCATCAGTAAACAAGACTGTTTGAAAATTAGTCTTCATGTACAGTACAGACCAAACGTTTGCACACACCTTCTCATTCAAAGAGTTTTCTTTATTTTCATGACTCTGAAAATTGTAGATTCACATTGAAGGCATCAAAACTATGAATTAAAACATGTGGAATGAAATACTTAAAAAAAGTGTGAAACAACTGAAAATATGTCTTATATTCTAGGTTCTTCAAAGTAGCCGCCTTTTGCTTTCATTACTACTTTGCACACTCTTGGCATTTTCTTGATGAGCTTCAAGAGTTAGTCACCCGAAATGGTCTTCCAACAGTCTTGAAGGAGTTCCCAGAGATGTTTAGCACTTGTTGGCCCTTTTGCCTTCACTCTGCGGTCCAGCTCACCCCAAACCTTTCAATTGGGTTCAGGTCTGGTGACTGTGGAGGCCAGGTCATCTGGCGTAGCACCCCATCACTCTCCTTCTTAGTCAAATAGCCCTTACACAGCCTGGAGGTGTGTTTGGGGTCATTGTCCTGTTGAAAAATAAATGATGGTCCAACTAAACGCAAACCGGATGGTTCTGCATGCCTTCAATTTTGAATAAATCCCCAACAGTGTCACCAGCAAAGCACCCCCACACCATCACACCTCCTCCTCCATGCTTCACGGTGGGAACAAGACATGTAGAGTCCATCCGTTCACCTTTTCTACAAAGACACGGTGGTTAGATCCAAAGATCTCAAATTTGGACTCATCAGAGCAAAACACAGATTTCCACTGGTCTAATGTCCATTCCTTCTGTTCTTTAGCCCAAACAAGTCTCTTCTGCTTGTTGACTGTCCTTGCAGTGGTTTCCTAGCAGCCATTTTACCATGAAGGCCTGCTGCACAAAGTCTCCTTTTAACAGTTGTTCTAGAGTTGAGAAGGTGTGTCCAAACGTTTGGTCTGTACTGTATGTCTGGGCCCACTGCAACCGTTTCTGCTTGTGAGCACTGGTTAGGGGTGGCCAAATAGTAGGTTTATGCACCACAGCAAGCCTTTGAAGGATCCTACACTTTGAGGTTCGAGGGACTCCACAGGTACCAGCAGCTTCAAATATCTGTTTGCTGGTTTGTAATGGCTTTTTACCAGCTGCTCTTTTAATCCAATGAATTTGCCTGGCAGAAACCTTCCTCATTTTGCCTTTATCAGAACAAAAATGTATGTGCTCTGAATCAGCCACAAATCTCTTCATAGTACGATAGTCACACTTAAGTTTTTGTGAAATATCTAATGTTTTTATCATTGCACTATTTGATGCTTTTCAGCAGCAGAGAGATCCTTTTTCTTTCCCATGTTACTTGGAAACTGTGGCCTGCTTAATATTGTGGAACATCCAGTTTTCCTTTTATTGGGCTCACCTGGCAAACTAATTATCACAGGTATCTGAGATTGATATCTGTGATCCAAAGAACCCTGAGGAACAATACCATCAATGAGTTTCATTGAAAAAAATAAATAAATAATGGCTATGACGCTTAAATCCAATTTGCATAATAATTTGGAACATGGTGTATGTATTCAGGATACAAGCAAGGAGAAGAACACGTTTTCAGATAATAAGCCTTTTTGTTGTTATTTCCATATATATATATATATATATATATATATATATATATATATATAGTATATATGTCGCGGGCGGAGGAGGGGACACTGCGCTCTCCCACTGCTCGGGTCCGGCTGCCGCTGCTGCTGCGGCCGCTGCTACTCGGTGGCTCGAGCGGTGGGCCGGATCCCGGGGACTCGAGCGGCGCTCCTCGCCGTGAGTGAAAAGGGGAATGGTTGTTTGGTTTTAGGGATATTGTCCGTGACACCACCCACGGTTGTGATGATTTTTGGTAACACCACCGCTGCTCTGTATGGGGATCCCGGGAGCGGTGACAGGGAGCAGCAAACTTGTTAGGTCTCCCCTCCGTGGGTAGGGGGTGGTTGTCCCGGGGCCCAGTGATAGGGTGGAGGATGAGGGATGGCAGGCTCGGTGCAGGGCTTGGTGAGGTGCAGGGTCGCGAGGGCAGCGCTGTGCCTCACGGCACGGTGGTACTCACTCAGCCTGAGACGATGACACTGTTCTCGGTAAAACACACGGCTGGAAAGACGGTTCCCACGGATGGCTGCTGTTGCTTTTCCCCGGTAGGTAACGGTGACTGTCTCTTTCCCTGCACCTATGTTCAATGTTGGTAGCGATGGATTCCCACCGGTAACCCGCTCCCCGACTTGGATATGGGCCGGAGGAGCCCCTCTTTGCCCGCAGGCGCTGGCCCTGAGAGACTGGTGCCTTGACGGTGGCGGTGTCTCTCTCATACGGTTGGACGGTTGCCTTCAATCGGGACTTAGTTGTTTGGAGACCCGGAGGTCCCCTTCACTGACGGATTTGGCAAATTCACGGCGACTCCTAGCCTTGCCGGGATCCGAAAGGCCCCTGCCAATGGTGCTGGCTTCTCCTTGTGTACCAGTCCAGTACCGCCGGGCCACCACCCGTCCGCAGTCCTTACAGTAACTCCGATAGGCCACTCCTGCAGACGGTCACCGCCGTCTGCTAACCTTGCTGTATCGGTCCGGGGCACACACCCGGACCAACTTCAGGCTTTCAAACTGTCACTTTTCCTCTTTCACTACTTTCCCTCCTTCTACTTCAAACTCTAAACCTAATCCGCCTGGTTTTCCTGCCTCCAGGACTGTGAACTCCTTGGTGGGCGGAGACCAACCGCCTGGCTCCACCCCCTGGTGTGGACATCAGCCCCTGGAGGAAGGCAACAAGGATTTCAGGTCCAGCTTAGGTGTGCCTAACCGGGGTGTAGGGTGTGGTGATGTCATTACCTGTGACCCCTGGCTTGTCCAGGGCGTCACATATATATATACAGTACATATACAGTATATGTAAATATATATGTATACAGTTAGGTCCAGAAATATTTGGACAGTGACACAAGTTTTGTTATTTTAACAGCGAACAATAGAGGAAAATAGGGTTTATTTGAGCCGCGCCAATGATCACTTCTCAGGTATTCAGATTAATGGATCTTTATTTTGCACAGGTCTACGCGTTTCTGGAGTCTCAGCTCCCTTCCTCAGGACCATCAGGCATAAGAACACATCAAATCTACCATAATGGAGACTAACACAGTATAAATACATTTGATGACATCACAGGACCGCCCCTGACAAAAAAAAAAAAAAGGCGGGAAAGGGTGCATTGCAGTGAAGCATGATGCAATACAAGTAACTTCATGAAGGATGTGAAAAATAAGTTTTGTTATTTTAGCTGTTTACAAAAACATGTTTAGAAATACAATTATATATATAATATGGGCTGAAAGTGCACACTCCCAGCTGCAATATGAGAGTTTTCACATCCAAATCGGAGAAAGGGTTTAGGAATCATAGCTCTGTAATGCATAGCCTCCTCTTTTTCAAGGGACCAAAAGTAATTGGACAAGGGACTCTAAGGGCTGCAATTAACTCTGAAGGCATCTCCCTCGTTAACCTGTAATCAATGAAGTAGTTAAAAGGTCTGGGGTTGATTACAGGTGTGTGGTTTTGCATTTGGAAGCTGTTGCTGTGACCAGACAACATGCGGTCTAAGGAACTCTCAATTGAGGTGAAGCAGAACATCCTGAGGCTGAAGAAAAAGAAAAAATCCATCAGAGAGCTAGCAGACATGCTCGGAATAGCAAAATCAACAGTCGGGTACATTCTGAGAAAAAAGGAATTGACTGGTGAGCCAAGTAGAAGAACATCATCCCACAACGGGAGGCACTTTTCTTAAACGTTGCAAACGGTTTCAAACGGTTACGGCTTCCGCTCTCACCCACCCAAGTAACCTGGCCCTTATGCTGCCCCTAAGAAAACAGGCAGCACCCCTTGACCCTAGTCCTGCACCAAGTTACCCGAGCGGGACCTGTCCTTTCCAGGGGACCCACGTCCATGGGGAGCCCCTGGAACCCCCAGAGGGTAGCCACCGGTTCCGGTGGTGGCTGGGCCCCAGCCTGCTCCACTGCTGGCCCTCCCTCCAATCTGCCTCTCCGGAGGCGGTAACGGTAAGCTGCAACAAAACATTTTTATTTACATTCCACAAGCTTGTGGTTGCCCTGCAAGTTCACGGGCTTGTCCGTAAGGAGTCCCTTACGCAACTTTTCAATCGGTCCCCACGGGGACAACGGTGCCGGCAACGACCGGTTCAAATCACAATAGCAGACAATCAGGTGAATTTCGGTTGATCACTCATTTTTCAAAACTTTTAACTTTTAAATACAAACTGGTGGTCCCAACGGGGACGGTGCAACGGCATTCCGCTGCCCTTACTGTGCACTTTCGTCCTCCCCACCCGGCTCTGGGTGGAAGAACACGGGCACCAGCCCCTCCAGCGAATAGCAAGCGCGGCGAGGAAGGGCCGCCCGATACCCGTTGTTCCCACTCCGGGGGATGTAAGTGGCCTCCATGTCATGCAGAGCGACGACTCCTTCATCTTCTTCCGAAATGGGCTCGGTGTCAGGCCCGGAATCACTATCGTCCGTCCCTGCGCTAGGCGGGTTGCCGCCAGCTGCCGCAGCTTCCAGCCTCGCCACCATCTCGGCCATTGTTACAAAGGGGTGTACGCCCGACGGGCCAGGTGCAGCACGGTGCACGGGCAAGGAGGACGGAGGCGGCAAGGGGGCCAGGGGTAGACCGGGTCCCTCAGACGCAACGGCCGGTCCCTCGGGGACACAGGGGCGTGGGTCACTCACCAGCTCCTCCATCATGGCCTCCATTCCATACACCCGTGCAACTGCAGCTACCTCCTCCACCTCTGCGGTCCACTGCTCCATCAGCCTACAGATCTGGCTCCGGTAGTGTCGGCAGATCCCTGCCGTTCGGGCCCTCAGCCATGCCGCTGTCCCGGGCACCAGCTTGGTAGCCTCCGCATAGCTCGGTGGAGCGGACATTCTTTGCAGGGTCAGCAGATCGTGGGGTCCCGGCGTCCCTATCTGTATAGCCGCGAACTACATGCGACCAGTCGCCATTTCGTCCCCCTTAGCCTCTTTCCGGCTCCTCCTCTATCGGGGCGGGATTTTGGCTTTCGCGCCTCCACT
This sequence comes from Anomaloglossus baeobatrachus, assembly GCF_048569485.1. NCBI lineage: Eukaryota > Metazoa > Chordata > Amphibia > Anura > Aromobatidae > Anomaloglossus > Anomaloglossus baeobatrachus. The sequence goes on along the minus strand of NC_134355.1, from coordinate 525,773,744 downwards.
ACTCGAGGAGACGCTCGAGCGGGAACTTTTCGCGCCAAAGATGGCGGCTTCTGAAATTTTCTGGCCGGACACCTCCGGCGGTAACAAGGCGCACCTCTACCAGCCGGCAGAGCGGTAAGATCCTGTTCGTGACGCCAAGTTGTCACGTGCGGAGGAGGGGACGCTGCGCTCTCCCACTGCTCGGGTCCGGCTGCCGCTGCTGCTGCGGCCGCTGCTGCTCGGTGGCTCGAGCGAAGGGCCGGATCCCGGGGACTCGAGCGGTGCTCCTCGCCCATGAGTGAAAAGGGGAATGGTTGCTTGGTTTTAGGGATATTGTCCGTGACGCCACCCACGGTTGTGATGATTTTTGGTAACACCACCGCTGCTCTGTATGGGGATCCCGGGAGCGGTGACAGGGAGCAGCAAAATTGTTAGGTCTCCCCTCTGTGGGTAGGGGGTGATTGTCCCGGGGCCCAGTGATAGGGTGGAGGATGAGGGATGGCAGGCCCGGTGCAGGGCTTGGTGAGGTGCAGGGTCGCGGGGGCAGTGCTGTGCCTCACGGCACGGTGGTACTCACTCAGCCTGAGACGATGACACTGTTCTCGGTAAAACACACGGCTGGAAAGACGGTTCCCACGGACAGCTTCTGTTGCTTTTCCCCGGTAGGTAACGGTGACTGTCTCTTTCCCTGCACCTATGTTCAATGTTGGTAGTGATGGATTCCCACCGGTAACCCGCTCCCCGATTTGGATATGGGCCGGAGGAGCCCCTCTTTGCCCGCAGGCGCTGGCCCTGAGAAACTGGTGCCTTGGCGGTGGCGGTGTCTCTCTCATACGGTTGGACGGTTGCCTTCAATCAGGACTTAGTTGTTTGGAGACCCGGAGGTCCCCTTCACTGACGGATTTGGCAAATTCACGGCAACTCCTAGCCTTGCCGGGATCTGAAAGGCCCCTGCCAATGGTGCTGGCTTCTCCTTGTGTACCGGTCTGGTACCGCCGGGCCACCACCCGTCCGCGGTCCTTACAGTAACTCCGATAGGCCACTCCTGCAGACGGTCACCGCTGTCTGCTAACCTTGCTGTCTCGGTCCGGGGCACACACCCGGACTAACTTCAGGCTTTCAAACTGTCACTTTTCCTCTTTCACTACTTTCCCTCCTTCTACTTCAAACTCCAAACCTAATCCGCCTGGTTTTCCTGCCTCCAGGACTGTGAACTCCTTGGTGGGCGGATACCAATCGCCTGGCTCCACCCCCTGGTGTGGACATCAGCCCCAGGAGGAAGGCAACAAGGATTTCAGGTCTAGCTTAGGTGTGCCTAACCGGGGTGTAGGGTGTGGTGATGTCATTACCTGTGACCCCTGGCTTGTCCAGGGCGTCACATATATATATATACAGTACATATACAGTATATGTAAATATATATGTATACAGTTAGGTCCAGAAATATTTGGACAGTGACACAGGTTTTGTTATTTTAGCTGTTTACAAAAACATGTTTAGAAATACAATTATATATATAATATGGGCTGAAAGTGCACACTCCCAGCTGCAATATGAGAGTTTTCACATCCAAATCGGAGAAAGGGTTTAGGAATCATAGCTCTGTAATGCATAGCCTCCTCTTTTTCAAGGGACCAAAAGTAATTGGACAAGGGACTCTAAGGGCTGCAATTAACTCTGAAGGCATCTCCCTCGTTAACCTGTAATCAATGAAGTAGTTAAAAGGTCTGGGGTTGATTACAGGTGTGTGGTTTTGCATTTGGAAGCTGTTGCTGTGACCAGACAACATGCGGTCTAAGGAACTCTCAATTGAGGTGAAGCAGAACATCCTGAGGCTGAAAAAAAAGAAAAAATCCATCAGAGAGCTAGCAGACATGCTTGGAGTAGCAAAATCAACAGTCGGGTACATTCTGAGAAAAAAGGAATTGACTGGTGAGCTTGGGAATCCAAAAAGGCCTGGGCGTCCACGGATGACAACAGTGGTGGATGATCGCCGCATACTTTCTTTGGTGAAGAAGAACCCGTTCACAACATCAACTGAAGTCCAGAACACTCTCAGTGAAGTAGGTGTATCTGTCTCTAAGTCAACAGTAAAGAGAAGACTCCATGAAAGTAAATACAAAGGGTTCACATCTAGATGCAAACCATTCATCAATTCCAAAAATAGACAGGCCAGAGTTAAATTTGCTGAAAAACACCTCATGAAGCCAGCTCAGTTCTGGAAAAGTATTCTATGGACAGATGAGACAAAGATCAACCTGTACCAGAATGATGGGAAGAAAAAAGTTTGGAGAAGAAAGGGAACGGCACATGATCCAAAGCACACCACATCCTCTGTAAAACATGGTGGAGGCAACGTGATGGCATGGGCATGCATGGCTTTCAATGGCACTGGGTCACTTGTGTTTATTGATGACATAACAGCAGACAAGAGTAGGCGGATGAATTCTGGTGTACCGGGATATACTTTCAGCCCAGATTCAGCCAAATGCTGCAAAGTTGATCGGACGGTGCTTCATAGTACAGATGGACAATGACCCCAAGCATACAGCCAAAGCTACCCAGGAGTTCATGAGTGCAAAAAAGTGGAACATTCTGCAATGGCCAAGTCAATCACCAGATCTTAACCCAATTGAGCATGCATTTCACTTGCTCAAATCCAGACTTAAGACGGAAAGACCCACAAACAAGCAAGACCTGAAGGCTGCGGCTGTAAAGGCCTGGCAAAGCATTAAGAAGGAGAAAACCCAGCGTTTGGGGATGTCCATGGGTTCCAGACTTAAGACAGTGATTGCCTCCAAAGGATTCGCAACAAAATATTGAAAATACAAATATTTTGTTTGGGTTTGGTTTATTTGTCCAATTACTTTTGACCTTCTAAAATGTGGAGTGTTTGTAAAGAAATGTGTACAATTCCTACAATTTCTATCAGATATTTTTGTTCAAACCTTCAAATTAAACGTTACAATCTGCACTTGAATTCTGTTGTAGAGGTTTCATTTCAAATCCAATGTAGTGGCATGCAGAGCCCAACTCACGAAAATTGTGTCACTGTCCAAATATTTCTGGACCTAACTGTATATATATATATATATATATATATATATATATTGTGAGGTAGCGTGGTCGGCTGCGCAGCAGAAGACACGGGATCCAGGCACCAAGGGTCACAGCACACGGTTTAATATCCAAACAAAAGTCCACAACAGTACACATGTGCCTCTCCGGCAGAGAACTCAGGGAGTTGTGTTCACTCCCTCACACCCGGCACACCCGCCCTTGTTCCTGTTTCCTTTTAACCCTTCCTTCAGCCTGTAGGGAAACAGCATTAACCCTGGAGTGGAGTTGCTTTCTATCATGGAGTGAGCACAACCGGGGCGAGACATACCGGCCGTCATAGACAACCCCGGTCACAGTCTCACATACCCCCCCTCAGTTCAAGCCCGTGGGGTTGAACTCCCGCCATCAAACACGGGCCGCGGGACAAGGCATCGGCGTTGCCCTGCAACCTACCGGCCCGGTGTTCAACCGTAAACCGGAAGTTCTGCAGAGAAAGGAACCACCGGGTAACCCGGGCATTCCGTTCCTTGGCGGACCTCATCCAGACCAGCGGAGAGTGATCCGTCACCAAGCGAAACTGCCGTCCCAGCAGGTAATAGCGCAGGGACTCCAAGGCCCACTTGATCGCCAGGCACTCCTTCTCCACTACGCTATAATTCCGCTCGGGAGGGGTGAGCTTCCTACTTAAGAAGGTGACGGGGTGTTCCTCCCCCTGAACTACCTGAGACAGCACTGCACCCAGGCCGACCTCCGAGGCGTCAGTCTGTACTATGAACTCCTTCCGGAAATCAGGGTTGACAAGAACGGGCTGTCCGAACAGGACCCCCTTCAAGGCCCGGAAGGAGTCCTCGGCCTGCGGAGTCCAGCGCACCATGACGGACTTCTTGCCTTTGAGAAGGTCCGTCAAGGGGGCTGATAGTGCCGCAAAATCTTTTACAAACCTCCTGTAATACCCCACGATACCCAGGAAGGCCCTAACCTGCTTCGTGGTCAGGGGTCTAGGCCACTTCTGGATCGCCTCAACTTTGTTAACTTGAGGCTTAATCACTCCTTGGCCTATTACGTAGCCCAAGTAGCAGGCTTCCGTGAGCCCCAACGCACATTTCTTGGGATTGGCTGTCAATCCGGCTGTTCGGAGCGCGTTCACCACCGCTTGTACCTGTTCCAAGTGGGTCTGCCACTCAGAGCTGTAAATAATGATGTCATCAAGGTACGCTGATGCATACGCCTGGTGGGGTTCCAGCACCAAGTCCATCAACCTCTGGAACGTGGCCGGAGCGCCATGTAACCCAAAAGGCAAGACAACATAGTGGAAGAGACCCTCCGGCGTAACAAAAGCGGTTTTCTCCTTGGCGGACTCCGTCAGTGGCACCTGCCAGTACCCCTTGGTCAGGTCGAGCGTGGTGAAATATCGCGCCTGTCCCAGCCTATCAATCAGCTCATCCACCCGGGGCATGGGGTAGTGATTGAACTTGGATATTTCGTTCAATCTCCTGAAGTCATTGCAGAACCTTAAGGAGCCATCGGGTTTTGGTATTAGGACAATGGGACTAGCCCATTCACTCCGGGATTTTTCGATGACCCCCAGGCGTAGCATTGTCTTCACTTCCTCTGATATGGCTTGTCTTCGAGCCTCCGGCACCCGGTATGACTTCAGGCGTACCTTCAGGTGAGGCTCGGTGACAATGTCATGTCGTATCAGACTGGTCCTACCAGGCAGCTCAGAGAAGACATCGGGGTTCTGCTGAACCAGCCGTCTGGCCTCTCGCCTCTGTGTCTTGGTAAGGGCTTCTCCAATCCTTACTTCCGGTTCGTCCTCTCCGGAGGTCGTTGGAGCCGGATGTGAACGACCCAAAGAGGAGGGAGATGGGGAGAAAACAACCATCAGGCTTTCCCGTTCCTGCCAAGGTTTTAATAGGTTGATATGGTATATTTGTTCGGGTTTCCGTCTACCGTGCTGCAATACTTTATAGTTGACCACCCCGACTCTTTCCTTTATCTCGTAGGGGCCTTGCCACTGAGCCAGGAATTTACTCTCCGCCGTGGGGATTAAAACCAACACCCGATCCCCGGGTTTAAAGGTCCGCACGGTGGCGTGTCTATTGTAGCGGCCGCTTTGCGCGGCCTGAGCCTCCTGTAAATGCTCCTTCACAATTGGCATGACGGCGCTTATGCGGTTCTGCATTCCTAAAATGTGTTCAATCACACTTTTATGGGGGGTGGGCTCTTGCTCCCATGTTTCCTTTGCCAGGTCCAACAATCCCCGGGGATGTCGCCCGTATAACAATTCAAAAGGCGAAAACCCCGTGGATGCCTGTGGCACCTCTCGTATGGCAAACATCAAATAGGGAAGCATCATATCCCAGTCTTTCCCGTCTTTGGAGATCACCCTTTTGAGCATGGTTTTCAGGGTTTTATTGAATCGTTCTACTAACCCATCCGTCTGAGGATGATACACAGACGTACGCAACTGCTTGATCTGGAGTAGCCGGCATAGCTCTTTGGTTACTTTAGACATGAATGGGGTCCCCTGATCCGTAAGGATCTCCTTGGGCAACCCCACCCGGCAGAACACAGCAAACAACTCCCGAGCTATAAGCTTCGCCGCAGTATGTCTGAGAGGTATCGCCTCTGGATACCGGGTGGCATAGTCAACGATCACTAGGATGTGTTGGTGCCCTCGAGCGGACTTTACGAGGGGCCCCACCAGATCCATCCCTATCCGTTCAAAAGGGACTTCTATAATAGGTAACGGTACCAACGGACTGCGAAAGTGGGTCAGGGGTGCGGTAAGCTGACACTCCGGGCAGGTTTCGCAGAACCGTTTTACCTCCCCAAAGACCCCGGGCCAATAGAACCTTTGTAATATTCGCTCCTGCGTTTTCTTGACCCCTAGATGGCCACTCATCAGGTGTTTATGAGCCAAGTCGAGGACCCGCCGGCGATACGGCTGGGGCACCACCAACTGCTCTACCCCCACGCCCCGTATTTCGTCTACCCGGTAGAGTAAATCCTGCTTAAGAGCGAAATGGGGGTACCTTACCTGGGCACCGGGCAGCTGTGCCACCCCGTCAACTACTGTCACCCGACTCCGGGCATGTATTAATGAAGGGTCCTGGAGTTGAGCTGTTCCAAACGTATCCGGGGACGCCTCCAACTCCGGGATGGGCTCGACCGTCTCAGCCTCTCCTGCCAATACCTCTAGGGGCGACCTATCGGGTTCACATTCTGTCCCTATCATGGGGACCCCTACGGCAGGCGTCCCGGATTCAGGATTGTAGGGCTCAGGTCCCGGACTGACCAATATCTGAGGGGACTTAGGAGGTCCCTTCAATAAAGTCCAAAAATAGGGCAGATCCCTTCCTAGGATCACGTCATAGGGAAGAGTGTTAATAAGTGCCACCTCATGTTGCACCTGACCGCAAGGTGCTGTGATGGTGACAATCCCCGTGGGATAGTCTCGGCGGTCCCCATGTATGCAAACCACCCCCACAGTACGTCCTGTGGCCTTTACTTTAGCCCTCAAGGTTGATCGCACAAGGGTCACTAAGCTTCCGGAATCCAACAAGCCTGTAACTGGACATCCATTCACCTGTATTTGGCACAAGTGGGGCTCAGTCTCCGGGGAGACAAGGTCCGCGGTACACACCACCTGAGCATACATAGAACCCCGCCGGGTAACCCCACAATCCATGGGCTGCGTGGTGAGTGGACACTGGGCTTCCATATGTCCCACCCGCTGGCACCACCAACATCTAAGAGGGAAGGAAACCCCCTTGACGAGTTGTCGTTTAGGGTATATAGCCTTCCGGACCTCAGGGACGGAGGGCGCGGCCTCAGACGGGATGATAGCGGACTCCTGCCCCGGTGTCAGCGGTGGGTCCTTGGCCCTAGGCTTGGAGGGGCCAACGAGCGGTACGCAAAGTCTCAGTGTCCCGTATCAAGTCCTGCGTAGCCACATGCCGCTCCACCAGGCACACTAATTGGTCCAGGGTACTTGGGTCGCCCTGTCCTACCCACCGTTGAATGGTGACGGGTAAAGTGCGCACAAAACGATCAACTACTACCCTTTCCACCATTTGCGCCGGGCTCAGAGTGTCAGGCTGCAACCACTTCTTTACGAGATGTAACAAGTCATAGGCCTGGGAGCGTACGGGTTTGGCTTCCTCATAGAACCACTGATTTACCCGCTGAGCCCGTACATAGGTATTCACCCCCATCCGAGCAAGTATTTCGGCTTTCAGGGTCGCATATTCTAAGGCGTCTTCGGTACAGAGGTCCAGGTACGCTTTTTGGGGCTCCCCCATCAGATAGGGCGACAATACCTCAGCCCACTGGGGGGTCGGCAGCTTTTCCCGCTCGGCCACCCGCTCAAACACCGCCAGGAACGCTTCCACATCATCCCCCGGGGTCATCTTTTGCAACGCTTGTCTCACCGCTTTCCGGACGCTGCCGTCGTCACCCGGTCCCGGGGTTGTTGCTGCCGGTCCGGCACGGATCGACTTGGCCAGGAGAACCATCTGTTCTTGGTGCCTTTGTTCCTGAAATTTCAAAGAGTGCTGCTGATGATCCAACGACCGGAGCAGGTGTGCATTGATCTGTTGCTGCTACTTTAGTATTTCCTCCATGGCGTCGCCGGGTTTGGGCTGTAGTATAGCCGCCTGAATCCAGGACATGTGCTACCGGGTCACCAGAAAAGGAAGCTACACCTCACCGGGCTGGCATGCCCGCATTCTCCACCATATGTGAGGTAGCGTGGTCGGCTGCGCAGCAGAAGACACGGGATCCAGGCACCAAGGGTCACAGCACACGGTTTAATATCCAAACAAAAGTCCACAACAGTACACATGTGCCTCTCCGGCAGAGAACTCAGGGAGTTGTGTTCACTCCCTCACACCCGACACACCCGCCCTTGTTCCTGTTTCCTTTTAACCCTTCCTTCAGCCTGTAGGGAAACAGCATTAACCCTGGAGTGGAGTTGCTTTCTATCATGGAGTGAGCACAACCGGGGCGAGACATACCGGCCGTCATAGACAACCCCGGTCACAGTCTCACAATATATGTATATGTATATATACAGGTGCATCTCAATAAATTAGAATATCATCAAAAAGTTAATTTATTTCAGTAACTCAATGCAAAAAGTGAAACACATATATTGTATTGAGTCATTACACACAGAGTGATCTATTTGAAGTGTTAATTTCTGTTAATGTTGATGATTATGGCTTACTGCCAATGAAAACCTAAAAGTCATTATCTCAGAAAATTAGAATAATTATCACAAAGCACCGGAAAAGGCTCCCTAAGCATTCAAAATGGTCCCTTAGTTTGGTTCAGTAGGCTACACAACTATGGAGAATACTGCAGACTTGACAGATGTAAAACAGGCAGTCATTGACATTCCACAAGGAGGGTAAGCCACAAAAGGTCATTGCTAATGAAGCTGGCTGTTCACAGAGTGCTGTATCCAAGCATATTAATAGAAAGTTGAGTGGAAGGAAAAGGTCTGGTAGAAAAAAGTGCACAAGCAACCGGGATAAACACAACCTCAATAGGATTGTTAAGAAAAAGCCATTAAAAAATTTGGGGGAGATTCACAAGGAGTGGACTGCTGCTGGAGTCAGTGCTTCAAGAGCAACCACACACAGACATATCCAAGACATGGGCAACAAGTGTTTCATTCCTTGGGTCAAGCCACTCATGACCAATAGACAACATCAGAAGCGTCTTACCTGGGCCAAGGAGAAAAACAACTGGACTGTTCCTCAGTGGTCTAAGGTGTTGTTTTCAGATGAAAGTAAATTTTGCATTTCACTTGGAAATCAAGGTCCCAGAGTCTGGAGGAAGAGTGGAGAGGCCACAATCCAAGCTGCTTGAGGTCTAGTGGGAAGTTTCCACAATCAGTGATGGTTTGGGGAGCCATGTCATCTGCTGGTGTAGGTCCACTGTGTTTTATCAAGACCAAAGTCAGCACAGTCATCTACCAGGAAATTTTAGAGCACTTCATGCTTCCATCTGCCGACAAGCTTTTTGGAAATGGAAATTTCATTTTCCAGCAGGACTTGGCACCTGTCCACACTGCCAAAAATACCAATGCCTGGTTTAATAACCACAGTATCACTGTGCTTGATTGCCAGCAAACTCTCCTGACCTAAACCCCATAGAGCATGTATGGGGTATTGTCAAGAGGAAGATGAGAGACACCAGACCCAACAATGCAGATGAGCTGAAGGCAGCTATCAAACCAACCTGGGCTTCCATAACACCTCAGCAGTGTCACACCCTGATTGCCTCCATGTCACGCCACATTGAAGCAGTAATTCATGCAAAAATGCAAAAGGAGCATTTGGTTTTAATTAATATTCCAATTTTCTCAGATAATGACTTTTTGGTTTTCATTGGCTGTAAGCCATAATCATCAACATTAACAGAAATAAACACATGAAATAGATTATCCTGTGTGTAATAACTATATAATATATGCGTTTCACTTTTTGTATTGAATTACTGAAATAAATTATCATTTTGATAATATTCTAATTTATTGAGATGCACATGTGTATCTATCTATCTGTCTATCTATCTATCTATATATATATATATATATATATATATATATACACAGTGTGTCCAACCATATCCTGTTCACCGCCATTAACTTGAGAACGGCGGAAGCTATAGGAATAGAAGTGGTGTCTAGGTATAGTAAAGTAGCCATGCGCTACGCAATGAAACCACCTATAGCGCTACCTGGTGGAAAACAATGGGGTTAGCATTTTTATCTCAAAAATGGAACGAGATAGAGAAAAAAAGTGAATTACAAAGTAATAGGGCATCATCAATTCAATACGAATCAACACCTTGTATACAGAAAAATGCTATGATATGAAACCCATGATCCCCCCCAAAAAACATTGAATTCTGGTCACGCATATGGGGCTCATTTAACTTTGATGCTCAAAGTGGCCACCGTCAGCTGCAATGCACATCTGGACTCTGGACAGCATACTGTATCTTGTTGCACATTGTGCAGTATGGTAGGTGACACGTTTGCACAAGCATCTGTGATACGTCGTCGTAGTTCCTGCAATGTTGGTGGAGGTGTCGCATACACCTGCTGTTTGATGTGACCTCAGAGAAAAAAGTCCAATGGTCAGGTCAGGGGAGCGTGGAGGCCACTCCACGCAGCCTCCATACCAAATGACTTGTAGGAAGGTCTCCATGAGGTATCGCTTTACGTCCGCAGCCTTGTGAGTTTTACACGTTCTAATCATAGCATTTCTGTATGCAAGGTGTCAATTCGTATTGAAACGATGATGCCCTATAACTTTGTAATTTACTTTTTTCTCTATTTCGTTCCGTTTTCGAGATAAAAATGCTAACTTGTTTTTCACCAGGTGGCAATATAGGTGGTTTAATTTTCATGGCTACTTTTCTAGACCTAGACACCACTTCTATGCCTATAGCTGCCGCCGTTCTCAAGTTAATGGCGGTAGTCAGGATATGGGTGGACACACCATGTGTGTGTATATATATATATATATATATATATAGATAGATATATATACTTTATATATATATATATATATATATATATATATATGCAAAAAGGAGGGGAGCCAGCACTGCTTATGAGTGGCATGCAATAATGAGAAGGTAAAAAGTGTAATATTCACAAATTCATTCCTACTGTGACAATTCAATGAGATTTTTGGCAAATAATTGATCAATGATTTGAGCCCCCCTGCCCCGTCACGGCAAATCTCTATAAGGGGGTCCCTACACTATATTTATAATTTATATACGTACCATAAGGTCTCGTGTAATGCGCAGGACCGTATAAGAACATCACCTACCTGAGAAGTGTCAGAACCGCTCCCATGCTGCAAGGGCTGACAACTGCGAGCAAAAGGGCAGTCCAGGTGCCAGTGTGTGTGGCAGAACTGGCCCTCACAGTGCCAGACCAGCAAACATGGATGAAGGGCGGAACAGCCCCAGGCAGGTGGTGCTTAAGTAATAATGTCTATGGAACAGGAGGCGGTGGCTGTATGTGAACAGGCACCAACATAAATTTTGATGGCAACAGAAGGAATTTGCAAACCACACTGGGCGTGCACGGCAAGGTGGCGGTCAACCACCGACCAGCTAAACACAAAAATATATAATAATATATGTATATATATACTTTTATATATATATATATACATATATACAGTGCCTACAAGTAGTATTCAACTCCCTGCAGATTTAGCAGGTTTGATAAGATGCAAATAAGTTAGAGCCTGAAAACTTCAAACAAGAGCAGGATTTATTAACAGATCTGATCAGACCTGATCAGGCCGGCACAGGTCTCTGGAGTTATCTTGGCCCACTCCTCCATGCAGATCTTCTCCAAGTTATCTAGGTTCTTTGGGTGTCTCATGTGGACTTTAAACTTGAGCTCCTTCCACAAGTTTTCAATTGGGTTAAGGTCAGGAGACTGACTAGGCGACTGCAACACCTTGATTTTTTCCCTCTTGAACCAGACCTTGGTTTCCTTGGCTGTGTGCTTTGGGTCGTTGTCTTGTTGGAAGATGAAATGACGACCCATCTTAAGATCCTTGATGGAGGAGCGGAGGTTCTTGGCCAAAATCTCCAGGTAGGCCGTGCTATCCATCTTCCCTTGGATGCGGACCAGATGGCCAGGCCCCTTGGCTGAGAAACAGCCCCACAGCAAGACGCTGCCACCACCATGCTTGACTGTAGGGATGGTATTCTTGGGGTCGTATGCAGTGCCATCCAGTCTCCAAACGTCACGTGTGTGGTTGGCACCAAAGATAGAGATCAGACCAGAGAACCTTGAACCAGTCTGTCTCAGAGTCCTCCAAGTGATCATGAGCAAACTGTAGACGAGCCTTGACATGACGCTTTGAAAGTAAAGGTACCTTACGGGCTCGTCTGGAACGGAGACCATTGCGGTGGAGTACATTACTTATGGTATTGACTGAAACCAATGTCCCCACTGCCATGAGATCTTCCCGGAGCTCCTTCCTTGTTGTCCTTGGGTTAGCCTTGACTCTTCGTACAAGCCTGGCCTCGGCACGGGTGGAAACTTTCAAAGGCTGTCCAGGCCGTGGAAGGCTAACAGTAGCTCCATAAGCCTTCCACTTCCGGATGATGCTCCCAACAGTGGAGACAGGTAGGCCCAACTCCTTGGAAAGGGTTTTGTACCCCTTGCCAGCCTTGTGACCCTCCACGATCTTGTCTCTGATGGCCTTGGAATGCGAGTCCTTTGTCTTTCCCATGTTGACCAAGTATGAGTGCTGTTCACAAGTTTGGGGAGGGTCTTAATTAGTCAGAAAAGGCTGGAAAAAGAGATAATTAATCCAAACATGTGAAGCTCATTTTTCTTTGTGCCTGAAATACTTCTTAATACTTTAGGGGAACAAAACAGAATTCTTGTGGTTTGAGGGGTTGAATAATAAATGACCCTCTGAATAAACGTTTCACAATTTAAAAAAAAATAAAAAAAAATAAATAACATTCTTTTTTGCTGCAGTGCATTTCACACTTCCAGGCTGATCTACAGTCCAAATGTCACAATGCCAAGTTAATTCCGAATGTGCAAACCTGCTAAATCTGCAGGGGGTTGAATACTACTTGTAGGCACTGTATATATATATATATATATATATATATACATATATATATATATATATATATATATATATATATATATATATTTATATATATATACATATATATATATTAATATTTGCCATTTTTGTCATAGTATGATCTGATAATATTATATTTATTATTTGATTTAGAAACTATGTCAATAATCTTGCAGTTTTCACATTTACCACTGGGGCAGTTTTAGACTCATATTTTCGGTCCTTTCAGAAAGAATTTTCAACAGGTCTATAATCATCGGAGACGGAATTATAATGAGGGATAACACCTCTACACACAGTTAATAGCACAGAATTCACCAATCACAATAGGTGATTTCACAATTAACCCCTGTGCTCTTTCCCTTCACAATTACCTTTCCAGGCCCTCATTGGATGATTCAAAACAGAATATAGGGTGAGAACTGTGATTCATTCTATTGCTGTGAACATACATCTAAATTTTCTGAAACAACAGGAAAGAAGAGAATAAAATCGTTCCAATGGCACTTATGGAAATGACCAAATTTTCATTTTTTTAGAAACAGTGGGGAAAAAAGTATTTCGTCAGCCACCAATTGTGCAAGTTCTCCCACTTAAAAAGATGAAAGAGGCCTGTAATTGACATAAGAGGTAGACCATAACTATGAGAGACAAAATGAGAAAATAAATCCAGAAAATCACCTTGTCTGAATTGGCAAGATTTGTTTTTTGCAAATTATGGTAGAAAATAAGTATTTAGTCATCTAAAACCATACAAGATTTCTGGCTCTCAGAGACCTGTAACTTCTTCTTTAAGAGGCTCCTCTGTCCTCCACTCATTACCTGTAGTAATGGCACCTGTTTGAACCTGTTATCAGTATAAAAGACACCTCTCCACAACCTCAAACAGTCACACTCCAAACTCCACTATGGTAAAGACCAAAGAGCTGTCAAAGGATACCAGAAGCAAAATTGTAGCCCTGCACCAGGCTGGGAAGACTGAATCTGTAATAGGCAAGCAGCTTGGTATGATGAAATCAGCTGTGGGTGCAATATTAAGAAAATGGAAGACATACAAGACCACTGATAATCTCCCTCGATCTGGGACTCCACACAAGATCTCACCCTGTGGGGTCAAAATGATCACAAGAACGGTAAGCAAAAATCCCAGAACCCCACTATAACAAAGGCTACCATCAGTAACAAACTACGCCATCGGGGACTCAGATTCTGCAGTGCTAGACGTGTTCCCTTGCTTAAGCCAGTACATTTTCGGGCCCGTCTGAAGTTTGCTAGAGAGCACTTGGATTATTTGGAATATGAGAATGTCATATGGTCTGATGAAACTGTACCGCCCCCGTGTCAGCAGCCGAGCCGCTCAAATCCGGAACCGCGGTGGCTTGAGGGGTCTCCGGACCCGGGGGGTCGCGCAGACACCCTAATGTAAAAGGGGGGATATGTACAGGGGGCTAAGAGTTTGTGATGCCACCCACGGTGCGTGGTAAGATGGAGTACCACCGCTGCTGTTGGGAGCAAGGTGTTTGACCCCTCCGTGGGTGGGGGGGGTTTGCCCCGGGGCCCGGTGATGGTAGCGAAGGGGTGCCGTTGGGAGAGGAAAGGGGTTTCTGCGTACTCACTCAGTCCAAGAATACTGACACCGACAGCTTGAAAACCAGAATTCTGAGCACGGCTGCAGCAAGGAGGGAGCCCGCTTGGATCTGTGCCCTTGGTTTTGCTTGCTAGCCTGTGACCTTTTCCATGGAACCTTCTTCACTATTTGGACCCTGTAGTGTGGAACTAGTCAGGTCCCGCTCACCCGTATGGCTAACGGAGTGAGCTTGCTCTCATGGTTCACGCTTGGGATTTTCTGGACTGTGTTTTGGGAAAGTCCTATCCCCTCGTTGCGCTAGTACCCCCGATTTTGGAGTGGGCGAGGGATGAATCTTGAAGACTTCACCCCGTTGGGTAAATTACCAGGACGCTTGAAGCCACTTCCCAGCCTAGGGTCCACGTACCCCGTCGTGCCCTGGCCCCTGCCCAGAGATGACTCAAAGCCGCCGGATGCCCTCCTCGGCAGATCCTTGCCCCTTGACACGATCCCCTGCGACTGTAGTTCCAGCTCCTACCAGGCCCAGACCAACGTCTGCCACCTAGTAGTCTCGAAGAGCCCTGCTCCACAACAGTGACCTCCCACTTCGAGAGACACCACTCCACACTCCTCCTCCTTCACTTTCTCTCTCTCTTCTCACTTCCCTACCAACCCCCCAAGTGGGAGGCCCTATTACCTTCAGGCCCCCCAATGGTGTGTCTGGTGGGTGTGGTGAAAAGTGTTCCTAGGGTTTTGACTGGTTGTGATCTTAGCAACACCAAAGGACAGAGATCTGTAACCAAAAAGGATGCGGATACTGTGCAGAAGGGCAGGTTGCACAATAACCTGTGACGACCTGATAGGCCAGGGCATCACAAAACCAATGTAGAACTGTTTGGTAGAAACACAACTTGTGTTTGGAGAAGACAGAATGCTTGGATCCAAAGAACACCATACATACTGTGAAGCATGGGGGTGGCAACATCATGCTTTGGGGCTGTTTCTCTGCAAAGGGACCAGGACGTATATATGAAAGAATGACTGGGGCCATGTATAGTGAGATTTTGAGTGCAAACCTCCTTCCATCAGCAAGGGCATTGAAGATGAAATGTGGCTGGGTCTTTCAACATGATAAGGATCCCAAGCATACTGCCAGGGCAATGAAGGAGTGGCTTGGTAAGAAGCATATGAAGGTTCTGGAGTGGCCTAGCCAATCTCCAGATCTCAAACCCATAGAAAACCTTTGGAGGGAATTGAAAGTACGTGTTGCCCAGCGACAGGCCCAAAACATCACTGCTCTAGACGAGATCTACATGGAGGAATGGGCCAACATACCACCAACAGTGTGTGCCAACCTTATGAAGATTTACAGAAAACATTTGACCTCTGTCATTGCCAACAAAGGATATATAACAAAATATTGAGATGAACTTTTGTTGTTGATCAATAACTTGTTTTCCACCATAATTTGCAAAAAAAAAATCTTGCCAAGTCAGGCAAGATGATTTTCTGGATTTATTTTCTCATTTTGTCTCCCATAGTTGTGGTCTACCTATGATGTCAATTACAGGCCTCTCTCATCATTTTAAGTTGGAGAACTTGCACAATTGGTGGCTGACTAAATACTTTTTTTTTCACTGTGTAGTTCAACATGACCAGAGACAGATATTACCTAAGTAGGAATGTATTCACATATACAGTATAGACAAAAAATTTGGGCACACCTTGAATTCAAAGTATTCAAAGCAAAAGGTGGCTACTTTGAAGAACCTAGAATATAAGATATATTTTCAGTTGTTTCACACTTTTTTGTTAAGTATTTCATTCCACGTGTTAATTCATAGTTTTGATGCCTGTAATGTGAATTTACAATTTTCAGTCATGTAAATAAAGAAAACTCTTTGAATGAGAAGGTGTGTCCAAACTTTTGGTCTTGGAATCTCCAAATTTTCCAAAATTAGGGCAGACACCAAGAAAGGGGCATCAATTGATTACCATAGTGTTGTGGCGCAGTAGTCAGGAGTGGGCCATGCATGAGATAAGGTCTAGGTCAGCATTTACAGCCTTCAAATTAAGTTAACATTAAGAGGGGGATGAGTGACAGGTGTATGCCAAGTGCTCCGAGACCCCTGCCACTACACTCAAAAAGGAGACCCGCATAAGAGTCTCCATTTTCAAAAAAATAGATTTTTTTACTCAGGAGGAAGCAAAACAAGTAGGAATAGGGGAAATATTAGGTGATTCAGACATATTGAAAAAAAATTGTAAAAGTAACCACGCTGGACACACTGATTGTTGAGCCAGCAAGGCACTTGTTAGCAACATCAGCAGCAGTAGCAAATGCAGTCACAGAAGCCATGACAAAGGTATCACAGACTGCAATAATGCAAGATCAAAGCAGCAAACTGAAAACTACACCATCACCTTGTCTTCACAATCTGCATCTGGGGTGGAAAAATCATTGGAGATTAATGACTTGTTCATCTTGATGAAAGTTAGGTGGTCTATACTTTCAGGGGACAGCCAGATGAACTTTTCACTCAGTACACCACCAGCAATTCAAAAGACACGTTCTGAGAGAACGCTGGCTGTCAGGCATGACAAACCTCCAAGGTGTGACTGGCAAGCTCAAGCCACTCTTACATTTTTAAAGACCAAAATGCAAAGAGTCCAAACCTCACCATTGGCATCAATATTGAGCTCTACGGTAGATACTCTTGCGTCATCTTCTCCAGTCAATTACTATGTGGAAGACTTGTAATCTGTTCTGCTGGTGTTTGGGCTGGTCAAAGAAATTTCTTCTCTCACTTAAATGTCTACTGCTGCTAATTTTCCTACAATGACGACTCAACATTGGAAGTTTAGAAGAGCAATGTATATTGAGCGCCTCATTGACGTCTTGGGGAAGACCATTCTTAAGATTGTGTATAAGCTTGTTTCAATACTAAAGGTTGCACGCATCCCTTTCCCATGCGAAGCATCTGGCAAAATGTACTCTTGTATCGTAGATCTAACAGAGTGGCAACCCAATAGTCAGTACTATTTCTAATCCTAACAATTCGGGAATCATGTTGCAGATAGTGCAGAAAAAAGCTGCTTATGTGTCGGGCGCTTCCATGAGGTCCAAGTCCATGATGTGTTGGTGGCAAAGTAACACTCAAGCTTGCTTCTGTCATCCCCTCCCACCAACCATGGACAACAGAGAGAGAATCAATATCTTATTCATCTTTTAACTGTTATGCGCCCATGAATCCTTCCTCCTCATCCTCCTCCATTTGTTCCTTGGTTACTGCACCTTCACTAACAGTTTGTCTTTGTTATCATGAGTTGCCTTTGATCACTGTACTCTACCCTCCCATGCCACTCACCTGTGCAAAAACAGTCCGGACTTTAGAGATATTTGTATCTCTTCTGCATCCTCCTCTGCTTCCTCCTCTTGCTCAAGGACCACCACCTCCTCCTGCAAACTAATCAAAGTGTTCTCCAACATTTAGATGACTGGCATAGTGATGCTGATCTTGGCATCGTCAGCACTAATGTGGCACCCCAGTGGTCAGATTGCCAAAGTAGCATTGCCCTCTTCACAGGGGATGATGCTATGCCTGCAAGCAACGGGGGGGTCCCGATTAAAGTTGAGGCGGTTCGTGGTTCGTGGTTCTCCAGTTCTAGGCTCGAGTGATTTTGGGGCATGTTCTAGATCGAACTAGAACTCGAGCTTTTTGCAAAAGCTCGATAGTTCTAGAAACGTTCGAGAACGGTTCTAGCAGCAAAAAACCAGCTAAATCCTAGCTTGGTTTCTGCTGTAATAGTGTAAGTCACTCTGTGAATCACACTATTATGACATTTCAGTGTATAGTGTGCGTGAACAGCGCCTTCAGATCACTGCTGTTTCTATAATGGCGATCGCCATTTTTTTTTTTTTCTTGTCTTCCTTCCCTAAGCGCGCGCGTCTTGTGGGGCGGGCCAGCATGTCAGCCAATCCCAGACACACACACAGCTAAGTGGACTTTTAGCCAGAGAAGCAACGGCATGTGTGATAGGATGTCCATGTCACATGTCCCTGCATTATAAAAACGGACATTTTCCTCCAGGACGCCATTATCTGCCTTCTGCGTCTTTGGTGTCAGACATCAGTGTCGCAGCTCCGTCCTCCTGAGTCCTATCGCCGATACAGCTGTATGCGCTGCATACACAGCGTTAGACAGCTTAGGGAGAGCACTTTCTAGCAGTCCTTTTAAGGGCTCAAACCGGCAGGGTCAGAGAGCCATAGGTGACAGGTCCTGCAAACAGCAACAGCGTCTGTGTAGCCAAGGTCAGGGATTTCCTCCCTGCATTTCACCATTAGGAGGGAATAGAAAGGCAGGCTTCCATTCCTCTACCCAGAGCCCCACAATCCTGCCACTGTACCCTCCTGTCCTCTGCACACTCCAACTCATTATAACTAAGCCATTATACTAGCAAACACTCAGTGTACCTAGTGGCATCCTAAACGTGGCTATTGGACTTTGCTATAGTCCCACTAGTGCAAAGACATTTGCAGAGCACGTCTGCCTGCATTGCACACTCCACCTTTTTTTAACTCAGCCATTATACTAGCAAACAGTCAGTGTACCTAGTGGCATCCTAAACGTGGCTATTGGACTTTTGTCTATTCACACTATTGTAAAGATATTTGCAGCACGTCTGCCTGCATTGCACACTCCAACTCATTATAACTAAGCCATTATACTAGCAAACAGTCAGTGTACCTAGTGGCATCCTAAACGTGGCTGTTGGACTTTGCTATAGTCCCACTAGTGCAAAGACATTTGCAGAGCACGTCTGCCTGCATTGCACACTCCAACTTTTTTAAACTAAGCCATTTTACTAGCAAACACTCAGTGTACCTAGTGCCATCCTAAACGTGGCTATTGGACTTTGCTATAGTCCCACTAGTGCAAAGACATTTGCAGAGCACGTCTGCCTGCATTGCACACTCCAACTTTTTTAAACTAAGCCATTATACTAGCAAACAGTCAGTGTACCTAGTGGCATCCTAAACGTGGCTATTGGACTTTTGTCTATTCACACTATTGTAAAGATATTTGCAGCACGTCTGCCTGCATTGCACACTCCACCTTTTTTTAACTCAGCCATTATACTATCAAACAGTCAGTGTACCTAGTGGCATCCTAAACGTGGCTATTGGACTTTTGTCTATTCACACTATTGTAAAGATATTTGCAGCACGTCTGCCTGCATTGCACACTCCACCTTTTTTTAACTCAGCCATTATACTAGCAAACAGTCAGTGTACCTAGTGGCATCCTAAACGTGGCTATTGGACTTTTGTCTATTCACACTATTGTAAAGATATTTGCAGCACGTCTGCCTGCATTGCACACTCCAACTCATTATAACTAAGCCATTATACTAGCAAACAGTCAGTGTACCTAGTGGCATCCTAAACGTGGCTATTGGACTTTTGTCTATTCACACTATTGTAAATATATTTGCAGCACGTCTGCCTGCATTGCACACTCCACCTTTTTTTAACTCAGCCATTATACTAGCAAACAGTCAGTGTACCTAGTGGCATCCTAAACGTGGCTATTGGACTTCTGTATAGTCCCACTAGTGCAAATCTATGTGCAGCACCTCTGCATGACACCCTCCTGCTCTGTTTTTAATGAGCTATAATGATAGCAAAAAATACTGCCATTTTGTGGCATCATAGAACTGGCTGTTGTATTCCATTAGTGCCCCACTGGTGACAAGCTATTTATAGCACCTCTACATCACACCCTCATGCACATTTTGCTACGCTAATGTTATAGCAAACTCATGGAATTCATTGCTGCATTTCATAATTCGGAGGGATAGAAAGTCAGGCTTCCTTTAGCTTTTCCTTCTGTTCATAGACAGCATCTCCAAGAGCAATTTCCCCTCCACGTCTAAGTGTGGAGAGGCAGCTAGTGCGCATGTGTGTGCCGATTTACCCCAGCTGCAGCCTAATTACAGTGTTTTGCCTAGTGAGTATGCTCAGCCTGACTGTGTTATTCCTGACGCTAAGTCTTCATTTCGGGATACAGCGCATGCTCCCACACTAAGTGTGAAAAGCCTCTTTGCACAGGTACTTGCATTCCGTGCCGGGTCTAAGTCCTGTTTTGTCCCTAGACACCATGCTAAAGCTGATAGTCTTTTTTCAGAGACTGTATGTCATGCTACTGAGCATGCTCAGGAACTTACTGCATCAGAGACTAGGTACGGTAATGAACTCTTGGGCCCTGCCCCTGATGTGGGGGTCCCATATAGACCACAGGGCATCAGCTGTCCTCCCAAATGGCTTGCAGAGGCCCACCCCTATGACTTGTCACCGCATTATTGATGGTCAGACGATGACTGGTGAGGTGTTTGGGTCATGGCAGCCATGAGGTCATCATTGAAGTTGCGGTTCCAAATAGGACGCTACTTATGCCACTCATGACGTGTCACTTTACTTTTGTCTCCAGGAGGTGCATTGTGGTTCACCCTGGTTTGGGGCGGACCCAGGTTATAAAAGGGGCTGGAGCCAACAAGGAGGTGCGCAGTCTTCTATTATGCTACGAAAGAGCACACCTCCATGTGTTGAACCCATTGCGGCTTTAGGCCAGAGGTAGGCAGGGATAGGGTGGTGGATGCAGGCCACCACCACAGTTGGTAACGCAGAACGGTTAAGACCAGCTCCTGTCCTACCAGTCCTGCTTGTGCAGCCCAGTGGCATTAACAGGCCTGCTGCTGCTGATGCGCCTGCTGTTCACAGGTGTGGCCCCTACGCACACGGTCAGCGTACTCAATGGCCCCTGTGTGGTTAACAGGGAGTTCCTGGGCTGGGTGGGCATGTGGACCCTGTGACGCTAACAGGGCTCCCAGTCTCCAGATCCGAATGGCGTCTAACTCGGTTCAGGATACTATTAGTTTCATAGCCACACAGCTCTGTATCCTCCACCAAACCTTCCAGTTGCCAAACTCTCCTTTTCCAACTGGGAGCACGGTGGACACTGACTGCTGAAGGTGATATATACCTTTCTCTTTCTTTTCTTATTAATTTACGTTATATAGCGGTAACATAGTATATATCACTTTATCCAAATCTGCCAGTCACACTGTAACAGATGGCGTTTCTTCAGCAAATGTTACTGTTGCTTAACCACCAAATCCACGGACCAAAACTTATTTCCCCTTTCCAACACACCTGTTCCCCTTTCCACCAGCATCTGTCCTTTTTCAACTCATTTTGGTATATGAACAAAAGTGCAACTCTGCAGGGACACCGTACTCAACGCCATCTCAGCACAGCAGCCAGCCCTCGGTCCCTCAGATGTGGACAAGTAAAAGACCATTTCCTCCTATCCATGACAAAGCGTTGAGATTCACTCTGTGCAGCACTGGTGTTTAGTGGGAAAGTAGATCTAAGATTGCGTACCACATTATGCAGATACTCCTGTATACGTGCGTCCATTTCTATGGCACGAATTATTTTGCCACATTTTGTCTTGTACCGGGGATGTAACAGTGTGGCAACCCAGTATTCTGGATTACTTTGAATTCGTACAATCCGAGGGTCATGTTGTAGGTAGTGCAGCAAGAAGCCGCTGATGTGTCTTGTGCATCCAGGAGGACCAAGTCCTTGGTGTGTTGGTGGCAGAGAGGTGAGAATCGTGCCTCCTTCCTCTGCCCTCTCCCCCCAACCTCGCACAACCGAAATGTGAGCAAGCTCTCACTCATCTGCTGAGTCTTCCATGCCCATCGCAAGTTCATCCTCCATTTCTTCATTGGCTCCTGCACCTTCCTCAACACTTTTTGCTGATACTATGCACCCTTGTTAATCACTCTCCCTCACCATGACTGCCGCCTAGGTGCCGCTGACCATTTGGACCTCGTAGATCTTGTTATCCCTTCCGCATATGACTCCTCCTGTACTTCCTCCCCTTCCTCTTGTCCCAACACCTGACTACGAATAATAATTACAGTGCGCTCCATCATGTAGATGACCAGAATTGTCACGCTGAGAATGACATTGCCAGTGCTAAACATCTTCGTCGACATTTGTAAACTGTGTAGCAGGGTGCATAGGTCCTTGATCTGACACCACTCCAGCAGCGTGATCTGCACCACCTCTGGATCAAGTTAGGCCAGGCTATATGTCATAACGTATTGCAGCAGGGTTCGGCGGTGCTGCCACAAACGCTGCAACATGTGCAGATTCAAATTCCTGCGTGTGGGCACATCGCATTTCAGGCGTTTAACCAGCAGACCTAAAGACTTCTGTTGCGACGAAAGTTGTTGAGCTGCTGTGTGCGCACGATGGAAGTGAGCACATAGCGAGCGTGCACGCTGCACAAGGCCATGTAGGCCGTGATGGTGTTTTAAAAATTGATGGAGAATTAGGTTCAACACGTGAGCCATACAAGGCACGTGTGTCACATTGCCATGCTGATGGCCCGCAGCCAGGTTTGCATCATTGCCGCACACGGCTGTTAAGTCACCAACGGAGTCCGCTGCGTCAATTTGTACTCCGGTCGCCAGGTGACAACGTGTTCCTTTCATGAATAGTGCTGATGATGGGAGAGGAGTCGATGCCAGCGGCACAGGTGGACGCAGGTTATGCTCACACACTGGGCTGCATTACCTTGACAGATGCAGAATCTCTGGCTGAATGTAGCTGGTGGGTATCTGACAGATGAAATACCATCATACAGCTACAACCAATGGGAAGACACCACACCCTTTTTTATGCCCATCCTGTCTTTTGACCACTGCCAGACATAGCTATGAACCTCTGGTTAATTTTACCCCCAGTTCTGTTTTATGATTTTGTGTGCTTGTTACCTGACTACTTTTCCTGCTTGCTGTTTATGTACCTTGTTGGCCGATCCGCATTTCACCTCTGCTTGTTTTCTGATTAAGTCCTGCCCGTCCCATTCTGTTCCTGTTCCTCAATTAATGTTTTGACCCTGCCTGACTACTATTCTCTGGAACTGCAGCCTTCCACAGGTATTAATCACCTTGGGCCCTGTGTAATTCCTAATCCCTGTATAGGGGTTAAAGGGTTTCAGGGTTCTAGGGGTCCTACTTGGTGAGTGGCTTCCCTCTAGCCTATCATTAACAGCCCATCTGAGTGTGTGGATCAAGGAAGGCGTTACACCGTGCTCTCTGCAGAAGGCCATGTGGGCCAGGATAGTGCTTTAAAAATTGCTGGACAACCAGGTTCAACACGTGAACCACACAAGCCATGTGTGTCACATTGTCACAGCGAAGGGCCGCACCCATGTTTGCATCATTGTCGCACCCGGCCTTCCCTGGCTGCTGGTTCAGTGGAGACAACCATTGATGAAACTCGGTCTCCAGAGCTAACCGTCCACAACTTCTCAGCGGTGTGACTCACATTTCCCATACATTTCAAAGTAAACCTTTGACCGCCTGATGGCATTGAGCTCTGCTGCCAGCATAGTAAGGAGGTGTGTGGTATTCCTTGTGCGCAGTTACAAGGAAGGGTGGCCTGACCACACAGGGTTTGCGCCAAGGTGGAGGACCCACACGAGGTTGAAGAGGCAGAAGCAGTGTATTAACTTCTACATACAGAAGAAGGATTGAAACAACTCGTGGGGACGGCAAGACTTGGACAGCAGACCCTTCTCCATCTCTCACCATAGTTTGCCAGTGCCCAGTCAGTGACATGTAATGACCCTGTCTATGCTTACTGGTCCAAGTATCTGTGTTGAAATGTACCCTGTCGCACACAGAGTTGCTCAAGGAAGTGGTGATGTTGTGTGCGACATGCTGGTGTAGCGCGGGCATGCTGTTCTTGGAGAAGCAGTGGTGATTGGGCATCTTGTACTGGATCACAGCGACAGACATAAGGTCTCTAAAATCCTGTGTGTCCACTAGGCGGGAAGGCAGCATTTCGGTAGCCAACAGCTTACAGAGGGATAGAGTCAACCTCTTAGCTTTGTCATGGGTCGCAGGAAGTGGCCTTTTATTTGACCACATCTGAGGGACAGAGATCTGGCTGCTGTGTGTAGACGGTGTTGAGTAGGGTGTCCCTGGAAAAATGCAGGTTTGTGAGGAAAGTGCAGGCGGAGACATGATGTTGCCTTCATCCAACGTTGGTGCTATCAATGTCTGAGAGAGCTGTACACACATACTTGTTTCCCCTTCCAAACCAACTGACGACCTACCAAGCAAACTGCCTGTTGCGGTTACAGTGGTGGAAGTTGTGGGTGGAAAAACAGGTGTGACAGCTGTCCCCACAGTCCTAGAAGATGACGAGCGCGCGGATGCACTGGAAGGGGCAGGCGGTGGATGGTTCGCTCCGCTAGGCCGCATTGCAGCACGGTGAGCTTCCCACCGGGCCATATGATATTTATTCATGTGACGATTCATGGAAGAAGTTGTCAAACTGCTGAGGTTTTGACCTCTACTAAGAGAACCATGACAAATTTTACAGATCACATAATTTGGGCGATCTTTTTCTATGTCAAAAAAGGACCAGGCTAGGCAAGGCTTAGAGGCCATGCGACCTGTTGATCCACCCCGAATAATGCTCAGAGGCAGAGTGGTGGCTGAGGATGCAGTTGTAGACGTGCTACCAGTGCTCTGACTCTGTCCAGGAAGGCGCAAGGTAACTTCGTCGTCGGTTGCATCCTCCTCCACCACCTCTGTTGACCTCCTCGAGTGTCTGACTGTGGGTTGACAGTAGGTGGGATCTAGAACTTCATCATCAATTGTTGTGTTTGCACTCCCCTCCCCCTCAGACCGAGCCTCTTCTTGCCCTGACCGAATATTTCAGTTGTCATCCCAATCGGGTATCTGCGTCTCATCTTCATCAGTATGTTCCTCATTGTCTATAACCACAGGTGTTGGAAAGGCAGCATTTTGGTAGCCAACAGTTTGCAGATGCTGAAAGTCAACCTCCAAGCCATGTCATGACCTTCTAAAAGCATGTAAAACAAAGCGAGGGGACTCCAACCACAGTCTCCCTCGTTGCCACTAACTGGGCCACACACACCCCACTTGACTGGCATCGGTTGACCCCCCCTTTTGAAAAAGAAAAAGATGCTTTGCATGAAGCACTCTCAAAAATACGCATGCCTTTCCCATCCCCTGGCTGACCCAGGGGAAGAAAAGTCCTCTGAGAGCCATGACTTGTTCATCTTGGTTCTTTTAGAAACACAGCGAGGGGACTCCAACCACAGTCTCCCTCGTTGCCACTAACTGGGCCACACACACCCCACTTGACTGGCATCAGTTGACCCAATTTTCAAGATGAAAAAGATGCTTTGCATGAAGCACTCTCAAAAATACGCGTGCCTTTCCCGTCCCCTGGCTGACCCAGGGGAAGAAAAGTCCTCTGAGAGCCATGACTTGTTCATCTTGGTTCTTTTAGAAACACAGCGAGGGGACTCCAACCACAGTCTCCCTCGTTGCCACTAACTGGGCCACACACACCCCACTTGACTGGCATCGGTTGACCCCCCCTTTTGAAAAAGAAAAAGATGCTTTGCACGAAGCACTCTCAAAAATACGCGTGCCTTTCCCGTCCCCTGGCTGACCCAGGGGAAGAAAAGTCCTCTGAGAGCCATGACTTGTTCATCTTGGTTCTTTTAGAAACACAGCGAGGGGACTCCAACCACAGTCTCCCTCGTTTCCACTAACTGGGCCACACACACCCCACTTGACTGGCATCAGTTGACCCAATTTTCAAGATAAAAAAGATGCTTTGCATGAAGCACTCTCAAAAATACGCGTGCCTTTCCCGTCCCCTGGCTGACCCAGGGGAAGAAAAGTCCTCTGAGAGCCATGACTTGTTCATCTTGGTTCTTTTAGAAACACAGCGAGGGGACTCCAACCACAGTCTCCCTCGTTGCCACTAACTGGGCCACACACACCCCACTTGACTGGCATCAGTTGACCCAATTTTCAAGATGAAAAAGATGCTTTGCATGAAACACTCTCAAAAATACGCGTGCCTTTCCCGTCCCCTGGCTGACCCAGGGGAAGAAAAGTCCTCTGAGAGCCATGACTTGTTCATCTTGGTTCTTTTAGAAACACAGCGAGGGGACTCCAACCACAGTCTCCCTCGTTGCCACTAACTGGGCCACACACACCCCACTTGACTGGCATCAGTTGACCCAATTTTCAAGATGAAAAAGATGCTTTGCATGAAGCACTCTCAAAAATACGCGTGCCTTTCCCGTCCCCTGGCTGACCCAGGGGAAGAAAAGTCCTCTGAGAGCCATGACTTGTTCATCTTGGTTCTTTTAGAAACACAGCGAGGGGACTCCAACCACAGTCTCCCTCGTTGCCACTAACTGGGCCACACACACCCCACTTGACTGGCATCAGTTGACCCCCCCTTTTGAAAAAGAAAAAGATGCTTTGCATGAAGCACTCTCAAAAATACGCGTGCCTTTCCCGTCCCCTGGCTGACCCAGGGGAAGAAAAGTCCTCTGAGAGCCATGACTTGTTCATCTTGGTTCTTTTAGAAACACAGCGAGGGGACTCCAACCACAGTCTCCCTCGTTGCCACTAACTGGGCCACACACACCCCACTTGACTGGCATCGGTTGACCCCCCCTTTTGAAAAAGAAAAAGATGCTTTGCATGAAGCACTCTCAAAAATACGCATGCCTTTCCCGTCCCCTGGCTGACCCAGGGGAAGAAAAGTCCTCTGAGAGCCATGACTTGTTCATCTTGGTTCTTTTAGAAACACAGCGAGGGGACTCCAACCACAGTCTCCCTCGTTGCCACTAACTGGGCCACACACACCCCACTTGACTGGCATCGGTTGACCCCCCCTTTTGAAAAAGAAAAAGATGCTTTGCATGAAGCACTCTCAAAAATACGCATGCCTTTCCCGTCCCCTGGCTGACCCAGGGGAAGAAAAGTCCTCTGAGAGCCATGACTTGTTCATCTTGGTTCTTTTAGAAACACAGCGAGGGGACTCCAACCACAGTCTCCCTCGTTGCCACTAACTGGGCCACACACACCCCACTTGACTGGCATCGGATGACCCCCCCTTTTGAAAAAGAAAAAGATGCTTTGCATGAAGCACTCTCAAAAATACGCGTGCCTTTCCCGTCCCCTGGCTGACCTAGGGGAAGAAAAGTCCTCTGAGAGCCATGACTTGTTCATCTTGGTTCTTTTAGAAACACAGCGAGGGGACTCCAACCACAGTCTCCCTCGTTGCCACTAACTGGGCCACACACACCCCACTTGACTGGCATCGGTTGACCCCCCCTTTTGAAAAAGAAAAAGATGCTTTGCATGAAGCACTCTCAAAAATACACGTGCCTTTCCCGTCCCCTGGCTGACCCAGGGGAAGAAAAGTCCTCTGAGAGCCATGACTTGTTCATCTTGGTTCTTTTAGAAACACAGCGAGGGAACTCCAACACCAGTCTCCCTCGTTTCCACTAACTGGGCCACACACACCCCACTTGACTGGCATCAGTTGACCCAATTTTCAAGATGAAAAAGATGCTTTGCATGAAGCACTCTCAAAAATACGCGTGCCTTTCCCGTCCCCTGGCTGACCCAGGGGAAGAAAAGTCCTCTGAGAGCCATGACTTGTTCATCTTGGTTCTTTTAGAAACACAGCGAGGGGACTCCAACCACAGTCTCCCTCGTTGCCACTAACTGGGCCACACACACCCCACTTGACTGGCATCAGTTGACCCAATTTTCAAGATGAAAAAGATGCTTTGCATGAAGCACTCTCAAAAATACGCGTGCCTTTCCCGTCCCCTGGCTGACCCAGGGGAAGAAAAGTCCTCTGAGAGCCATGACTTGTTCATCTTGGTTCTTTTAGAAACACAGCGAGGGGACTCCAACCACAGTCTCCCTTCTTGCCACTAACTGGGCCACACACACCCCACTTGACTGGCATCGGTTGACCCCCCCTTTTGAAAAAGAAAAAGATGCTTTGCATGAAGCACTCTCAAAAATACGCGTGCCTTTCCCGTCCCCTGGCTGACCCAGGGGAAGAAAAGTCCTCTGAGAGCCATGACTTGTTCATCTTGGTTCTTTTAGAAACACAGCGAGGGGACTCCAACCACAGTCTCCCTCGTTGCCACTAACTGGGCCACACACACCCCACTTGACTGGCATCAGTTGACCCAATTTTCAAGATGAAAAAGATGCTTTGCATGAAACACTCTCAAAAATACGCGTGCCTTTCCCGTCCCCTGGCTGACCCAGGGGAAGAAAAGTCCTCTGAGAGCCATGACTTGTTCATCTTGGTTCTTTTAGAAACACAGCGAGGGGACTCCAACCACAGTCTCCCTCGTTGCCACTAACTGGGCCACACACACCCCACTTGACTGGCATCGGTTGACCCCCCGTTTTGAAAAAGAAAAAGATGCTTTGCATGAAGCACTCTCAAAAATACGCGTGCCTTTCCCGTCCCCTGGCTGACCCAGGGAAAGAAAAGTCCTCTGAGAGCCATGACTTGTTCATCTTGGTTCTTTTAGAAACACAGCGAGGGGACTCCAACCACAGTCTCCCTCGTTGCCACTAACTGGGCCACACACACCCCACTTGACTGGCATCAGTTGACCCAATTTACAAGATGAAAAAGATGCTTTGCATGAAGCACTCTCAAAAATACGCGTGCCTTTCCCGTCCCCTGGCTGACCCAGGGGAAGAAAAGTCCTCTGAGAGCCATGACTTGTTCATCTTGGTTCTTTTAGAAACACAGCGAGGGGACTCCAACCACAGTCTCCCTCGTTGCCACTAACTGGGCCACACACACCCCACTTGACTGGCATCGGTTGACCCCCCCTTTTGAAAAAGAAAAAGATGCTTTGCATGAAGCACTCTCAAAAATACGCGTGCCTTTCCCGTCCCCTGGCTGACCCAGGGGAAGAAAAGTCCTCTGAGAGCCATGACTTGTTCATCTTGGTTCTTTTAGAAACACAGCGAGGGGACTCCAACCACAGTCTCCCTCGTTTCCACTAACTGGGCCACACACACCCCACTTGACTGGCATCAGTTGACCCAATTTTCAAGATGAAAAAGATGCTTTGCATGAAGCACTCTCAAAAATACGCGTGCCTTTCCCGTCCCCTGGCTGACCCAGGGGAAGAAAAGTCCTCTGAGAGCCATGACTTGTTCATCTTGGTTCTTTTAGAAACACAGCGAGGGGACTCCAACCACAGTCTCCCTCGTTGCCACTAACTGGGCCACACACACCCCACTTGACTGGCATCGGTTGACCCCCCCTTTTGAAAAAGAAAAAGATGCTTTGCATGAAGCACTCTCAAAAATACGCGTGCCTTTCCCGTCCCCTGGCTGACCCAGGGGAAGAAAAGTCCTCTGAGAGCCATGACTTGTTCATCTTGGTTCTTTTAGAAACACAGCGAGGGGACTCCAACCACAGTCTCCCTCGTTGCCACTAACTGGGCCACACACACCCCACTTGACTGGCATCAGTTGACCCAATTTTCAAGATGAAAAAGATGCTTTGCATGAAACACTCTCAAAAATACGCGTGCCTTTCCCGTCCCCTGGCTGACCCAGGGGAAGAAAAGTCCTCTGAGAGCCATGACTTGTTCATCTTGGTTCTTTTAGAAACACAGCGAGGGGACTCCAACCACAGTCTCCCTCGTTGCCACTAACTGGGCCACACACACCCCACTTGACTGGCATCGGTTGACCCCCCTTTTGAAAAAGAAAAAGATGCTTTGCATGAAGCACTCTCAAAAATACGCGTGCCTTTCCCGTCCCCTGGCTGACCCAGGGGAAGAAAAGTCCTCTGAGAGCCATGACTTGTTCATCTTGGTTCTTTTAGAAACACAGCGAGGGGACTCCAACCACAGTCTCCCTCGTTTCCACTAACTGGGCCACACACACCCCACTTGACTGGCATCAGTTGACCCAATTTTCAAGATGAAAAAGATGCTTTGCATGAAGCACTCTCAAAAATACGCGTGCCTTTCCCGTCCCCTGGCTGACCCAGGGGAAGAAAAGTCCTCTGAGAGCCATGACTTGTTCATCTTGGTTCTTTTAGAAACACAGCGAGGGGACTCCAACCACAGTCTCCCTCGTTGCCACTAACTGGGCCACACACACCCCACTTGACTGGCATCGGTTGACCCCCCCTTTTGAAAAAGAAAAAGATGCTTTGCATGAAGCACTCTCAAAAATACGTGTGCCTTTCTCGTCCCCTGGCTGACCCAGGGGAAGAAAAGTCCTCTGAGAGCCATGACTTGTTCATCTTGGTTCTTTTAGAAACACAGCGAGGGGACTCCAACCACAGTCTCCCTCGTTGCCACTAACTGGGCCACATACACCCCACTTGACTGGCATCAGTTGACCCAATTTTCAAGATGAAAAAGATGCTTTGCATGAAACACTCTCAAAAATACGCGTGCCTTTCCCGTCCCCTGGCTGACCCAGGGGAAGAAAAGTCCTCTGAGAGCCATGACTTGTTCATCTTGGTTCTTTTAGAAACACAGCGAGGGGACTCCAACCACAGTCTCCCTCGTTGCCACTAACTGGGCCACACACACCCCACTTGACTGGCATCGGTTGACCCCCCCTTTTGAAAAAGAAAAAGATGCTTTGCATGAAGCACTCTCAAAAATACACGTGCCTTTCCCGTCCCCTGGCTGACCCAGGGGAAGAAAAGTCCTCTGAGCGCCATGACTTGTTCATCTTGGTTCTTTTAGAAACACAGCGAGGGGACTCCAACCACAGTCTCCCTCGTTGCCACTAACTGGGCCACACACACCCCACTTGACTGGCATCAGTTGACCCAATTTTCAAGATGAAAAAGATGCTTTGCATGAAACACTCTCAAAAATACGCGTGCCTTTCCCGTCCCCTGGCTGACCCAGGGGAAGAAAAGTCCTCTGAGAGCCATGACTTGTTCATCTTGGTTCTTTTAGAAACACAGCGAGGGGACTCCAACCACAGTCTCCCTCGTTGCCACTAACTGGGCCACACACACCCCACTTGACTGGCATCGGTTGACCCCCCCTTTTGAAAAAGAAAAAGATGCTTTGCATGAAGCACTCTCAAAAATACGCGTGCCTTTCCCGTCCCCTGGCTGACCCAGGGGAAGAAAAGTCCTCTGAGAGCCATGACTTGTTCATCTTGGTTCTTTTAGAAACACAGCGAGGGGACTCCAACCACAGTCTCCCTCGTTGCCACTAACTGGGCCACACACACCCCACTTGACTGGCATCAGTTGACCCAATTTTCAAGATGAAAAAGATGCTTTGCATGAAGCACTCTCAAAAATACGCGTGCCTTTCCCGTCCCCTGGCTGACCCAGGGGAAGAAAAGTCCTCTGAGAGCCATGACTTGTTCATCTTGGTTCTTTTAGAAACACAGCGAGGGGACTCCAACCACAGTCTCCCTCGTTGCCACTAACTGGGCCACACACACCCCACTTGACTGGCATCGGTTGACCCCCCCTTTTGAAAAAGAAAAAGATGCTTTGCATGAAGCACTCTCAAAAATACGCGTGCGTTTCCCGTCCCCTGGCTGACCCAGGGGAAGAAAAGTCCTCTGAGAGCCATGACTTGTTCATCTTGGTTCTTTTAGAAACACAGCGAGGGGACTCCAACCACAGTCTCCCTCGTTGCCACTAACTGGGCCACATACACCCCACTTGACTGGCATCAGTTGACCCAATTTTCAAGATGAAAAAGATGCTTTGCATGAAACACTCTCAAAAATACGCGTGCCTTTCCCGTCCCCTGGCTGACCCAGGGAAAGAAAAGTCCTCTGAGAGCCATGACTTGTTCATCTTGGTTCTTTTAGAAACACAGCGAGGGGACTCCAACCACAGTCTCCCTCGTTGCCACTAACTGGGCCACACACACCCCACTTGACTGGCATCGGTTGACCCCCCCTTTTGAAAAAGAAAAAGATGCTTTGCATGAAGCACTCTCAAAAATACGCGTGCCTTTCCCGTCCCCTGGCTGACCCAGGGGAAGAAAAGTCCTCTG
Organism: Anomaloglossus baeobatrachus; assembly: GCF_048569485.1. Lineage (NCBI taxonomy): Eukaryota > Metazoa > Chordata > Amphibia > Anura > Aromobatidae > Anomaloglossus > Anomaloglossus baeobatrachus. Next base: position 525,741,504 of record NC_134355.1, on the reverse strand, counting down.
AGAGCCATGTCCACATTGTCAGTGGACAGACGCGTGTGCTTATCTGCCAGCAGACCACCAGCAGCACTGAAGACAGGTTCCGAGAGAACGCTGGCTGCAGGACATGACAAGATCCCCAAGGCGTACGTGGCGAGCTCAGGCAATTTATCCAGATTGGAAGCCTAAAATGAGCAGGGCTCAAGTTGCACAATAATGGAATCGATGTTTCCTTGCATATACTCATATATCTGTGTGTCCTCCTCTTTTTCCTTGTCCAGCTGTTTTGTTTTCGCATGAGTATATGTCCTTGTCACTTTCCCATGTGTTTGTGTTGTGTTGTGAGTTGTTTGTCACCTTTTGGACACCTTTGAGGGTGTTTTCTAGGTGTTTTTCTGTGTTTGTGATTGCCTGCCATTGTTTCCTATTGGCTCAAGTTCGGTTCGTCGAACGTTCGACGAACCGAACTCGAACGGGACCTCCGTTCGGCGAACCGACCTCGAGCCAAACCGGGACCGGTTCGCTCATCTCTAGTCCCGATGCTAGGTAGCATCTTCAGTCAACACTTTCCTAACTCCAGACCAAAAGGGGGAGCTCAAACACCCAGTTCATGGGGAGCTTCCCTATGCATTCTGACCTGGGGGAGGGGTTAGTAACACACACACACAAAAGTGAAACTGAGCAGAGCAGAACAAGTCAGGAGCCGTGGAGAGAAGACAGTCTCTGAGAAGGGAGTTGCGTTATAGCTTCCTCAGGGCCGAGCGCCGAGGACAGGACACCGGAGTCCGAAGCTGCGTGGGTACGGAAATCACTGCAGCTCAGTCTGGAGGGGAGGAGCCATGATCGGAGGAGCGGCACCAGTAAAGGGCTCGGGCTGCGTGACATACGGGTGAGAACCAGTACCGACACAAGGAGGAGGGCCGCAGCGTAGCTTCAACCACAGGGACCCACACATTACAGCGCAAGAAGGAAGACCTCTGAACCTACTTGGCAAGGTGGATCCCCTCAATTGCTTCCAAGCTGACTGGAACCCCATTACCAGCTGGACCAGTCTTCCGGACCTGTATCATCTTCCATCGAATAAAAGGTAAAGGAAACTATGGCCCCTGTGTTGACCAGTAATTAGCAGCGTCATCGGTCCCGCACCCCAACGTTATGTTACTCCATCATTTGTAAAGACTACTACTCCCAACAGCCCTGGGGCCCAGCTCGACCTGTGGAGAGCTATACAAACTCAGCTGCATCCTCACCGACCCCCAGGGAACTGAATAGCAGCGGTAGCATCTATTTTACCACATACTATAGGTGGTGTTACAAACTATTATCCCCTGTAAATAATCACCACGACCATTTAAAATGACACTGCCGGGATCACGGAACCAGGCCTTGCCGCCGCGACATCCTCCAAGCAGAACAGAATCGGCTTGGAAACGAGTGCTCCCAGGCCCTAGTGGGGCGTGTCACTAAGCATCTTAGTAGCCATTTTGAAACTGTGCAGAATGTCTGTGCCACAAGCCTTGGGGATTTCAAGAATTGTGGAGCAGTCCCTTCTCCACCTGGCTTTACAGCAGGGGTGGGGAACCTCTGGCCCTAGGGCCGCATGCGGCCCTCGATGACCTTTTCTGTGGCCCTCGGGTAGATTTTCTAGGACAGTAGTGCTTGGGCTTGCAGCCACATTTTTCAGTCTGCCGGCCCTTTAAACCCAGAGTTGCACAGTGAGCACGAGCATGCAGTGTGTTACGCTCACCGAGGAGCGGCGAGCGTCCAGAGGTGGACCAACTGGACCGTGCACCGGACTCCCCTGAGAAGGCGACCAGCAGCAAACCCCTATACAGGGACTGTGCGGCGCCTCCCCAGAAGGCCTAAATGCATGGCAGCCAGGAACCGGTAGTAGGAGTCTCTGTAAGGCCAGGTGTAGCAAGGTTGTGACATCCGCAGCCGGCAGAACACGGGAATGGCACCGGAGATATTCACAGCAGGTGGTGTCCACAGTAGGTACGGCACAGATAATGTCCACGGCAGGTAGGACACGGTGACGTCCACTGTAGGTATGAGTATGAGTGGTGACATCCACAGCCGGAATGGTACGGATGGCACTACGGTGAGACAAGGGATTAGAACCAGGTATCAAATGCACAGATAACAGGTAACAGCACAAAAGGGTCTGGACAATGGCAAAGCTCTAATGGAAGCGTTGCTTGGGCGCCTGCTGCCAGGGGAGGTGAACCTAAATACCCATTAGGTAACAGATGACCTCTGAGGTCACTTCCAGAAAACGGGGCATACCGCTTTAAGAAAGGGGGCGTGGCCTCATGCGCAGCCTAGAGTCACTTACTGCAATTCTGTGTGAGGACGGGAGACATGAAGAGGATGAAGCAGGCCTGGGAGCAGGACGTACAGCAGGACCCGGACCAGGGGCAGCGCCTGAAGAGCCATGGGCCCAGTAAGAGGAAGGCCGTCGCTGCCTGGGGCTTGGACCGGGAGTGCACGTGGGAGCCATGCTGGGACTGGGCAAATGTGAGGGAGCGCGCCCCCCACGGGGTCTGGTGGGACCAGGCGCTACACAGTGTTCACAACTGAACACTGCGTGCACATGCATTGAAATAGTACATCCTCAGTGTTGTAAATGACCTCAATAGTCTCCAGTGCTGTATGTGCCCCCACTGTCCCCAGTGCTGTATGTTCCCCCAGTGCTGTATGTGCCCCCACTTTCCCGAGGGCCATATGTGCCCCCACTGACCCCAGTGCTGTATATGACCCCAGCCCTCCTCAGTGATGTATATGCCCCCAGATGTAGACTGTGCTCATGTTTCTATTAACATATAAGATACGTATATGTAATGAAAAGAAGGTTAATTTAATAAAGCTGCATTACGTGTTTTTGCTAATAGAGGGAATCATAGCCATTTAGTTATTTTTTATGATGGAAGAAAATATCACTTGCCAGCCCTATTCAGTGATGTATATGTCCCCAGCGTCTCATGTGATGTATATGTCCCCAGTGTCTCCTGTGATGTTTATGCACCCAGTTTTTCCTGTGATGTATATGCCCCCAGTCCCTCCTCGATGTGTATGCCTTAGTGTCTCCTGTGTTGTATATACTGCAGACCCAGCATCTCTAGTGATATATATACCGCATTCCCAGCGTCTGTTATGTGATACATATGATTTACAAAACTTATTATCACTATCCCCTAACATCACAGCCGCACCAAAGGGAAGCAGTTCCAACCACCAAAGTAGGGGTGAGTTAATACATTTTTTGATCAAATATAACAGTAATTTTCAAGTTGATAATTTTGTTCGGCCCCCGAATGATAGTAGAAATATCCAAATAGCCCTCGGCAGAAAAACGGTTCCCCACCCCTGCTTTACAGCCACCAGAGTCACACGGTGCCCAATTAGTGAAATTTAACGCCCTTAGCCATGGTTGCTCATCCAGGTGTTAGTGGTGAAATGCACCCTGTCAGACAGAGTTTTTCATGTCTGAAACATGCTTGTGTAGAGCTGGCCCAGCTTTATTAGAGAAGCAATGACGACTAGGTAACTGATACTGTGGGACTGTGATGGCAATCAGCTTTTGGAAACCATCTGTATCCACCAAGAGGAAAGGCAGCATTTCAGTGGCCAACAGTTTATATATGGTGAAGTTCAAGTTCTTAGCTTTGGCATATGTAGGAGGAAATAATCCTTTTATGAGACCACAACTTTGGGAACAAAGGCAGGCTGCGGTGCTGAGAGTGAGTGGAGTAGGGGGTACATGAAAAAACTGGTGGACTGTGAGGGAGGAACAGGAGGAGATGTTATGGTGGATTGACACAGATGTGGTGGGCTTGGAGTCTGAGATTGTTTGAAAACACGGGGCTTGTCCACTTCCGTAACAGCTGATGGGCTCTTACTCACCTCGACTGTAGTGGGAAAACAAGTAGAGGTTCTGTGGCTCGAGACCTGCTTGAGAATACTTGCCACAGTGACAGAGGAGGAAGGAGCAGCAGATGGGGTGATGGGGCGGCCACTGGTTGGCCAGGCTCACTAGGCCCCATTTTATCGCAATAATATTCCCACAATAAAGCATGGTGGTTGTGCATGTGCTAGGTCATGCATGCAGTAGTCAAATTATGGGACTTTCTGCCTCTACTAAGTTGTTTTTTAAAATGTTGGCAGAAAATGTAAGTTGAGTAATCTTTTGCGGTCTCAAAAAAGTCCCAGGCTAGGCAAAACTTGCCATGCATGCAAACTGTAGACCTGTGACCACTGCTGGCTACAGCAAGAATTGTGGCTGAGGATGCCCTGTTAGTCATGGTTGCATCACTCCGTGTTTGTGCGGGAAGCGAGAACGTAACCATGTCTTCCTACTCCTGCATCACCTCCTCTGCTTGGGTTCACACCAAGTGGAATATAGAATGGCATCGTCATCCTTTCTGTTGTCCTAATCCTTGCGTTGACAGTTGCCTTTTTCTGCTTTCTAGCCTGATTGCACAGTACACTACACGTGCTCCTCAGGCATCTGAATTTCATCATGATCACCTCCACCCCCAGGGCTTAACGTCTGGTGACGAGGGTCTGAATTCTGCTCAGACCCTACTTCATCTGACCTCAGTTCCAACTGACTAAGAATTTTTGCATCGGTGCAGATGCTTTCCTCCTCTTGAGTCTGAATATTTGGAGCAGACCACTGATGAACATAGAATAGAATGTGTGAAAAGCTTTGTACAGTCATGGCCAAAAGTTTTGAGAATGACACCAAAATTATATTTTCACATGATCTGTTGCCCTCTGGTTTTTAATTGTGTTTGTCTGATGTTTACATCACATACAGAAATATAATTGCAATCATATTATGAGTACCAAAAGGTTATATTGACAGTTAGAATGATTTAATGCAGCAAGTCAATATTTGCAGTGTTGACCCTTCTTCTTCAGGACCTCTGCAATTCTCCCTGGCATGCTCTCAATCAACTTCTGGACCAAATCCTGACTGATAGCTGTCCATTCTTGCATAAGCAATGCTTGAATTTTGCCAGAATTTGTTGCTTTTTGTTTATCCACCCGTCTCTTGATGATTGCCCACAAGTTCTCAATGGGATTAAGATCTGGGGAGTTTCCAGGCCATGGACCCAAAATCTCTATGTTTTGTTCCATGAGCCATTTAGTGATCACCTTTGCTTTATGGCAAGGTGCTCCATCATGCTGGAAAAGGCATTGTTGGGCGCCAAACTGCTCTTGGACAGTTGGGAGAAGTTGCTCTTGGAGAACATTCTGGTACCATTCTTTATTCATGGCTGTGTTTTTAGGCAAGACTGTGAGTGAGCCGATTCCCTTGGCTGAGAAGCAACCCCACACATGAATTGTTTCAGGATGCTTAACAGTTGGCATGAGACAAGACTGGTGGTAGCGCTCACCTCTTCTTCTCATAATAAGCTGTTTTCCAGATGTCCCAAACAATCGAAAAGGGGATTCATCTAAGAAAATGACTTTACCCCAGTCCTCAGCAGTCCACTCCCTGTATCTTTTGCAGAATATCAATCGGTCCCTGATGTTTTTTCTGGAGAGAAGTGGCTTCTTTGCTGCCCTCCTTGAAATCAGGCCTTGCGCAAAGAGTCTCCACCTCACAGTGCATGCAGAAGCACTCACACCAGCCTGCTGCCATTGCTGAGCTAGCTCGGCACTGCTGGTAGTCCGATCCCGCAGCTGAAACAGTTTTAAGTTACGGTCCTGGCGTTTGCTGGTCCTTATTGGGCGCCCTGGAGCCTTTTTGGCAACAATGGAAGCTCTATCCTTGAAGTTCTTGATGATGCGATAGATTGTTGACTGAGGTGCAATCTTTGTAGCTGTGATACTCTTCCCTGTTAGGCCATGCTGCGATACTCTTCCCTGTTAGGCCATTTTTGTGCAGAGCAATGATGGCTACACGTGTTTCTTTAGAGATAACCATGGTTAACTGAAGAGAAACAATGATACCAAGCACTAGCCTCCTTTTAAAGTGTCCAGTGGTGTCATTCTTACTTAATCATGACTGATTGATCGCCAGCCCTGTCCTCATCAACACCCACACCTGTGTTAATGGAACAATCACTAAAACAATGTTAGCTGCTCCTTTTAAGGCAGAAATGCAATGCTGTTGAAATGTGTTTTGGGGGTTAAAGTTCATTTTCTTAGCCAATATTGATTTTGCAAGTAATTGCTGGTAAGCTGATCACTCTTTATGACATTCTGGAGTATATGCAAATTGCCATTAGAAAAACTTAAGCAGTAGACTTTGTAAAAATTAATATTTGTAGCATTCTCAAAACTTTTGGCCATGACTGTAGACTAACCATCTGTGTTTCCCCACAGTCAGGTGGGCAGTTGGGGAGTTGTGACACAGGGGGAAACAAGGGTAATTGAGGTGCTACCTGTGAGGAATGTTTTGTATGTGCTGTTGAGGTGGAGGGAGAGAAGGAGAGGCCATTTCATTGACCACTTGCCACCCACTGTAACACATGATCTTTCTGGCCCTCATTTACAAGTTGTACACCAAAAAATATATATGCAAGCCAAATTATGTAATTCAATTAACAACATCTTTATTATACATAAAAATACATAAAATACATAAAATTGAATGGATCAACCGAAGTGACGGATGGAATAAATAAGGAAAGCCTGGCACCTGTTATTAATAATTCTGGACTTATGTATGTTGGTAACAAGTTATATTTTATCCGGAAAACCAAACTAAGGTCATATGCATCAAAAAATCCCTATCTATAATAAATCAGAATAAGAAGTATATAATATATTCGTAACTGTAGGGGGATTATATCTACATTACCGCCATGCATAACAATATTACCGATGGTCCAACTACGAGATGGTGCCGCAGCCTCACACAAACACACTGACGCGTGTTTCGCAACTACCGTGCTTCGTCCAGGAGGACTATTTAAGGCTGGACCACACAAGTAGCAATCACAAATTAGATGATGAAATGGCAATTTTGAGCTGGACCACATAAGTAAAAATCCCTATTTAGATGATGAAATGGCAATTTTGGGTTGACCACAGAAGTAGAAATGACTATTTAGATCAGGGTTCTCCAACTCCAGTCCTCGAGGGCCGCCAACAGTGCATGTTTTCAGGATTTCCTTAGCATTGCATGGGTGTTGGAATCATCAACTGTGCAGGTGATTAAATTATCACATGTGCAATACTAAGGAAATCCTGAAAACATGCACTGTTGGCGGCCCTTGAGGACTGGAATTGGGGACCCATGATTTAGATGATGAAATGGCAATAAAATTAAAGTAGTTTGACATTCGAAATTGTGGTGGATCCTGAAATATGGAGCCTGAAAATCAAAAGCATAAAGCATTGTTACCCTTTTGCTCATTAGTGTTTATGTGGACAATCCTGACATGTACTGTATGTCCCTCATCCTGGTATGTACAGTGCATTATGAAAGTATTCACCTCCTTGGCATGTTTTGTGTTTTGCTACTTCACAACCTGGAATTTCATTGGGTTGTTTAGTGTTTGCATCAGTTCATGTAAAGGATATGCCTACAACTGTAAACATTTGGTTTACCCTATTTTTCGGACTATAAGACACACCAGACCATAAGACGCACCCTGGTTTTAGAGGAGGAAAATAGGAAAATAAAATTTTAAGCAAAAAATGTTGTCATGACACACTGTTATGGGGTGAGGATCTGCTGCTGACACTGTTATGGGGGTAATGTCCCCAAATTCTCTGCTAAGGTACCCCATCCTGGTAATGATCCTCCTGCCTTGTATATGTACCCCATCCTGGTATATGCCCTTCTCCTGCTATATTCTCCCATCCTGCTATATACTGCCATCCTTCTATATACTGCCATCCTGCTATATGCCCCCATCCTGATATATACTGCCATCCTGCTATATATTCCCATCCTGCTATATACCGCCATCCATCCTGCTATATACCCCATCCATCTTGCTACGTGGCCCCACTCTGCTATATACACCCATCCTGCTATATACCCCATTCTGATAAATAACCCCATCCCTGGTATATGGCATGTATTCTGTATCACACACAACCCCCCCCAAAAAAAACGTTTATACTCACCTTTACTCGCTCCATGCAGCATTGCTTCTCCCCCTGTCTGTGGCGGCAGCAGCGCCGCTGGAGTGTGGAGCCGTCACCGGTCACTTCCATGCAGCATCGTGATGTCCTCCCGTCTGCCGGTCAGCTGACCTGCGTGACTAGCGGTGCGCACAGCGATGACGTCATCGCTGTGCTCACCGCTCTCTACACAGATCAGCTGACCAGCAGACGGGAGGACATCGCAAAGCTGCAGGGGAATGGTGAGTATGCCGTACTGATTCACTGCACCCCGCACTGACGATGATGCGCGGGGAGCAGTTAATACAGCCGCACATGATCACTCCAGGCTATAGTTGCCAGGGGTGATCACAGCCGGCTGTTTACTATGCATGCACCCCCCGCCCATCATCCCGCCCACCTGTCAGCGCTGAGAGATGATGGGCGGGATGATGGGCGTGAATATGTAATGAGCAGGCCCACGTGCTCACGGCAGGCGCTGCCAAAGCCTGCTCATGCCCCCGATGACCCGCTCCACCACAGCACCTTCATTCCCAGCCGCAGTCCTATATTCAGACCATTTTCCGCACCCCCAACTTTCCACCAACATTTGGGGGAAAAAAGTGCGTCATATGGTCCGAAAAATACGGTACATTTGAGTGTGAAGCAAACAACGAATAGGACAAAATAGCTAAAAACTTCAATATGCATCACTATTCATTCCCCTAAAGTCAGTGGTTTGTAGGGCCTACGTTTGTGGCAATTACGTACAGCTGCAAGTTGCTTTGGATAAGTCTATATACAGTTGAAACCAGAAGTTTACATACACTGTCTAAAAAGACACATATGCATGTTTTCTCGCTATCTGACATGAAATCAGAATAAACCTTTCCCATTTTAGGTCAATTAGGAACCAAAATTATTTATATTTTTCAAATGTCAGCATAATGAGAGAGAGAATGTTTAAGGACATTTTTATTACTTTCTACAAAGTCAAAAGTTTACATACACTAACAGTACTATGCCTTTAAATAATATGGGACAGCCCATATGATGATGTCATGTATTTGCTTTATATTGGCTGAGCATCAAAATTGTGGCAACACAGGATGTTTTTTTAATTATTTATCTCAATCATTAAAATAAAGACACATGGAGGCCCTCATATTTTTATACACAGCCAAAATAATTTACAGAGCTGGGGGCTGCAGCCTGTAGCTGTCTGCTTTATCTGTGCAGGGTATCAAAATACAGTGCTGGCCAATAGTATTGGCACCCCTGCAATTCTGTCAGATAATACTCAGTTTCTTCTTGAAAATGATTGCAATCACAAATTCTTTGGTATTAATATCTTCATTTATTTTGCTTACAATGAAAAAACACAAAAGAGAATGAAACAAAAATCAAATCATTGATCATTTCACACAAAACTTCAAAAATGGGCCAGACAAAAGTATTGGCACCCTTAGTCTAAAGGGGGCTTTACACGCTATGATATCATTGCCGATATCGCTAGCGTGCGTACCCGCCCCTATCGTTTGTGCGACACGGGCATATCGCTGCACGTCGCGCACAAAATCGCGCACCCCCGTCACACGGACTTACCTGCCCTGCGACGTCGCTCTGGCTGGCGATCCGCCTCCTTTCTAAGGGGGCGGGTCGTGCGGCATCACAGCGATGTCACACGGCAGGCATCTAATAGAAGCGGAGGGGCGGAGATGAGCGGGACGTAACATCCCGCCCACCTCCTTCCTTCCGCATTGGCGGTGGAGGCAGGTAAGGAGATGTTCCTCGCTCCTGCGGT